>NW_020194442.1:0-541754 GCF_003013735.1 Candidozyma pseudohaemuli | reverse complement strand
CCCAGACATCCCTAAGAAAAAACCCAGACATCCCTAAGAAAAAACCCAGACATCCCTAAGATAAACCCAGACATCCCTAAGATAAACCCAGACATCCCTAAGACATCCCTAAGAAAAAACCCAGACATCCCTAAGAAAAAAACCCAGACATCCCTAATGCTTTTCCAAAATCGCAAATAGTCGGCGCAAAGTGTGGCCGCATTGCCTTCAGATATGCGGCTTCGATAAGCTCTGTTTGAGCTTTGCCCCCTAATTCTGTATAGAGCTGGCGCCCCAAGTTGGTATATAAATAGACAGCTTTCCCAGATTTCATTGATCATCTATACTATTATACAAACATGGCTATTTTGATTGGATACCTTAACAAGGACAAGTACTCTGGATTCAGATTCGGATCCGGGGAAATCGAGTACGTCCTTGGTGTTTCTGTTACGGATGATAACGACTTAGAAAAGGGCAAAGTTGAGGAGCCATCCGACAAGACGCTCTCTGATGAAACTGTTTCTGCTGAATCAGTTTAGATTCGGACACTCGCAATTTTGTATACTATGAGTATACCAAGAGGGTGATGTGAAAGATCTCACCCCAAGATTTTGATTTATGGCAATGGAGATATCTTGTTTGTTGTTGATGAAGTGAGTTGAAAGAGTACTTGTTGTGGACTCGATCATAATTCATCAGATACATGCATTGATGTCTCCGTCGGCCGAGTGATTGATTTACGAATAGAAGAAAAGAAAAACAACTTGTAGTACGAGAGGGAAAAGGTAAAACAGTTTTATCTAAGTTTACTTCCCATAGAAGCTTTTTTCTTCTAGTCATATATTATCGTCCTGACAGTATTGTCGTATGTTTTCTCTCTCTAGTCTTCCCACCACAAAGCGCAGCCAGGGTTCAGCGCAGCCCATTTCACAGCTTCCAGTTCTTGCGGCCTATGCATTGTAGTCACTGACGCACCACTGAGACCTTTATAAACTTTGATAAAAGGAGCTCAAGGATAAATCAAATGATATCGTGCAAACCACTCAACTGTTCAACAGGATGGCTTGCCTGGTCAGCTTTCAGGGATCACAAAGGCTGGTGATGCAAAAAGTGAGAGAACCTCTCTTCGTCTCCGTAGTATCTCCGGCTTTCGTTAGTTATCTCGTTTTTCAAGTTGCGGCACTTCCAATTGGCCATTCTAGTGTCTGTGTCGATTTCTGAGGCCATCCGATAAAAAGGGTCTGCCAACGCAAGACAAAGCAATAACGTGTAGTAAGCATCATTACCGGCATTGTGCAAGAAAGCGAATGGCTGGCGAACCAATCTCAAGGAATCCTTCAAGCTGGGCTGTTGCTGTCCATGGGTGAGGTTGAGTACTGCAGCGGTATCGATTAACGGGCAATTTCCGTAAGAGACACCCATTTGCAGCAAGTAATTTAAGTCGTGTTTCATCGCATGGCCTATCAAGCAGACACCATTTCCAATTGGTTGATTTTCAAAGGAGTATTTACTGAAGACCTCCGAGATGGAATTTGCTGCTTCTTCCAATGTCATGATTAAGGTTCTTCCTCCATTGAAGTTGTCGGCATGATCAGGAACATAGGTTCCATTCCTTAAATGCTGATTTTCCAGTATGATTATGTGAGTCAGCATAATGAAGGGTATGATGCTACCCTTTTGGGACCATGGGTCATAGACGGAGATACCGATCTCTGTGATCTTGGAATTGTCATGCTCAAAAGCTTCAAAGTCAATCGATATAAGAGTCATCTCCCTATTCTTTACGTCTCTCATGACGTGCTTCAAATCCCATTCATCATCGTCATCGAGATAGCTACACTCGTTCAACCATCTGGCGTAATACCCAATGCTGCAGTGCTCGCGCTGCTTTTGCACTTGAACGAAATCTTCGTATCCGTAAGCTCTTAATGTGTTTTGTTGAATGCCCATGTTAATATGGCTAGGGGCTTTGACGATAAGTTTTTCACCAAGTGTGAGCCAAGGTAGAGATGATGAAATGTCCTGTAGACAAGGATGTGCCCGATGACCTATCATATGCTATTTCATCCCCCTGAGTTGGTATGCATCCTTTCAATATAGGAGACCCATTCCTCCTGGGAGAACAACAAGACAAAACCACGTTTTAAAACGATCCTACCGACCCCCGTTAACACTTCTAAACTATATCCTTTCTTCTAGTTGCGTATTATGTGAAGGAAGTCCCGTATCGAAGCACGAAGAACAAACTGCATATCGGACTTATGTCTTCGGGGCTCCACTGGTGTATTGATACACAAATCCACCGACGACGTCTCTTTGGATGGTCTTTTGTGTGGCGGCGGTTTCCTCATCGAAGCATATATAAGAGCCGATTCTCCTTTCCACGATCACCGACCTTGTTTTCACGTTTTTCACTCTTGTGACCCACTACATACTCGCCTATACTACGTTCCATAATGGTCGAACCTAGTACCCGTCCAGTTACCCAAGGGATCTTTTCCTCGGTCGGGCCTTCCACTGAATACAAATATGTCGCTGTGCGGGTCTCTGGCCTCCCTGAAGTTTGTTTGGCACGAGAGGTCATGGAAAGCCTCCAGCGGGTAATAAGCCCTGGAGCGAAACTTCCTATCACCAAGAGATTAAAGACCGTAGCAGACTTTGCAGAGTGGTATTTCCAGTTCACCCAATGGGTCTACTCCTTGGATGCATGTGTTGACCACTTCTTAGGTGGTTTGATAAACCGTGGCAAGGCAGATGAGACGGTCAAAGGCTACTACGTCAACTGCACCGATGAAGAGCTTAAGCAATTGACAGCGAGGATCCATTGTGTTCTCCATCACGTCATTACTGAGTCAGTCGGAGGAGCCGCTCTTGTTGATACCGACAGAAATAGTGACATTCCACACATTATGCAACTGATCATTCGTTATGGTTATTCTTCTCCCTATGCTAAAAATGTTGCTGAATTGAGATCTTATGCTAAGTCATCGAAAGGTTCGCACAACTACCGTCGTCACAAGTCAATTTACGGTTCTACTGATTGGAAGTTGAAAACGATCGCGAAATGCATCAACCCTGCCAAATACACTGACCTTCAGTTGGTGGAATTGTTGAAGCACATTGACGAGTCCAACATTGACGCCCAACATGAGGCCGCCTTGGCTTCTGGTATCGCCAATAATTACTTCTCCATGTCCTGTATTCACGCTTGTATGTGGCAGATGATAAAGTACAAGCTCGACATCAAGAAACATGACAAGAATCAGTCCAGAAAAGGTCGCAAATCAGACCAAAAGAAATCATGTACTACTTAAAAGCCCCAACTTCTCTCATGCAAGTGGGAATGAAGCAATATGCTATTTGGGGAGCTTTTTGATCCGAATTAATTCACAGCATTGGTCCCACATACCGTTCACTACAACTTCCATCTACACAGCCATGTCGCTCTTTCAAGAAGCAACATGCATCTCCAATTAAGTTGGTAAAACCGAAAAATTACCTATAAACCCCTCTCTCTTTGGCCGTGCCACCACTCAACTGCAAACTTTCAAGCTACTCACTAGGCACGTAGTCTCCGGTCCTGTAGACCTCCGATGCAGCTTGCATCAGATCGTCCTACAAGACAAGTAGTCAAATGATACCCCCCTCTCCCCACCCTCTCCTGGCTGCGAAGCCATTCTGGAGCACCAGTAATGTTAGAAAACATCTCCCAACATCACTCAATAATTGGACATTCTGTCACCATTACCTAAGTGGGGTTATCTCATAGCCCTCACTATCCAATGTCCCACATGGGCGTGTCTCTACACCCCATGCTAGCCATACCTTGGCCCTGCCAACGACTCTCACATGGACGTACATTTGGCATTCCATGCTTGTGTTATGTCTCACGGTGGTCTAACACGTCACCGTATCCGAGAAGGCTTGGAACGACTAAGCGCTCGCACCCAACACCATAACCATCAAGCACAGACTTGGCTGGACTCACTGAAACATTACCCAGAGAGAAGAAAAAAAACGCATTTCCTTCGCCCATCGCTGGTAATGAAGGCCAGTATTGAGCCCAGCACGTTCCTTGCTTCCCAATTTCATGGGCAAGCAACAAGTGGCCGTCCGACCTGTCAGTAACAGTTTACAGTACCCTGGAGGGCGCCGTGCACTGGACCGAGCAGATCTTCGGACCTCGGCGGGGGTGCTATCAGCTGAGGCGGGCATCTCTCGTGGATCCCCCTCTGGCTGTGACGATATAGCAGCCCCCTCTGGCTCCGTTGAGCCCGTTGAATGCGGTGGTAACTTTTCCTTTGGCCGCTCAACAGTGCACTCTGCACTCATCATCAGCTCCTGACTCATCATAGCTGATTGCGGTTGATACATTTCCTTAAGCCGCCCTCCAGTGCGCTCTGCACTCGTTACCAGCTCCTGACTCATCATAGCTGATTGCGGTTGATACATTTCCTTAAGCCGCCCACCAGTGCACTCTGCACTGACCACATCCTCTGTGGATTCCATGTCATGGAGGTTCATGTCTCCAGACACCTGATCATCTACCTCAGATAGGACCGACTCAACATCAGACTCCGCTTCGGACACAGATGCTCGATCCATCGGCTCTGAGGCAGCCGAACCCTGAATATTGTGATCGTCCAACGTAACTGCAGCAGGTTTACCAACAAGCTCAGACTTGGTACTCGACCATTTCAAAGGTTCGTACTCAGGATTTCATGCCCGCAACAAGTCATGTAAGACAGGTGCAGCATCCTTATCAGTGTAATCCTTGGAACTATCCAATCCCACTGATAACCACGTCTTATACCCATCCAGAAGCCGTTCTTGCTCTTTGAGTGTATCATAATGATTTTCAATGAGAACATCACGCTCGGCTGGGTCATAAGCATCAGCCAACAACTGATTTGCATCATGTCACTGGCAGCTTGGTTAGGCGTCAAGTACTCACCGATACTGCCAAAGACAAGGTTTTTAGCATGCTTATCAAGTATCTTCCTCTCGATGCACTCCTGAAGAATGGAGATTTTACCATGCAACTTACCTTAGTAACCGAATACAAGTAAACGATTAATGAAGTAGGTCACAGATCTCACATTCCCAGGCACATGGCAGCAACGAAAGTCCGCTACTCAAAAGCAATGTCCGAGTCTTTAAGGTGACAGCACAGATCGTCCTTTCAGCCCATCCAATCTGAAAAAAAGATTTCATCTCGTTTGGGTTCGTACCATGCCTATCAAGTATCTTCCTCTCGATGCACTCCTGAAGAATGGGGATTTTGCCATGCAACTTACCTTAGTAACCGAATACAAGTAAACGATTAATGAAGTAGGTCACCGATCTCACATTCCCAGGCACATGACAGCAACGAAAGTCCGCTACTCAAAAGCAATGTCCGAGTCTTTAAGGTGACAGCACAGATCGTCCTTTCAGCCCATCCAATCTGAAAAAAAGATTTCATCTCGTTTGGGTTCGTACCATGCCTATCAAGTATCTTCCTCTCGATGCACTCCTGAAGAATGGGGATTTTGCCATGCAACTTACCTTAGTAACCGAATACAAGTAAACGATTAATGAAGTAGGTCACCGATCTCACATTCCCAGGCACATGACAGCAACGAAAGTCCGCTACTCAAAAGCAATGTCCGAGTCTTTAAGGTGACAGCACAGATCGTCCTTTCAGCCCATCCAATCAAAAACCTTTTTCATCTCGTTGAAACTCAAACGAGTCACACTCGATGTAGCCATACGATTAGTAGCCTCTGGTCCCTTCTTTCTGTGACTCAGGAGTTCATCTTAAACAATCGCCCCTTTGCCCACAATAACAGTTTGTGACTGCTACTGCAAAATAGAAACAAGTCCATCTTCACCTCAATCAAATCTGGTCCAATAGACGCGTCAACAGAAGGTACTCCCTTACGAAATGTTGAGCTTCCACATCTAGTGCACCAGACTTAATTAAATTTATGCAGTTTCCACCATATTGGTTTTCTATCTCATAACCTTGGTTACTTCTGGAAGTACTTACTGTTTGTGAAGTAGTAGATACCGTTGCAGTGAGGATTTTTTTATATTTGGATTTGTTGCAGGACCAAGGTCGGGTAACTTCTCACTAAGCGGCACAAGGTGTTCAGGTCTGGGTCAAGTCAATGAGACTATATTCAGGACAGACCGAGAATGTGAACAATAAGACGCTCGGGAATGAGCTGCTCGTCAAGCTGCTCGTCAAAAGTTATGGGGAAACTAGATTTACAATGTCTAGCACTGCACAGATTGACTATGTTGACTTAGCTAGTGGTGTACTGGGTGTCGCTGCTCAACACAAGGTCTATGGTGAATGATTTTCACGTGAGCACATATCACGTGTATGTTCAGAGTAGGAAGAACAATTAAATCAGTGGAAAAGTCTTTAATAGAGTAGCCAGACTAGGAGGAGTATAGTGAATTCGGACCATGCCTTCACGAAGGGGGATTACAATAGGATATCTATATCGAATAGTCACGGAAACGTAACACGTGACCTTGTATGTGGATTTTCTCTAAGGAAAGAGACACAACGATGAACGAAGTCGACCTGTTTAGAGGCTGATGAATAACCCTTTCCAGCTCGAAGCCAACATATCCATGGAGGCAGTGCAAAATCCGTCTCGGAGACACTTGCTCAGAATCTTCAGTGATAATATGCAATACGCATGCCCCACTACAACACCTAGGCTTAATCAGATACATCCCCCGATGCTCTAATTTCATAGATCTTTCTATTACCCAAACAACGTTCATTTGTGATTGGCTTGTGGTGGTTCAAACACTCCATTTACTCAGCCATGCAATGCCAATACACCCCCGACGGGTCATCAAACCTGTCTGTTCTTATCAATCTTCCCACTATCGCTATAATGGGCATATTCGATTGGTTTGTGCTCAATCAGATTGAAAAGGTGATGCGCCGTAGTCCCAAAACTACTCTTCCAACTACGTTTGATGGTCCTAGAAGCCTTGATGAATGGTATTATGACTTTACGAAATGGATCTGGGCCCTCGATCCCTGCTTCGTTCATTATATAAACGGGTTAATCGACTACAATGGTGTTCTGGAAGAATTAAGGATTCGCTACAGGAAGATGGACAGAACTTCTTACATCACCTTGTTCAAACAGATCATCGCTTGCCTTGATCACGTCATCTTGGGTACGGTGTCCAGGAAATACAAAAGAAAAATGAAGCCTGGAGAGCCACTTGAATCGCTAAGGTTGATTCTTCAATATGGAAAGGAGGACGACGCTGCAAGAGAAGTTTCTCGGTTGAGATTATTCGCAAGATGTATTAGAACTCCAGATTACAGACGCTATTTTGCGATTCATGGTCAAGTCTATCCGACAACAATTATCGTTTATGTGCTAATCAATCCAAAAAATTATTCTGATGAAGAACTCAAAAAGATTTACATCACGGCTCGCGAAGAATCCATTGAGGAGGAGTTCAAAAAAGCTGATGAGTCCCGTCGCTTCTCTGACCTCGACAATGTTGAAGATAACTTTGTAAGGATAGTGCACGAGTCTTTAGAAATTCGAGATGTGAAGAAAGGAAAGGGTGGTGATGGAAGACGTCGTCAGAAAAAAAAGAAAAAGTCTGCCGTCAAACGTACTACCAAAGGGGGAAGTTCTCATACTACTAAAAGACTTGATCAATAACGACCCGCTATAGACTCTTCATTGCATTCTTGCATTTGAGTCAAGTGGTAAGGGAGGCCAAAGCTTGCCCCCAACTTTTGAGTTACTCCACATTTAAATTGCTAAATCTCGAAGTGGTATCCTAAAAAGTTCGAACTCCCCGGAAGTGGGATCTTTTAAAAAGGACTCCCCTACTAGAGAAATATTAGCCTGCTGGTCAAAGAGCTGGTTGCAAACGTTAACGAGTTGGCCTTGTTCCACTCCGTACTGTGGCTCCTTATCTTGCGTCGCGGCTTTGGCGTTGCAATCGTGAACTTACCACCCCTCCTCGATTCAATTTTTGTTCGCTTTAATTAAAGTGACTGGATTTTTTCTTCTTTCAAAAAAACTGTGCATCACTCAACAAAAAAAGCCAATTGGAGCTTATCTGTGACAGGTCTGTTTCAGTCATGGCGCCGCACCAATAAAGGATGCAGGTGACAGCCTGGGACCTAGGGGGTTTAGAATCTTTGCCACGCGGAAAAACATACAAGTTATTCTTCCTTGATTCCCCAAATGGCATTTTCAAAAAACCTTTTTGGAATTTTTCAAATCGACTGCGTCAAGGGCGGTCCAGCCGATATGGCTGAATTAATGAATTCTCAGGGCAGGTATGATGATGCAAATCGTATCAATCGAAGAATACCGGACATTCGCCAGATTGAAGCCTCTCCAGAAGGGCATGATAATTCGGAAGTTGTCGATCAAAGAGACCCAGGAATGACTCGCCACTCCTTTGAGTGGGGTCCATTTGCGGGTAGCGTTTCGTATAGCTCCGATAACAAGGACAAGCAGGATTAGCTCCTCAGTGAATGCTTACAAGTATAGCCTGGTATAGATATTCGTATGATATAGAATTTCCTCGACAAGTTGGGGTTGAAAGAGTCTAGTGTAGAGGTTCAATTATAAAGATAAAGAGTCTCAGTGTGACGAATTTTGAGATATTCAAATTAATTATGCTTAATACATGTTTGTCTGATAGTTTTAAATATTCACTTGCGCCTGTCCAGAAGGTCTCATGTGTGTGGCAGGTACCGCATTTGAGATACCCACACTGAAGACAGAACTGAGGTAGAAGATTGGAGAAAAATTGCAGAATCAAGTATGTTTCACTTTATTTTTCGATTTTTAGGACTTTCACATAAAAAGGGCTCCGTTTGGATTTTTGGTGGCCGGTTTGATTTCTCCATTTATGACTCGCCTGCAAATGCGCGAGTATACAAGAAAAGTAGTAGTCAATTTCCGAATAAGCTCAACTTGTAAAATCAAGAAAAAAAAAAAAATAAAACTTTTTTATCCATAATAAAAGAATCAATTGTATGGAAAACAAAAAAAGAGAGAGTTTACGAGATCACCCGATCGATTCTGGCTTTTTAAAAAAAAAATGTTTCAAGCATTTGGCGAAGCCATCGTATGGCGGCAATTACATGGCAGGATGACCTCAAGTATAGTTTACTTCATTGATGTTGTCGTATATAGCGCTTTTGAAGTGTTTATCGGTCTTCCGAACGATCCTTGACTCATATCCATGGGCTATTAGGAATTGAACTTCGATCCCTTCCTTCTCAAGCCAAAGATTTTCTTGAGCCAGTTTAGTATATGATCGTCATCGTCCTTGAAAACAATTTGGGACTTTTCACGCTCAGCAATCTTGACCGCTTTTTCAGGATCCTCAGAGCCAGATTTGTGGTCATCCAAGTTTTGAGAATCGACTAAACGATGGTCCCGCAACAGCATTATAAAGAAGAGGATCGGAACACAGAGACAAATGGCCACAATACAGAGCTTCCTCTGAATAGACGCATACGCCATACTAACAGCCCTTCTAGGCTCCGAACCCCACGGGTAGTCTTCAATAAAATCATATGGCGATGCATAAGCAGGTGTAGCAAGAGAAGGATCAACATCTAATTTGATCATCTCTTCACGAATGGCCGCATACATTGTTTGTGTCCATATGGCTCCTGAAATACATCTCCCAAAGGCTGATCCAATGGTGATGAAGGTACCAAATATGGCTGTCACAGGGCCCATGTATTCATGATTAGTGCATGCCTGGAGCGAGGTGGTGGTGAGTCTGTAGAACATTGCCTGAGCAACTCCAGAAATACACATAGCTGCGGCTACTCCATCACGATAATACTTACCATTGGACCCATCGCTTGATCCCCGGAAATGAACAAATAGGCCCATAGCAATAAGCATAACAAAGTCTCCAAGTACAATGAAAGCTTTGGTTCTCCTTACTTTAGTGAGAAGAAGCCCAACTATGGGAACAGTGAGGCCTTCAACAAACGTGTTTAAGGTCGGAGTTCTGGTGGCGACAGTGACAGATGCATTCATGCCCACAAGTAGAACAGGATAGGCATAACTGCCTGGAGTGGAAGAAATAAGCGTACTAAAGAGACTGACTCCAAAAGCACCCCACACGCCTCTGTCCTTCATAAGTTGAAATGGAAGCAAGGGTCTTTTGGTTAGCTTACTTTCCCAAACGATGAAGATAGGAACAGCAACAAAACCCATCACTAAGGGCACAATAGTAGAAGCTTGTCTCCATTTGGAGTTCACACCACCAGCGAGTGTCAAGGGTACCAAGAAGAGTCCTAGAATGAGGCCTATCAAAAGGCAACCAATAAGGTCCATGTCCCACAAAATAATTTGCAACCTTTTGACGATTTTGATTGATATCAACTTGGTGTTGGCCCATAGTTTGCGGAAGATGGACTCAGACGAGAGTGCCTCTTGGTGAAATCTGGTTGCTGTAGCACTACCGCTAAGAAAGGCCTCCTTTCGCTCCTTCGAGATAACCTTCCATGTATCTGTTTTCCTCGACTTCCAAATAAGATGAAGATATGTCAACATGTACGGCAAACATGCCAAAGGGGTGGTAAACGCCCAGAGAGCAATACCAAACCTCCAGGAGTGTGCTCTCAATATGGAAGATGTTATTTCTCCAATTGACCAAGTGGTGACCACAGATGTCATACACAATGCCGAAAGAGCAGCAAATCTCCACCTCAAGGTAGAGGCATCTCCAATGCTGACCTGCCAGACTAGTACCATACCCGAGCTCCCAATTGAGTAGAAAACCGTGCCTGCAGCATACTTTTGTATATCCACTGCCTGGGATTGGATTATGGTACCCATTGTCTTAATTATCAAGGCTACAACGAACAACTCAAGGCGACCAAACACATCCGAAGCTCTAGCAAAGAAAGGCAACGATGCTGCCATGGCAACCTGGCCTATAGTAGTGACAGTGGACATAAGTGAGTGTTGCTTATAAGAGTTCGTTGCATAGCCCACGAAGACATTGGTTGCAAATTGCTCCGTCACCATGATGAACATTCCAAGAAAGATGGCAAAGAAGTAGAAGAGACGGTGCCAGCGACTTTTCATTTGAGCAAGTTCAAGCTCAGATTTTCTGATACCAAAAGACTTGGGCGTTATCGGCTGGGAATTTAATGAAGCGTTGCTCTCTGGCACATTTGGATACTCGGCTTCTGAGCTTTGAGACTCACTTTTTTCAACCTCGAAGACATCTTTTTTGCTAGAAGTTGTTGGAGCCAACATGTCTGTTGATGTTGAAGTTTTCAATTAGGAAAAGCCCCCAGAAAAGCGGGCTTTCATATATGAATCCTGGAACTCGTAAATGCATAAGCCCTCTTGGCTGATTGTCTCGTGAATATGCCATGGGGCCTCTTTACCAGTCTAGATTCGAAGTTTCCTGCTTCACGTACATCCCCTTAGTCAAAAGCAGCCCGCTAATGCATCCCCTGAAAGAATTTCATCGAATAGCACTCAAATTTAACAGTTTTCCACCTCAAACCCGTTTCTCCGTCACTACATGCATAAGGGGTCCTGTCTGAACAGGTCGCTTGAATGTGCCAGTCATGTAATAAGCCGCACCTACAAGAGAACCAATCAATTGAAAAGCCATGTTCGGTGATGGGTGTATTGCTTCCCCTCAATCAATAGAAGCTTAGAAACGGGCACATAAATTTATCGATTCTATATATTGTGGCTTTGGGAGACAAGCAATAGTTATTCCATGTAGACAGCCACATGATTTCACCAAGGGTCTTATGTCAGCCGCACTAACTGCAGCGAATTGGTTTACCTTAGATCAATAAGATAATTATTACGTGCACGCGGCAATTGTCCACTTCATGAAAATTGGGTAGTCAAATGTCATCAAAGAAGGCTGGAAATGCTCAAGAAAGTCAATAAAATGCATGTTAGCGGATTGTTGTAAAAGTTGACTTCATCTCTTGATTATTATTTGCCATAAATCACCTCAGAGAAGTAAAGATCCTTGAAAGGGTCGATGATACTGCTAATCGAACCGTTCTACACAGCTTATAGTTTTCATACGGTACTTGATAACTGATTGTGGGTTTGGCTGATTAGAAAATCCAGCCGAAAATCTTGTTGTAAAGCCAGCGGAAATTGATTGGATTTCCCTTTGCCTCTCTTGCAGCACGCTCCTCAGCGTCTTTGGCCTGGAATTGCTCCTCCTGGTAGTCGAAAGCCTCACGGAACGAAACGAGATCAATCTCACTGGCTGGAATGATCCTAGTCTTCTTCCAGAACTTCCATCCAAAGTACATTATGAGAAATACAGGAAGCATAATGTAGCCTGTGATGAAGGTCTCGTAGTCAAAGGGACTTCCAAGGAAAACGGTGAAGTTCTTTGCGAAGATCACGAACACGCAGATACCAAGGGAAAAGTATGTGCCAAAAGGCTGGAGTGGAGAGCGGAAAGCCAAGTCCTTTTTGCGATCAATGCCCTGTGCTTTGACGGCACTCATGAACCTCATGTGAACAGTAAGAATGCATGCCCAGGCTAGCAAACCTGCGAGAGAAACGACGTTAACAAAATGATCAAAAACGTCTGCAGCTTCTGAAGAGGTCACCATGAAGGCCAACAATGCAAAGGCGAAGGAGAGCATGATTCCGTAGTATGGCACGCCTCTCCTATCTGTTTTCGAAAAGAACGATGGAGCGTATCCAGACACCGAGAGTCCATATATCGTTCTGGAGGAAATGTACATGTCAGCAACAGCAGCGGAGGAAACGAAGATCAAAATACAGACGTTGATGACATGGTCCAAGCCTTGAATTTGGGCATTGAAAATGGCAATCACAAAAGGAGACGCTGAAGCCGTAAGTCCACTGGCACCCAAGAGCCGTTCATCGTCATAAGGAACACACATACCCAAGACCAACACATTGAGGACGTAAAAGATCACAATACGGTAAAATGTCAACCTGATTGCTTTGGGAATGGCTTTTCTTGGTCTGGCGCATTCAGGAAATGTGATTCCCACCAACTCACAGCCAGAGTACGCAAAAACACTAGTAACAAGCACAGAGATAAAAGACACAAATCTGCCGAGATCCCCCTCGATGTGGAGATTTCTCAGGGGCTCTGCGTACTCTCTGAATGCCCCAGGGTCCTGCCAGTAACGGAAACCAAGGCGATCTCCAGTGGGTCCACCTCCCAAGGCAATGACAAGCAATAAGATGATGAGCCCAAGACAAGTGCAGACTTTGGTCACGGAGAACCAAAATTCGACCTCTCCAAAGAAGCGAACACCGAGAACGTTGATGGTGGTGATGAAAACCAAAAGCACCGCTACCCAGATACCCGGGTTTGCTCTTTCAGCGGAAATCCAGTATTGTATCGTCAAGGCACCTGCAACCAACTGGTTGGCCGCTACCAACAAACACAAAAACAAGTATGTCCATCCACAAGCAAAGCCAAGTGCTTCATCGACGTATCTGCGACAGTAACCAGCGAATCCATCAGCTAGAGGAATGTGTGTTGCAACCTCGCCTAGACCGTTGAGCACCATGTAAACGACAAAGCCAATGACCGAGTAGCTTAGAAATATGGCCGCAGGTCCAGAAGACCTCAAAGCAGAACCGGTTCCAATCAACAAGCCAGTACCAAGGGCACCTCCAATAGCGATCATGGAAAGATGCCTTGCATCCAACACACGCTTCAATCTGTGGTCCTCAGCAGCTTGAGACTCTTGGTGACGAGGCGAGATGTTCAAGGCCTCTCCGGTAAGGCCCGAAACCGCATCGTCGCTTTCAATTTGTTTTTCGTAATCCTTCAGATCGGATCTCATGATAGCAGTTGTGTTCCCCTGGCGACGAATCAGCAGCCATTAAATACTCAGTCTTATCAATTGGCCAAGAAAACCAACGGGGAGGCTAACATGACGGTATTCTCGAGTCCAAGAGAGTTTTTCACCTTGGTACACCTTAATCTAGCGGCTTATCAACAAAGGATGGGGTGCCAAGAGAGAGCGCTTGATTTGGGCAACACCGGGCGATCGGTTCGTTTTGAGGCTGTTCAGCCGGGCGTGAGATCCCAAAACAATGGACTCAGAGAATTTTGGTAAAAAAAAGTCTGGTGAAAGTCTTCGTTGTATTGTGTGGTTGCGCCATATAAATTCGCAGCCACTTCTTCACACTTGTAAAGATTTCAACTCAAGTAAAAGTAAACCCCGTCTGTGGGGCAGAATGCCGTTTGAACCCTGAAGCCTTCTCCAATTCCTCTCGCTGTCGCTTGACGCTTCGGTCTTCTTCCGCTATTCCCCAGCTTAGAACAAACGTCGCCAAGACCTTGGTCATTACCCTTCTCCGCCTTGCTTATCAAAACCCCATGCTGTTTGAGGCATCCATTGTTCTTCCGCTCGTGCTTTACTCAATCAGACCGTTCGGTCCCCTCAGATGAGGTGACTTTTGGGAGATGTCTTGAAGATTGACCAAAGAGGAGGTGTTGCTCATTGAGAGATCGTGGCAATTGCGCTATTTGTGGAGTATGAATTGCAAAACGCCTTTCAAAGAGTGAAAGGATACTGGATTCACAAAAAAAGATAGCACCTAATTGGTTGTTGGGAGCGATTGACCTAGACATGCGGCTGAGACCGTTTCCGCTTTAGACGTGATAGTATGCGACGCTCGTAACATCCAGCGTCCAATAGGTTTTTTAAAAGTTGAATCGACTGTTTCAAGTACTTGCGATCTTGCTCAGCTCTTGGTCACCTTTATTTTGATACGTTCGTTATGGTGCACCTGGAGTGAGAGGAGAGTAGGGGAAGATGCGGTGCACAATCTGAACAGGGTGTGTTTAGTTAAAAAACAACATTGATTTAAGGCCCAAACTGACTCATAGTCATCACCGTAAGTTCTATGTTACTTTCCTCCGCTGGTTTAACCTTTCGAAGGGTTTTGCTTGAGTGCTTCTGAGACACCTCTGCCTCAAAGTTGACGACGAAGAAAGAAGACTAAACTATAAACACATCCTTAACCATATAGAGAGCCTTTTTCAATCTAATCAACTAAAAATCCATTTACAAAATCTACCCGAAATCGGGCAATTCACGTGACCAATCACGTGCACACACCCAAATCCTTGTATTGGTCCCATTCCACCCCTTAAATTACCTTTTCTATGTATTGTCTATCTTCCAAGCTTCAGCCGCTCTCTCCATGTGCACATGGCGTTAATTTTCCCTCTATGGGTGTGCTGACAACCTGCCGTCTATCATTGGTGCTCGCGATCTCTATCAGCAGTATATCTCATCTTAGTCATCCATCAACACCTACTTCCTCCTTCAACCTATGAGTGCCATCCTATCAGCGGACGACCTTAATGACTTCATATCGCCCGGTGTCGCCTGCATCAAGCCAGTAGAGCTGACTAACCCGGAAAACCAGGAAGCGGGAGAGGTCGAGATACAAATAGATGAGAAGGGAAATCCTCTAGAGATATCCAAGATCGATGGCAAGGCCGCTGCGCTTTCTCCAGCGCAAATTTCTTTGGCAGATTGCCTAGCATGCTCTGGCTGTATTACATCTGCCGAGGAAGTGCTTGTGGCCCAGCATTCACATGAACAGCTCCTACGAGCTATTGAGGAGAATCAGACATCGAACAAGGTGTTTGTGGCGAGCATAAGCCACCAATCAAGGGCCTCCTTGGCCCAGGCATATGGATACTCGGTGGCACAGATGGATCGTTTATTGGTCAACTTGTTTGCCAACCAGATGGGATTCCAGTATGTCGTGGGTACTGCCTTGGGAAGAAAGCTCTCTTTGCTTCAAGAAGCTCACGAGATGTTTGCAAGAAAGCAAGGCGGCCAGAAGGGACCAGTATTGCTGTCAATCTGCCCCGGGTGGGTGCTATACGCGGAGAAGACACACCCTCACGTCTTGCCCATGCTTTCTGCAACAAAGTCACCTCAGCAGATCACCGGGTGTCTCCTCAAAACCCTCGTTGCTCGTGATTTGGGAGTTTCTCGAAGCGACATTTACCATCTTTCAATCATGCCTTGTTTTGACAAGAAGTTGGAGAGTGCCAGACCGGAAAACACCCCAGTGGAAACGTCTGCTCCTGACGTGGACTGTGTTTTGACAGCAAAGGAGCTCGTGAACCTTCTTGAGACGCTGAAGTACGAACTTTTACCGCCAAACGCCGCTAAGGTTGCATCTCAGACCTCTAATATCTATCACCAAATGGCCCCGCCTTCGTGGCCTTACAAAGAGCTCTCTTGGGCTAACGACTCAGGATCTCAATCCGGCGGCTACAGCTACAACTACTTGATGCTTACAAGAAACCACATGATGTGTACTCAGCCGGATGTCTATCGCGAGGAGGATTTTGAGGTGGTGAACGTTGAGGGCCGTAACCTGGATACGTATGAGATGAGGTTGATGCACAAGCCGTCTGGGGACAAGATTGCCTCTGCGGCGGTAGTCAACGGCTTTAAAAACATTCAAAATTTGGTCAGAAAGCTCAAGCCAACTCCCGGCGGAGCTGCCAAACAAGGCAAAGTTAACCCCCTTGCAGCTCGAAGAAGAGCCAGAATGGGAGGAAAAAATGGCACCTCAGGACTGGAGGCACCTTCTGAAGTTTCAGATGCCTCCAAATGTGACTATGTCGAAGTTATGGCATGTCCTGATGGGTGTATTAATGGAGGTGGTCAAATAACCAGGCCACAGGACGTGACGGAGAAAGAGTGGCTTTCTCAAGTCAAGGATATTTATCACAGCATCGGGGCAGTGGATCTCTCAAGCATGGACAATACAAAAATGGCCGAAGAAATAGAGAAGTGGGCCACGGGCTTCTGTGAGGAATCCAACATCCCTTCGGAGCGCCTCTATATCACACACTTCAACGAGGTGGAGAAGCCCACAGACCCCAATGCTGTACTTTTGGGAGCAAAATGGTAATAGGAATTAATAGAACGGACGGATCAGAAACTGTAGGATTGCGATGGGACGATCGAAGTTAACTTCGGAGAATGCCGATCAGAGTCAAAGTCGGCACCTTTTAGTTCAAGCACCTCTTTCAGGGGAAAATGGGGAAGAAACTACAATATATATAGAGAATGGAATACGAAACCTACCGTCGGCTGCATTTATCCTGGAAGTTCGAGAATACCAGCTGAAGTGATAAAGCTGTAACTTTCAAATTGGACAACCAGGAATCCTAATTCCATAATACGAGTGAAACGGACGAAAAGCGCCCACAAACCTCGTTTCTTCCACTAAACCTCCGGGCATTCCATGCCTCAAATGGCATCAAGGCTGTGTTTCCCACTGTGATATAAAAACCACAAAGCGTTTCTGGCCATTTGGCCAACCTGAGAATCTATTCCATCTCAACTACAATAACCCAGCAAAACAATCAACCTTCAAACACTTTTTCAAGATCTGAAGCCCATAGTCCCCTTCTGATTCACGGTGTATTCGCGGACTGTTTGCAGCCATTACAGGGTCCCCCACAACGTTTTGTGTCAGTTGACCCCTAAACAAGAGAACTCAACAAGCTTTTTTGAACATTGCCAGGTTGCAAAAATTTGCCTTCTGAGTGGACCAAACCTTCCTGAATGTGTCAAGGGCGTTTCTTTTTTTTACATTTTTTTTTCCTTCATAGTCTTGTTTCAGACTCCCCCACCATTTCTATTTTCGCGACACAGCTGTTCTTCAACAACTACTCATACTAGATGAAGCTTCTGCCGTTAGTATTGCTCCAGTGCTTCGTGGCACTAGTGGCGGCGTTTTCCGTCCCTAAAAAGGACTACTCTGCCAGACAATACTTTATCGTCGAAATCGACCATTCCCACCTGGCTGAAAACCTACACACGTTCATCAACAAACACTCGGACTACCACTTTGAGCACCCTGTCCGGGGCATGGACGATCATTTCGTGTTTAGTGTCGAGAAAGATCACGAGCATTTGCAGTTTTTGGGCAACCACAACTCCAACAACCACAAACTCATGAAAAGAGCTCCAGGATATGAGGATGCACACGACGCCTTGATTAACCACCCAGGCTTGAAGCTGGTCCACATGCTATACCCCAAAAAGCTCGAGCGCCGGAGGCCCGTGCCTGTGGATTTCGAGGCTGCCGAGGAAATGGCCGCTCGGGATCTTCAAATCACGGATTCTCTGCAAGAAGTGTTGAAAGAGGTGAGCGAGAAGCTCGGCATCAACGACCCTCTTTTCCTTCGTCAGTGGCACTTGGTGAACACCAGGTATCCAGGAAATGACATCAACGTTAAGAATGTCTGGTATGAGGGTATCCGTGGCCACAATGTCACAGTAGCCGTTGTGGATGATGGCTTGGACCACGACCTGGACGATTTGAAGGCCAACTTCAACGCTAAGGGCTCGTGGGATTTCAACGACAACACAAACTTGCCCACCCCTCGTCTTTTCGACGACTATCACGGCACTCGTTGTGCTGGAGAGATCGCTGCCGTCAAGAACGACGTTTGCGGTATAGGTGTGGCCTACGAAGGCCAGGTCAGCGGAGTACGTATCCTTTCGGCCGCAGTTTCGTCCGAGGAGGAGGCCGCCGCTATGATCTACGGCCTTGAAACCAACGATATTTATTCATGCTCATGGGGCCCCACAGACAACGGCAAGACCGTTGCGGCTCCCGATATGATTGTGCGCAAAGCCATGATAAAAGGCGTCCAAGAGGGCCGCCAAAACAAGGGTTCAGTCTATGTGTTTGCAAGTGGCAACGGTGGTCGTGCTTTCGACCAGTGCAACTTTGACGGCTACACCAACTCCATATATTCCATCACTGTGGGCGCCATCGATCACAAGGACTTGCACCCTACGTATGCCGAGGCCTGCTCAGCCGTTATGGTTGTCACTTATAGTTCAGGCTCCGGCGAACACATTCAAACAACGGACATTAGAAAGAGATGTTCTCTGGGCCACGGTGGAACATCGGCAGCTGCCCCCTTGGCGGCAGGTGTTTTTGCTTTGGTGCTTGAGGCCAACCCTAAACTCAATTGGCGTGATGTGCAGCATGTTGCTGCCCGGGCAGCTGTCACTGTGAACGAACACGACGGTGATTACCAAGAAACAGCACTTGGGCTCAAATACTCCCACAAGTACGGTTACGGTAAGATTGACGCCGAGAAGCTTGTGGAGGAAGCCAAAAAATGGAAGGGTGTAAAGCCTCAGGCCTGGTACTACGCCGACACACTCGAGGTGAATGAAGCTGTCAAGTCTGGCGAAACAGCCGCTAGCGACTGGATCTCGAGCAGCGTCAATCTCACTGAGGATGACTTGAAGCTAGTCAACTTTGAGCGTGTGGAGCACGTCACTGTTACCGTTAACATCGAGTCGGCTTTCCGTGGCCAAATCCAGGTGAAATTGACCTCTCCAAGTGGTATCGTTAGCAAGCTCGCTGATCCTCGTCCATTCGACCAATCCACTCGTGGACTCAGAGACTGGACTTTCATGTCTGTCGCTCACTTCGGTGAGAGTGGTGTGGGTGAGTGGAAGCTTGAGGTTTCCAGTTCTCGTGGACAAAACGAGGTGACCCTCAAAAACTGGCAGCTTCGTCTCTTTGGTGAGGTTATCGACGCAGACAAGGCCGAGAAGTACGACCTCAGCAAGGATTATGCTGCGGAGCGTCGTGAATTGAGCAAAAACAGACCAACTTCCACCTCAGAGACCCTGACCCTGACACTGACACTGACACTGACACTGACCACGGCAGCTGCCCTGAGTACTTCGCTCATTACCACAAGCAGCACCAGTCAAACATCGACGGAGACGACGAAGACGGCAACTACTACTGACGGTCACAAAAAGAAGCCAGAAACCGAGAAACCTGAGAAACCAGAGGACAGTTCTGACGAAGAGTCGGATGACGAGGATAAGCCCGAGGACGGCAAGCAGGACAACAACAAGCACTATGCTGCTGACCACGCGGGCCAGTATTTCATGGCATTGGCGGTCCTTGGATTCCTTATCGCCATCATCACCATGAAGTGCCACAAGTCTCCAGGCAGTACTAGACGTCGTAGAAGAGACGATTACGAGTTTGACATCATACCTGGCGAGGACTACAGCGACAGTGATGAGGAAGAGAGAGACCTGCTTGACTTGGATGGCAGTCGTCAACGCGAGCAGGAGAATCTTTTTGACGAATTCAATGCCGAAACGTTACCAGACTACGACGATGACATGTTCCAAATCGGTGATGAACACGAAGATCACGCCGAAGCCCGTGAGCCTGAAGGAAAGGCGCCTACTGGGAAGGAGGATTCACTGACTACTGAGACCCCTGAAAGCTATCATGGTGACAATGGCAGCCAGGAGCACCTAGTTGAAGAAGGTGATAGACGATAAGGCGTTGGTTACAAGCGTCATGCAGTATAGCACAACCTCCGAGGATTGCCTCCTTTTGCCCGGCTCGCACAATGAGACGTGGGGGAGGAAAGCCAGGACAAACGGAGATAGGGCCCTCTCACCTCAACGGCAGCCAAATTGGGTAGTTTTTCCGGAACAGTGTGCTGTGAAACTATCTTCGAAGGCACTTGATGTGTGATTTTCGAGGTACTTATACAACATCGCAAACTAAGGCATTCGAGGCCTCCATTGTTTCTTGCATCCGCCACGACCTCGAGGACTTGACACCTAGAATTTGCAATTATTTGTCAATGATAACCATGGGTCCTGCAGGGTAAGCGAACAACGCTCTTTCACTGCGAATTTGTAATCACCGCACGTGAAGGTTGAGAATCCGCAAGACATTGCACCGAAAGACGGGGGCAGGGCCAGCGGAGGAATATGACCGATACCGGGCCGGAGCTAAAAGGGCTAATCAGCATGTGAATTTCGACATTAAAATCACTTTACTCCGAGTAACTTCAACTCAATTGACTGAAACTTTCATTATTCAAATCCCAGCAACTATAGTTATAGTGCGATTATCGGTCAGACATGGCCGGCTGGGAGGTGGTAGCGTTATGGCTGCGTGCAGGCCGCCCTTTATATCTCGCATGGCAGTTGGTGCGACCTCATCATATATAACCGCAAGGCCGGGATTTTTTTTAACTTTTGTTCACTAGCAACAATTGCTTCTTGAAATCCTCCCTTTAACTACATTTTCCAATCACCACAAATACAAGCATGTCAGCAGACAGTTTCGGTGAGCACGTGTCAATTGTCGTCTTTGGCGCCTCAGGCGATCTTGCCAAAAAGAAGACCTTCCCTGCTCTCTTTGGGCTTTACAGAGAAAATCAGTTGCCTCACACTGTCAACATCATTGGTTACGCCCGTTCGGGTTTGACCACCGAGGAGTTGAGAGAGCGTGTGAAGGAGCACTTGAAATTGCACGATGAAAAGGCAAAGAGCAAAGTCGACGGTTTCTTGCTGTTGATCTCATACATTTCTGGTCCATACGACAAGCCTGAGGGCTTTGAGAAGCTCGAAAACGCTATTCAGGAGTATGACACCAAAAACAAGGTCACCAAGTCCGAACGTTTGTTCTACTTAGCATTGCCTCCATCAGTCTTCACCACTGTTGCTTCTCACATCAAGCAATTCGTCTACCCCGAAGGCGGAAGAGTGAGAGTCATTGTCGAGAAGCCCTTCGGTCACGATTTGGAGTCTTCCAGACAATTGCAGAAGGATTTGTCTCCTCTTTTCACCGAGGAAGAATTGTACAGAATTGACCACTACTTGGGCAAGGAAATGGTGAAGAACTTGTTGGTGTTGCGTTTCGGTAACGAGTTGTGGTCTGGTGTGTGGAACAACAGGCATATCTCCTCGGTCCAGATTTCCTTCAAGGAGGCTTTCGGAACTGAGGGAAGAGGCGGCTACTTTGACCTGATCGGCATAATCAGAGACGTCATGCAGAACCACTTATTGCAAGTGTTGACCCTTTTGACCATGGAGAGACCCGTGTCGTTCGACCCAGAGGCTGTGAGAGATGAAAAAGTGAAGGTGCTTAAAGCTTTTGACAGTTTTAACCCTAACGACATCTTGCTCGGTCAATATGGTAAGTCTGAGGATGGTTCCAAGCCATCCTACCTTGACGACGACACTGTCAACAAGGAATCCAGATGCAGCACCTACGCTGCTCTTGCTGTGAACATCCACAACGAAAGATGGGACGGTGTTCCTTTCGTTTTGAGAGCTGGTAAGGCTTTGGACGAGTCCAAGGTGGAGATCAGAATCCAGTTCAAGCAGGTGGCCAAGGGTATTTTCCAGGAGATCCACAGAAACGAGTTGGTCATCAGAATCCAGCCCAACGAGGCTGTCTACACCAAGATCAATTCTAAGATCCCCGGTATCTCCACACAGACTTCCTTGACGGACTTGGACTTGACCTACTCCACCAGATACTCTGACGATTTCTGGATCCCTGAAGCATACGAGGCGTTGATCAGAGACTGCTACTTGGGCAACCATGCCAACTTCGTGAGAGATGACGAGTTGGATGTGTCTTGGAAGTTGTTCACACCATTGTTGGAGTACATTGAGTCGGACAAGGCTCCTAAGCCTGAAATCTACCCATACGGCTCGAAGGGTCCTAAGAACTTGAGAAAGTTCTTGACTGACCATGGCTACGTTTTCTCGGAGGCAGGCTCCTACCAGTGGCCATTGACACGCCCTAACGTCAAGGGTAAGATCTAACGGTGTGTTACGTAGTAAAATTTTACGATCCATAAATCAAGAGAAGACAAACTTGTAGTGATTCCATCAGACATCCATGGAAGGTCGATTGGCGGTCACCGGCATACTAGATTGGGTTCTAGACGTATGCTACCGTGGAAACTGCGAATGTTATGGGATATTTCATCACCGGAATCACACAAGACTTGTCTTGTAATCGTGCAAACTCTTTGTTGCGTGCTTCCAGGTATCAACCAAGCATCGCTGCTTCGAAGCCACTGAGAAATTGTTTGAATCAGAACTGTTAAATACTGGCAAGTATAAGCCCACAATGAAACACCAGGTTAAACCCAATGCCATAAACTCACTGCAGGCGCTTTTCAACCCTGTCGTCATAGTCGAATCGGACTGGGAAAGAAGAGACTTAGTTTCCTCATCTTCGTTGATTTCTCATTCGCTTCGAAGCGGCGATGCCATGGCTGAAAGCCACAAGCCCGCAACAAAAAGTCTGCATGAATTTAGGATTATTCATGTAAAGAGATCAAATAATGGTTTATGGAAAAAATTTAGGTGCGATGCTCTTCCATTTATAGTGGGAGCGTGAATGCATATGCAGGTCGTGATGGATATATTACCCGCCCTCAGATGAGTTAGGTCAAGATCTTATGCAACAAAGGATCAAAAATCCGAGTAGACATTTGATTCAAGACAAATAGCCCTGATTAACTCTCGTGGGCTTGCTCTCTGGATGGAATGAAGATTCTTTGGATTTGAAAATGGTCACGTGACATATAAGATTTCGTTTCAGTATCTTTAATTGCCCTAGAATAGAATGTAAATCAAGTTTGATGGCTAATATCAAGTGCATTTGAGATGAAAGGCTTGTGTACGTTGCCTGGTGGCTACCTGACTATGCTCGGCTGATGGCACTGAAGATAGAGTTGGAAAGATCCCAATGGAATGAAATGCCCAAGAAATAGTTCTGATAAGTTCAGTCTGTTAGTGTAATTTCTATTGTAGTAAAGTCAATCTTACTTTTGTTTCCCCAATGCAAATTGAAACAGTGCCCTTCACCACGAGTCAGTGAGTTCTCGACCACTTACAGCTAATAGGCAGGCAAACGGAGTGGGAAGGAGGCTAAACTTTTAATAATTTAATGACTTAAGACCCTTCAGGTCTTGGCTGAAGCTCAAGCCACACTGGACTGCTTTTTCTGAAATCTTCAGAAGCATGGTGCTTCCTCAGATAATGGCTGCAAAAAAGAGCTGCGAAATACTCCCAAACATACCACTATGCTTCTGCCTGATTTGGTTTCGATCTTCGAAACAGCCAAAAGTCTCTCCATAAGTAGCTCAAGATCTCTCCATAATCACCGCGAGGATCCCGTTTTCTCCAACCCGTACCTTGTCTATCGACCCCCAACCCCAGATTACGGTGCTATCGATGCAGAAGAGCATGAAAAGCAGCCTCTTGAAGACCACTATACGGCCAAAGATCAAAAGCCTTTTCAATTCTATGTTCAACTTGCCTCTCTGGAAGAGGGACAGGTTCGGAAGGATTGTCCCGATGGTCCAAAACTCGATGCAGCGTTCCAAAATCGCGTTTTAAGAGGTCTCTTCCTTGAGGTGTTCAGGAACCAGCATAAGATGTGGAAAAGGGTCCCAGGAAGGGAAGTACTGAGCCATATTCATATTCTCGACCCGCTTATTGAGGAGACCGATTGAAGATATCGTTATAGCAAATACACACGGCGTAGTAGAATCACGCCAAGGCCAAATTAACACTACAACAAACCCACACTCAATGACTACAAATTGCTCTTCAGCGAATGGGCCAAAACGGCCCTCCATTCATTGTTACAAAGGGTAATTTTTGTACTGGACTAGCCAGATAAAAGCGAACGAAGGAATAAGCAAATTGAAAGGGAAATACCGTTCAGGAAAGGACCAAAGGCTCTCTAATTCCAGAAAGAGCTTGGGTTCATTCCACCCTGGTACGCAAGCACGTTGGGGGTGTCGCTGTTGAAGCCAGAAATCTTGTCTCTGGTTCCGTAGTTGATCAACATCTTCTTAATGTCGGATGGCGATGCAGACGAGCTGTACTCAGAACCCTTGCCGGGGTACAAGGACAAAAGGTAGGAGACCGTTCCACAGACGTGGGGGGAAGCCATGGAGGTACCGGTCATGTAGTAAGGAGACAGCTTCACACCGACAGAACCAATGTTGACACCAGGAGCAATGATATCCACACATTTTCCGTAGTTGGAGCTGCTGTAGTTGTTGTCGTCCTCATCAGAACCAGCTACAACGATAGCATCGGACAAACCAGGACTGTAGTTGCAGGCATCAGTATTTTCGTTACCAGCAGCAACAACAGCATGAATACCAGCCTTGAGCAAAGCGTTGATTCCGTCCGTCCAAGCACTGGACTTGGCACCACCAATGGACATGTTCAAAGTGGAGCCCTTGAAGCCGCTCTTGTCCTTGTTTTTGTTGTGGTCCTTGATGACCCAGTCGAAGCCCTTCAACATGTCTGAAACATAAGCGTCGTCGTTGGCGTCAAACACATTCACCGAGACAATGTTGACCTTCTTGGCCACACCGAAGCTCTTGGAACCGATTGTACCAGCAACATGGGTTCCGTGACCCAGAGGGTCTCTCTTTTCATTAGGCAAGGCGATGGAAGTACCGAACGAAGCACGGCCTTCAAACTCACTGTCATCATACTTCACTCCAGTGTCCACCACGTAGGCAGTGACACCCTTACCACCTTCGTCATCATGGAGGTAGTTGCCATTGGCGGCGTTTTTGCGGTGACTGATTCTGACAAAACCCCATTCGGAGTTAGACCGTCTGGTGAGGCTCAGAGCCGAAACCTTGGCGTCTTCCTCGACGTACTTGACGGCGGTGTTGTTTCTGATGGAGCCCAAGATGTCGTCGTCGAAAATACCCAGGTATCCGCTGAGACTGTTGAAGCCAAAGAAGTTCAAGCTGTCGATGGAGCCGTCTCTTTTGGCGGAGATTCTCTGGGAGATCCAGTCGCTGAGCTCGTTTTTGGACTCCTCCGAGGCGTCGTCCTTGTACACCACAATGTAGCGGGACTTGCCCGGGTTGGAAACATGGAACAAAGGTGCAATCAGCGAGAGAAGGTCTTTCTTCTCCACGGCGGCCTCAGCAGCAGGCTCGGGCTGGTCCGACAAGGGAATCACGGCGGCAGCAGAGTAGCCAGCAAGAAGTAGAAGAGAAAAGTTGAATTTCATGGTGATGAAGAAATTCCAAAACAGCGGTTCAGCCGGGCTTCTTATATAGTGAAGATCCGAAACCAGCAAGCCGTCGAACAATTGGCTTCGATGCAGACAAACCAGAAACGGGTGCATCGGCGGCAGACCGGTGCATTGTTCGCCAATGCCATATGCCCATTGTCTGGCCATTGTGTCGTCGGCTGTGCCTGGTTCCTAACCAAGACCGACGGTCGCTTTTTCATGTTTCACGGACGAATTGGCGCCTTGTCGCTAGGAGCCATCAGGCAAGTTCGGAGCGGTAGCGATAAGGCAGCTATTTTTTGCCAAGCCGCGAAAATCAACAAGGTCAAGCGGCTATTGGGGGCTTGGGGAGGTGGAGCGGCTATAGGGGCTTGAGGATCTGATTTGGATGTTTTGCAACCGGCCTGCGGGGCTCATGCCGTCTCATGCCCCCAAACGTCAGGGCCAAAAAAATATCTGTCAATCTGGCGTCGGTCCGATTGCTGCAAAACACAATCTAAAGAATCCATCTCCATTTCGCCAATCTTCCCTAGATCCAAAAAGCCTGCCCCACCTTCCCCTGACGCACAAAGGCTATCTTGACGTCAGGGCTCAGGCTTGCCAAGAGCAGGGTGTGTCAGAAGATGGCGAAATTGCCGCCTTTGTGGCTCCCGCCGGGTGATCTTTCCCATTTCCCTCCCTTGCTCACCTGCACCAGCCAATCATCTGCTGGGTTGGAAGGGTTGGTGTCGAACTGCTCCCGGGAGGCAGAGGTCTGCCGTATCCGCTGCCGTTTTGGGTAGCTGGAGGCTGCCATTCTCCGCACCTTAGTGGCTCCATTTGGGGTGTTTCCAGGGGTGTCAGGACGGTATGGCGGCTTGCGGGCCGTCTCGGGGCTTTTGCAATGTGCGTTCTGGATCTCGGAACGGGCTGGATTCGCTTGCTCAGCTGATTGTTTTCAACGGGAGGGAGGTGGTGTGTGGGAGGGCTTGAAGAAGCTTGCTGATTTTTCGCAGCCAAAAAGCGGTCAAAGCTGCCACCCAAAGCTGCCACCCAAAGCTGTCACCATATAGTTTTCGTGGGAATGTCGTTTTGGCGAACATACCCCGTGGCCCGCTACCCGTCCAGAGGCTTGGACGCAGCGAACCCGTTCGCTTAGGTGGTGCCGCAGTGAAGAAGCCATGCCCTCACGGATGCTGCAAGGAAGGCAGAAGCGGTTTCATTCTACGAGGATCGGGCGTCTGCGTGCTGTAGATCTGTCGATGGCTGGAGATTGTCAGCCGTGCAAATCCACAACGGGTCACGCCGGGAAGAAAAAAATTCATCTTTGCGGGAATTCATCTTTGCGGGAATTCATCTTTGCGGGAATTCATCTTTGCGGGAATTGGTCCTTGGCGGATGACTTGGGGGAGGTGGGTTTGCGATAAGACATTCCGGAAAGATCCACCCTCAGTCCACAAAAGGTGAACGATGGCAAAACGACCAACGGTGCTGGCCGTTTGACGATACGGTGGCATGGGCTACTCAGCCACGTCCGTTCAGCCACGGCTTTGCGCTTCTGAAAAGCGTTTTGGCGATCGCCGTTGGTGTTTTCGAGATTGGCGCCTAAGAAGGTGGCGGTTCAGCTGGCGAGGGCTTGACGGCACTAAGTTGACGATTTTCGGTCCGTCTACGATGCTACATGACGTTTTTCGGTTTCACAATTTAATGGCGCTCCATTGGCGACTAGCTCAACCCTGAAGATCTATCCCAATTGCTATCATTTCTTGGCCTCTATGCCCAGATCTCCGTGGCGTCCTCGGCACCGTTGTATGCCATGAGGTTCACGGTATCCGAGCTGAGACCCTTGAGCACGTTTTTGGTGCCGTAGTCAAGAAGCCTGCTTTTCATTTCCGCTGGGTCCACTAGGTCTCCGCTGAACTCGGAGCCCAAACCAGGCTGCAACGACAAAAAATACGCGATCAACCCGGTGACATGCGGTGCTGCCATGGAGGTACCAGACATGAGCGTAGGGCTTGTTGAGAGTCCCACAGACTCGATATCAACGCCCGGAGCATGGATGTCGATGCACTTGCCGTAGTTGGAGAAACTCGCTTTCTGGTCGTTTTCATCCACAGCTCCTACGGTGATGACTCTGTCGGCTCTGCTGGGTGAAAAATCACAGGCATCAAGGTTATCGTTACCAGCGGCTGCAACAACGTGGACTCCAGCGTCAATGGCGGCGTTTACCGCAGCATCCAAGGCCCCCAGGGCACTTCCACCAATGGACAAGTTGATGGCCGTGCCTCTGAATCCTTTTTTGCTTTTCTTGACGTTTTCTTCATGGCCCTTCACCGCATACTCAATTCCACGAATAATGTCGGAGTTCATGCCCGTGCCAAAAGGCCCTAAAACACCCACGCCCACAATTTCCACTTTCTTCGCTACACCCCACGTTTTGGAACCCACCGTGCCGGCAACGTGTGTGCCATGGCCATGCATATCCACAGGAATTCCGGGGAATGCCAATGCCTTGTGGTACTTTGCCCGTCCTTCGAAATCACCATCCCAGGCTCTCACTCCAGTATCAAGCACATACGCAACCACACCGCTTCCTGCTTCGGAGTCATACACAAAAGCGTCTGAAGAGCCGTTGTCGCCCCGTTCTGAAAGACGTGTAAGGCCCCATGTGGCGTCGTCCTGGTACGAGGTATCGTACATGTGCACACGGGCATCCTGTTCAATGTACTTGATCTGAGGGCTGTCTTGGATGGATTTCAAGATGTTTTCAGGGAACCAGCCCAGGTATCCCCGGAAATGGGGCAAGCCGAAAAACTCAATTTTACGGTCGTCGTCCTGTTCGTTCGTCAAGTCTCTTTTTTCAGCCACGGACGAGATCCAGCTGTTGTGAGAGCTCACGTCCTCCTCGGTCACCTCGTCGTTGTACACGACAATGTACCTGTTGGTCACGGCGTTGCTTACCCTGAATAAAGGAGCCGGGCCGTTTCTAGGTTTCAAGTTTCCGGGCTTATTTGAAGAAGCGTCCTCTCTGTTGAAGAGAGAACCAAGCCCCACTTCATCAAGCAGGGGAATCACCATGGAGGCTGCGTGCTGGATTAGAACAAGCGAGAGAATCAAGCGAATGTGCATTTTTGGGGTATCAAAGACGGGTTTGCAATTCACTACGGTATGGCTGCAAATGCCAATGGCTATATACGTTGTGTGGTCTGTGGAGGGGCTCAGCAATGAACGTGTTGAACGCAACGCCAAGTCCTGAATGCTGACATAAACAAGGGGCAAAGAAATCAGAACAATGGAAGCCCAGGTACCAAAAACGGGAAGGGTCCCCGGGGTATGTATATTCTCGACGATTTTGCGACCGTAAACATACACGGTTACGGATTAGGTAATGTACAAATAAGGAAGGCTTTTTGACGATCTTGGGGGTTGGATAATCCGGGTTTGGGAGGTGTGCTTTTGATGTCAAACCGGATCAAAATTTAGCCGGCAAGCGTCTTTCGGTGGGTTCTACAGGCACCAAACGACACAGAACATGGACCCTTTTTTGAACCTGAACACTTTTTTGAACCCGGCTAAGAAACCTGAACAGTATTTTTCAAAATGCGTTGCAAAGCCTTCGATGCGCTCACATAATGGAAGCAGCGCCAATCAGCAATGTCAGAGAAATATTTCACAACAGTCGTGGAACCTCTTTTGCCAAAGCCTCGTTGCTGCACACATAGACTTTAGCCCATATTTGTATGAGCTTTCATTGGCTCGAGAGTATGCGGATTTAGCTTTAGGCCGTGCAGAATTCTTCGTGACATCATTGACTTGAAATTCCAGCGTGGACTCTCGAATCTCAGAACACGGTATGAGGCAGTAGCACAAAAGAGGTCGCCACAAAATGGAATTGCTCATAATCTCGTGAATACTCGATCCGATCCGAGTACTAATCGAACTCAAGTTTGGCTCCTTCGAATTAATTCAAACTCTTTCTTCTACTGGGTACTTGCCCCATTCCAATTCTTGTTGCAAATGCCGGTTGAAACGACGTACCGGTTGAAACGACGGCAAAAGCATTCACGCCTCAATTGAGGTCAATACATTGGAAAGAAAAATATTAAGACCAAAAAAATGCTTTTCTTGCCCACACATTGCCCTTTACCATTTTGGTTGTTTCATACTGTTGGATGCATGTCTCAACCTGAGGTCGCGTTAACTCGAGTCACTTTGATCAGAGTTGCGAGATATTATTACTGCAAAGCAAAGATGGCAAAAGTGCAAGTCACAAGCATCTAATGGTATGCGCCTATATATTTCAGCAAGGGCGCCCGTCCTTTGACTCTATTGAGCAGTCATGAGCGGTCCACTCGATCCTTTCACACGTTGCACCTACGAACACTTGACCATGGCAGAGCATGAGCTCAAGAAAATGTCTACGGGCGAGTTAGAGAAGGCGTTGAAGATAGTTTGCCGTGGAAGCAAAGCCGTCGTTAAGATGTCAAAGTCAGAAGATGAAGCCAACTTCTTGATTCATGGAACCCCACAGGAAATGAAGAGGGCTAGAAACCTTATACGAACACACTTTGAACGTGAACGTCCCGTTACCACACTTACGTTTGAAATCCCCACGAGAAGACGTAGCGCAGTAGTGGGGCCGAAAGGGAGAACAGTGAGGTCCATCAAAAGAAAGCACAATGTGGAAATCACAATTGCTCGCAAGCGCTTTCGAGAGTATTCTTCATACCATATCCCTGAGAAAATATTCTTTCGTGATAATTTGCTGCTGGTAGATGGCATTGACTTTGCCCCTACAGTACAAGTGAACGTGAAAGGCTACAAGACAGATTGTTGGGGTGCGAAAGACCTGATCTCGAGGATAGTGTTGCTAGAGGTTGAGAATTGGTGGCACTTTTCAGACGAACTTTATGTTTACAAAGCGAGAGAAAAGGTTAAAGAGTCTCTTGGGGGTTCGATACGTCTTGGTTATTATCGTGGATGTTACAGCAAAGTAGGAGTGCAAGGCGACAGAGATTCAGTTTCTGAGGCGATGAAAATCCTCCGCTCGTATGCGAGCCTCTTTTGTGATTCGGTGATTGTTCCGTATGTATTTGGCGCCGAGGACTTTGAGAGCTGTGTCCAGAATGTCGAAATGCTCTCCACTCACAACAATGTAACTGAGAGGAGGATCTTTATCAAGGGTCATGAAACAGATGTGATCCTGGCTAAAAAAAATATTCTTGAACGTGTTGCTACGTATTTTTCTCAGAGATTGGTGTTGGCAGACCTTCATGGTGGAAATATTGAGCATGTTAGAATGTTATTGTCGCTCGATGATGTAAAGTCCGAATTCCTCCACTTGTGTTTAAGAAATAAAGTTATAGGAAGATTGCCAACTCGAAGATTGAAGGACGTGGAGTTCATCGAGGTTTTTGGTCCTAAATACCCCGAGGTGGCACTAGTGGTCCGTGAATTACAGAGTATGCTAGAAAGGATGAAGCCAAGTGACTTTTACGTCTGCTCGGATGAAAAGCTTGTCTGGAAGTTACAAGTAAGGGATCTTTATAAAGGGATTCCAGATACGATGAGGGCTTCCGTGGTACATGGTACCTTGCTACTCTATGGGAAGCATTTATCAAGTGGACATGCATCCCAGTTGCCTTCAAATACTGAGCGTGAAAAGGCTTTTGAGTCGTTGAGGCAGTGGGCAGGTGCTAGGTCAAAAGTTGTTCTAGATGTGCCATCAAAATATAAAGCACTCCTCGAACTCGGGTTTGTCCAGATGACCATTCATGATAAACCTTTTGAATGTAAAATGTTTTTCAGTCGCGACGGAGTGAGGTATTGTAAGGACAAAATACTTTTGTTTGGCATAAATGAAAGGGTCGAAAAAAATGTTGCTTTCGTGAAACTGATTTTGCAGAGCGAGGAGCAGGGGGTATGCACCGAAGTTATAGAAGTACCGTCTCTGGTGGGGCCTCGTATTAGCTGTGATTTCCGGTTCAATGCTCGTTTTTTATTTGGTGTAAAGCCACACATTGTCAGGAAAGATGGTTTACCCAACAGACCCCTCCTGTTGACGAGTGCCTCGGACGTATCTCTTGTCACTCTCAAAGGTAATAGGATCTTGGTTGATGCTTACAAAAAACACATTGTTGACACTTTTGGTCGCCACATGTGATTTCTGAGATGAATTACTTGGATCAAAGATAAAGAAGTTGGAAGAGGCGTTTCTTTAGACAGAGCTTACATAATCTCAATTGAGAACGGTATCGAGAGCACATGGTTAGTAGGGAGTCATTGGTTAGACAGCACGAAACATCAACAGCAATTCAAATTTGTGCTCTCCTCTTTTTCATTATTTCCTCATCTGAATCTACATTTTCCAATCTTACAAGTCGATAAAACGACTAACTGTACCTGAGCACACTGCGAAGTACCAATGATGAGTGCACCAACGTTACCTGAGCAAAATTTACCGGTCAATGAATTCCACACTAATTTCAACAGCTCAAGTCAACAGCATAAATTCAGCAACCAGTGAACCTCCAAATCAAAATCTTCCGGGGCACTGTTTATAGTAGTCCTGCACAGTGGACGTCCAACATCAACTAATCTCGTCGCACTTTGACCACGTCTCAAAACTTTTACGACACCCTCTTTCTCGGCGTAATACTATGTCAAGAAGAAGAGCATACCCACAGCCCCAGTATGCTGTTCAGCAGCCGTCAGCCCAACCATCGTACGGCGGCTACGGTGTGGACCAGGCTACGCAGGGCTTCCAGAATATGAACATTCAACAAAACCAGCAACAACAGGCCCAATTCCCCGCCAATGGCAACGGCCAAGCCTACCCAGCTCAGCAAACACCCGGTTATGGCTACCAGGCTGACCCGTACGCGCAGCCACAGGCGCAGCAACCCCAACAGGCTCAGTATCAGGCTCCAGCACAAAATCAATACCAGAACCAGTACCAAAACAACTACGGCGGTGCCGATCCTTACGGCCAACAGCCTCAATCGCTGTACTACGGCGGTGCTGCTCCTACGGTGGGCGCAGGTGCTGCGGGCACCTTGCCATTGAACCAGTTGTACACGACGGACTTATCGAAAGAGTTGCCTCCTTCCATCTCTGACTTGACGTTGCCCCCACCTCCTTTGATCGTGCCCCCAAGCTCCACGATTGTCCCTGGATCTGAGACTGCGAACGCGTCGTCTGATTATCTCCGCTCAACTTTGAACGTGATTCCTGTGAACTCGTCCCTTTTGAAGAAATCCAAGTTGCCCTTGGCACTTGTGGTTCGTCCTTACACAGCCTTGCATGAGTCTGTCGAGCAGGCGCCGGTCACCCGTGATACTATCATCTCGCGTTGTCGTCGTTGTAGAGGTTATATCAATCCGTTCGTCTCGTGGACCGAGGGCGGCAAGAGATGGAGATGTAACTTTTGTGGCTTACAAAATGATGTTCCCGCGGCTTTCGACTACGATGAGTTGACTCAAAAGTCTCTCAACAGATACGATCGTGTTGAGTTGAACAACTCGTGTGTGGAATTCATCGCTCCCAAAGAGTACATGGCCAGAGCCCCTCAGCCTGTTGTCTACACGTTCATTATCGATGTTTCTGCTGATGCTGTGGCTTCTGGTATGACGTCTACCGTTGCCAGAACCATTTTGGAAAGTTTGGACCGTATCCCAAACACGCATAAGACTGCTCGTGTCGCTATTCTCGGTGTGGACTCCAACTTGCACTTCTTCCGTTTCCGCGAGGGATTGGACGAGGCCCCAGAGATGTTGATTGTCTCTGATCTTGACGAGCCATTTTTGCCATCTCCAGAAGGCTTGTTGATTAATTTGGATGAGAATAGGAAAGCCCTCGAGAAATTGTTGATGGAATTCCCATCGTATTTCGAGGGCACCGCCAACCCTCATTTTGCCTTGGGACCTGCCTTGAGATCTGGCCACAGGCTTACAAGCAATATTGGTGGTAAATTGGTCGTTTTCTCTGCAACATTGCCAAGTATTGGTGAGGGTAAATTGATGCCTAGAGATGAATCACAGTCTGGTAAACCAAAGGAAGCGCAGACGTTGTTGAATGCTGCTGACAAATTCTACAAGGCATTTGCAGTGGAGTGCAATTCCGCGCAAGTCTCTATCGATTTGTTTTTGACCGGAAACAAATATCAAGATGTGGCATCCTTGTCAAATTTGCCTCGCTTCACAGCTGGTCAAACTCACTTTTACCCATCATGGTCGTGCACGAAGGTGGAAGATGTTACCAAGTTGTCTAAGGAAATTAGCGAGCATTTGTCGATGGAAATTGCTTTGGAGGCTGTCTTGAGAGTTAGATGTTCCACCGGTTTCAGAATGAGTGGTTTCTTTGGTAACTTTTTCAACAGATCTTCAGACTTATGCTCATTCCCATCCTTCCCTAGAGACCAGAGTTACGTTATCGAGGTGTCTATCGAAGAGACAATCACAAAGCCTGTCGTTTATTTCCAGGCTGCGGTTCTACATACCACTTGCTTCGGTGAGAGGAGAGTTAGAGTCATTAATTTGGCTGTCCCAACCTCGAACAAGTTGGATGACATCTACGCTTCTGCTGATCAGCTTGCCATCACCAGCTACTTGACTCACAGGGCAATCGAGAAGGCATTGTCAAGCTCTTTGGGTGACGGTAGAGACTTCTTGTTTAGGTCGGTCGTTGACATATTGAATGTCTACAAAAAGGATTTGATTCCTGGCAACATGACTGGCTCTTCGCCTTTGCAAATCTCTACAAACTTGCGTATGTTGCCGCTTTTGCTCTTCGCCTTGACGAAGAACATGGGTTTTAGAGACGAGAGGCTTCCAGCAGACCATAGAGCCATCGCATTGAACAATTTGGGCTCTCTCCCTCTCAATCATTTGATCAAGACCATATACCCAACAGTTTACGCCTTGCATAGCATGCCAGACTCCTGTGGCTTGCCAGAAACATACATCGAAACTGACCCAGAGACCGGTGAGGAGCGCGAGATCATCTCGTCCGATATCATGATGCCAGAGCCTCAGAATGCTACCAAGACTAATTGGGAAAACTATGGATTGTACTTGGTGGATAACGGAAGTGAGCTTTTCTTGTGGGTGTCGGGAGATGTTGTGCCTGATCTTGTTGGTGACTTGTTCGGAACTAATAACTTATACGAGGTTGAGGCCGGTAAGACAGAGTTACCAGAGTTTTCATACGAGGAATCCGAGTTCAACTACAAGGTTAGACAGATCATCGGCAAGCTTAGAGAACAAAAGGATTCGATTGTGTGGAAGAGCTTGTACGTCATCATTGGCAGCGGCTCCAACGAGCCTATGGATATGGCTCAGGAGAGACTGTTGGTGGCCTTGCGTTTCTGGGTTTGGAGCAACTTGGTTGAGGACAAGTCCGCCACCTCCAAGGGCTACAGAGAGTTCCTCACTGATCTCAAAAGCAAAATCACTGCTTAAAGATGCATGTCGCGGAGCGATAAAGAATATAAATAAAATGCATGCTTGTAAACTCATTAGTCATTTCTATTTAGGAGCGTTGTCAATGATGACAATAGCGTCTAGCAAAAGGCGTGCTGTCTCGTTATCAAAAATCTTCTTCACAGCATTCGCCATATTGGGGTAGTTGTTAACGAGTGACTTGGCGATTGGACCTCCCCTTGCCATTGTCGTGGCAATGTTTCTTTTGAATTTTGTTACAAGCCTTTCCCAATACACGGTCTTAAGCGAGGCAGCCTGAAGATGTTCGACAAATTCAGTGTATAACAGATGGTCCTCTGATACACAAGCACGAAGTAAAGACTCGAGTGTGGTGGTAAATTGCAGAGCAAATCGTTTAGTATCCTCCAAAGCAGCGCCAAAGCTACGTGGAGATTGCAATGCTCTGGAAAGCTGTGTGGATGCAATTTGAACTGATTTCGAAAGGGCACCCTTATCCAATACCTGAAAAAGCTCCGCACTGTCCAAAATATGCAAGGCCATGATATTGCTTCGCAAAGAGTCGTTTGACTCCTTGAATGAGTTATGGTGTGCAATGTCGTTGGAGATCTTCTCAGAGAGCGAGCTCAAAAACTCGGTCGAGCGAGCCTGGAAGATGGCCCTGTACTCCTTCACAAACTTCAATGAAAAAACATCGCCAAAGTCTGGCAGGTTCAGGAGCAAGCGCCCCTTGTAGAAGCGGCCCATCAAACTATAGAGTTTGGCCATTCTCACAGAGTCAGACCCTGCGGCCTCGCAGTCTTGTAGTTGTTGGATGAACATAATGAGGAAGCTGGCCCCTCGAAGAAGCGTTGATGTGGTGTGGATTCTTTGAAGCGCTTCGTTGAGCTGGTTGGCTTCTTTGTATGGATCGACGATCTCACGCTGAATTCGAGCATACAGCTTCTTGACTCTCTCCACCAGCGGTGTCACCGACAGCTCCATGACGTTTTTCGTCAGTTCTATCTTCGTGAAGCTGGCAACGAGCTCCTCGGTATGTGTGCGTGCTATCTGCTCCATTCTAGATTCACACTCGTTGGCATCAAACTGTAGCTTTTTGATTGGTGTCGCCAAATCAAGCTCTGAGTCGTCGGCAACATTGGTGGCTAGTAGTAGGGAGGATGCAAACTTTGTAGGCTCAAAATTGTCCTCTAAAAAGGCCTCAAAGTCCTCAATGGCTTGAGCTGTCATGAAGACGTGGTTGTAAGTAGCTGGTGTTGATGCCAAGGTGTGCAGGAAAAACTCACTCTGTGGACCCCGAAGTTATCAGGTATCCCGATCGAATTTTCAAGACGGATTTCGAAATTTGAAATTAATTTGACTATTAAAGCCATAAATGTGATTTGAAGACCTCGGTCGTGCATTCAAGTGAAATGGTGAAATTCCTACGTTTCTAGCGTACTATTATGCGCTCTCAGATCAGGCGAGATAGAGAGGCCAATATATTGATATGTTTACAACAATCAATGGCCCAAAGCAATTTCTCATTCCTCCCAAAACAGCGTGGGCTTCTCGGCACCGTTGAAAGCAAGAAGATTATTGGAACCTTGTGGTAGCTTCGTAATTGTACCATATGTAGCAAATTCAAGAATCCTTTTCTTCACCTCCGAAGGCTCGGCTAGAGAGCTGAAAAACTCAGAATTCACGCCTGGCTGCAAAGAGAGGAAGTATGAAACGAGACCAGTGACGTGTGGTGCGGCCATAGAAGTTCCTGACATCTTAAAGGGGCTCGAAATAAGACCAACAGATTCAATATCCAGACCTGGAGCGTAAATGTCAACGCACTTACCAAAGTTTGAAAAGCTGGCTCTCACGTCATTGCTATCAATCGCACCCACTGTTATGGGCTTGCTAGCTCTTGCAGGCGAGGTCTTGCAAGCGTCGTCATCATCGTTTCCAGCGCCAACCACAACGTGCAACCCAGCATTGGAAGCAGCATTAACGGCATCGTCTATAGCGCTCGATGCGTAACCTCCGATAGACAAATTGATAGTGGAGCCTTTGAATCCCTTGACTGCCTGCCTCACCTTTCTCTTGTGATCCTGGACCACCCAGTCAAGCGCTGTTATGATATCGGAAACAAAAACCCCACCATAGAAGTTGGCCACCGAAACTGATACAATATGGACTTGCTTGGCTACTCCCCAAGTTTTGGAGCCAATAATACCACCGGCATGTGTACCATCACCTAACAAATCCTGGGAGTTATGAGGAAACGATATGGCCTTGCCATATGAGGCCCGGCCTTCAAAATCCTGGTCAAGTTTGAGCCCACTATCTATCAAATACGCAGTGACTCCCTCACCGCCTTTTGGATCGTGAATGTATGAGCTCAATCCAGGCACTTTTTCACGGGATGAAAGTCTTGAGATACCCCAGGTAGCCTTTTCCTGAGCACTAGTCTCTTGAAATTCAAACTGCCCATCTTGCTCAACGTACTTGACAGCGGGGTTTTCCCGAATTTGAAGCAACACCTCCTCGCTAAAATAGCCAATGTATCCAGCAAAGTGTAGATTTTTGAATAATTTGACTGCTTTATTGCTCTCTTCTTGCACTGGACCATTGATCTCTTTGATCCAGGCAGTGTGCGACGAATAATCATAGGCTGAGATCCCATCATTTAGCACAACGATAAACTTTCCTTGAATCGGGTTTTGCAGTTCAAATAAAGGTGCAAGTCCTGGATGCGTATCCGTCCCTGGTAACTCAATGGTGTTCTGTTCGTCAAGTCCAACATCCTTGAGAGGAGATTTGACTCCAATGTCTTCTAGCAACGGAAGCACGATACCAGCAGCGTAGAAAGCATAAATGGGGAGTTGAATAAAAAGCCGCATATCTTGATAAAAGACTCGAAATGCAGATAGGGTCCACTATATACTACGCGTACAGAATTGGTTTTCGTCATTGAAAACTGCAGTACAACGCAGTGTGCTCAAGCAGGCGGTTATTATTCAAGTCTAATTTTGCAAATGGCCGTTGCTATTTGACACAACTGTCCTCCGAATTTAAGGCTTCCGGATAGATAAGCCTGTGAATCGACAAAAGGAATCAGAAACGTGAATCTTCAAAACAGATTTTCCAGTAAATTCATGCAAATGGTCCCTTGTCCCGGGCACTTCCGCTAGGATGCCGCACGGTGAGGTGGGTGTTGTGCGCCATTGGAGATAACCCTGTTTTAGATAAGAGAGAACCAAAAAGCGATCAGCTTGGAAGCGACTCTTCGTCACTATTGACTGTCTGGGCTGATAAGAGTCGTCTTTCGCCGTAGCCCATCTATTCGACGGGAAAACATCCTACTTCTTGACATGATAAGCTTGATGCATCTCGGCTAACTGAAGCGCAATTATTGGTCCAACTTGTTTTTGAAGCTTCTCTGATGATGTACTCATTAGCATGTGGTTTTATATGCTTTCGTGTGCCCTGTGAATCTAAATCAGAGGATTCCTCTTCGTGAGACTTTGACAATGCCGGCCCATTCCTCGAATGCTGTAGGGCTTGCTCCAGCCCTCAGATCAAGTGACTCGGAGGTCTGACATCGGGGCTTTTCCGTAAAAGCATTCTGTGTAATGGAAACAGTATTCAACTTTCAGCAGTGCCGGACTCTGAGACTTGGAAGACGAAGCACACTATCAACCTGCAAGTTCTTGACAGCCCAAGAAGGCTTCACCACATTCAGCGCTTCTGAGTACCCTCCACTCAACGAAAAGGCTTACTCCGTTCTGTACTTTGGCTTAGGAGGAGCCTTCACATTGCTCTTTCCAGGAACCCACTTTTTGAACCGTTTCTTCTTTTCACGAGCTTCCTGTTCCTTTCGAAGCTTGCGGACCTCCTGCTCTCTGGCCTTCCTCCTCTCACGACATAAAATAGCACTTTCACGCTTCTTTTTTCCTGGTCTGCGCTTGCGGTTACGTTGTAGCTCTCTGGCTACGTCCTCGTTGTGCTGTCTGAGATTCACCACCTTGGGCGCATCTGGATCGGGAAATACAGTCTGTGACCATTCTATCACAAACGAGGCATCCACAGCGGCAAACTTTATCTGCTCCTTTTCCTCGGTGGTGTAAACCGCTCGGTAGTAGGACTCTGGTCTTTCATTATTGATCTCCTCCTCGTCCTCGTCCTCTCTCATAGTCACCGTCATGACCTCGGTGGATGGTGCTGAAAAAAGAGGAAAGGCGAATTCCTCGGGCTCGTCTGGAGGAGCTTCCAGAGGTTCTTGAACATCCTGTTTCTCTTCAACATCTATGAGCTCAAACTCCATGTCGGGCAATACCACGGGCTCGTGGTCACTTTCCGCCTCCAGATCATAAAGATCCCTTCGGTTGGTTCTGATGTTAGTACTAGATATACCTTTCAGGCTCTCGGTTTCGTACCTTTTCTGATCTACCATGGTGATGCTCTCCAACTACTGCGATGCGCATCGCTGATATACGTTTACTAATATACACGTCGTAACTCATTATGGTGTGGATGCAATCACCACAACGGCGTGTGTGCCGAACTGATGGTTTTGACCACATCCTGGCGAAGCTTCCATCTAGGCGGAACAAAGCCCGCTTTGGGGCTTACGCCATTTTCCAGACCACGGTGGAGGTGGACCGGTGCTGCCGTACTGGGGTTCGCTACCACAGGCAACAGAGCCAAGCTCACTCTTGTTTCTTTCTTGACTGACCAGACCTTCTCGTGAAGTCCTGCGTCGTTTGCTTTGACGTACTCAGATGCTGCCTCGTACGGTAAGAAAGAAAGCTGGAGTCCCACGAACTTTGCAAGTCCGTCTGCTTCAACTTGGTGGTTCTTGCCAACACCAACCATGGGGAAAAACAAGGGCCATACCTTGGTTTTCGCTTCTTGATCTAAAACTCTGACATCGCCGTCTTTTTTGCGGCACTGCTCATGCAAGTCAGATACTGGCTTGGCAAGAAGGAGGGAGATTTGCAAGTCAATCACAGCGCTGCCTCCCCCAACATCAAAGACGTAAAGAGGGCTGTACTTGAGGCGCTGGACTTCACCCACGTTCAGGCCAAAAATAAACTGCCTGAGGCCTATCGGGTACTTTTGCAAAATAAGATCAGTCTCAAGCTTTTTGCGCTTGACTTCCAAATCCTTCGCAAGTTTCTCTGCCTCTTGCGCTTTCTTTATCTCATCCTCCTTGGCTTTCAACTTTTCTTGTTTTTCAAGCTCCACTCTTCTTTCCTCGTCCTCCTTACGCTTCCGTTCCTTTTCCTTTTCGGCTTGCAAAAACATCTCTTTACGTGCCCGTTTCTTAGCTTGCACCTTCTCTTGCCAAATCTTGGCTTCTTCCAAAGCCTTCTGTTTCTGCTCTTCTTGTGCTTTAGTTGTAGGACCTGGTGATAAAGATGTGTTGCTAGCGGTTCGGTGAATCTTGGCCCGATGTTCCTCTGTCGCCTTCTCCTTCGGTTCTCCCGATGGTGATCCGAGAAGCGTTTTCTCAAGCTCCTTCGCTTCTTCTCCAGTAGCCTGAGTGTCCTCGATCGTAGCCTTCACTGCATCCTTTCTCTTCTTTATTCCTTTAGCGTCACTATCCTCCAGGTTTTTGCGCTTCTTGGAAGTAACTTCATTTTCCACTGGGGGCTTCGCTTTTGGCTTAACCTCACTTGTTTCGAAGGTGTGTCTCTGATGGTTCTCTGCCGATTCTTTCTTGACAAGCGATGGTTTACGCAAAGTTTTACCGTCAGGAGTGGGACTTGACGGAGGATGTTGTATGGACGGTTTCTCGCTTTCTCCAGACAAATGCTTTTCAATGAGGAACACTTCCCTTGGATCATGTTGCGCAGAGTGTTTTGCGATTTGAAGTGCGTTCAAGTTGTCTTTTTCTCTCGTAAGCAGAGGATCTGCTCCTCTTGTTAAAAGAAGTTTCACAACGTCATAGTTGCCCCTTCCAACGCTTGCTAATAGAATGGACACGCCAGCCTTATTCTTGGTATCGATGTCGAATGAACCAGGGTTGAGGCCGAGAAGAATGTCAACCAACTCAGTATGGCCATGACGAGCCGCAAGGATCAAAATATCGGGCTTCTTCAGCAATGAATACCCGTGAAGAATGAAATCCTCTGCAGCTGCTTCCTTGAGGCCTTGGGCCACATACTTGTAAATCGCAGACGACTTCTTTTTCGTCAAATTATTGAAATAGGTTTCATTGGGATCCTCGATAACTTTTCTTGGTGATTGTGAAATGGCCTTCAGCGACTGTTTTTTATCGGCTGCTGCACTGAGGAGGCTGATTACCTCGTCATAATTATCCTCTTCGGTCTGAAGATGGTAAAGCTTCGTCAAAGCCGAGAATCCATCGACATTTGTGATATTTGGATCAGCACCATGAGAAAGCAAGACTTTGACGGTCTCGACATGTTTGTTTTCCGACGCATCCATGAGAGGTGTTTCTGAATCGCCTGCCTCCAAAGCCTGCTTGTTGACGTCGGCACCCTTCTTGATAAGAAACTCCACAATTTTGGTATTGCCCGCCAATGCAGCCTCGTGCAAGCAGGTGAAACCGCCAAAGTCGCTCTCATTAGCATCCGCCCCTCTAGCAATGAGATTTTTCACTGCCTCAAGGTCTCCTTTTTTGCATGCTCGTTGTAGTAAGGAGCGCCCTGTGGAGTCTCTCTTCATCTTGTAGGAAGTTGATGGTTTGGACTCTTGTTTCAATTTTTGCCGTTCTTGAATTTCTTCCTTTTCTGATTCATCTGAGGAGTCGAAGCCTGACCGATTGGAGGACTTTCTTGAATCGTTGGAGCTTCGACGACTCAGACCCGGATGAGTCAAAGAAGGAGTAGTATGGCTATCCAAAGAGGTGACCTGCTCCTCCGTGGGCTTTTGAGAAGATGAAGGGCGGTATGAATTGTCGGCATCGTCATTACCTTCGTCGCTTTCTTCATCACTTTCATCTGAGTATATTATTTTGCGCTTGAGACGTCTGCGTTCCTCATCCACTCCACGTTTGCGGACCAACAGCTTGGCAACTTCAGTGGAGATAGGATCGTTCGTTATCACCGTCTCAGCCTCTGACTCCACCTCACTTTCAACGCTTCCTTCAATTTGACTTTTATGGTCAGTCTCGGGTTTCGTCTCCGCTCGGCTCACATCTTCGTCCCTCTTTGGGGTCTCTTTTTCTCGATGATCAGCCTCTTGATGATCGGAATTTTGCTTGGCTAACAAATCTGGCTTGTCAGGAACAGTCTGTTTGGAAACGGTGTCCTGCTGCTTGGAAGACTCCTGCTTTTCAACAGAATCCTTCTTTTCAAGCGTGAGCTTCTTCTCTGTCAGATCTGATCTTTCCAAGGAACCTTTCCTCTCAGGAAACTCCCGTTTCTCTAGAGAGGCCAGCTTCTCGGGAGCTTTCGCTTCGAACTTTGAGTTTTCTTTTGGTTTGATATCATCATGCTTCTTTGCACCCTCTGGCTCACTCTTTTTAGTATCTGCGGCCAGGCTCGCCTGAACTGGCTCTTCCTTGATATCATCATCAAAGAGATGAAGGAGCTTCTCGTCCTTGATCTCAGGCATGCGAGCTGATTTAACAAGTTGATTCACCTTGCTGTCACTTGTCAGAGAGCCCACTCGCGTTTCGAATTTGTCAGTGGGTACTCGAGGAGCAGGGTCGGAGTTACGGTGACTCGTTTCCTCGACACGATCTCGAGAGGCCAGGTCCTTCAGCTCAAATCTATCTCTGCCATCTTGAGACAGTCTTCTTTCTTCAGGCTTATACTCTGAGCGCTCTCTGGATCTATCATTTGGTCCTGGCTTTCGCTTGTCGTTCCATGGACGCAGAGGTTTGTTCTTGTTGCCCGGACGGTATTTGTCGTAGCTCTCTCTTTTCCTGTTTCCCTGATATCCAGGCTTTCGATAGTTGCCTCGGTAACCAAAATAATCGCGTTGGTCCTGGCGACGGTATGAATCATCTGAATGGCCAAAAGACGACGAAGGAGGACGAATGCCTCTGTCCCTCTCTCTATCACGAGATGCTGGTTTGGAGGAGCCTTGTCTTGGTCTTTCCCTATCTCGATCACGACCAGGAATGCGATTCCCTTGTGAATTGTAAGACATGGATAAGGAAGTGCTCAATAGTAAAGATCGCGGATTATTTTATCGATTAAGTTTTCAATTATTTACAAGAAAGATTGTGCGGTGTGGTGGATGAGTTGAGTTGAAGCCCATCATCAATATGCAGGATGTTCTGAATGTTTGCAGTATCTGGAGCTTTCGAGAGTTATTCAACAGCTGTTAAGATTACAAAGTATCACACATTATTGATACGAATAAAGGTCATTGCATTCACAGTCCCCAGAGGTTCAAACGGTCAAAGTACTGATTAATTCACGTGGTTCATATCACGTGCGCGACTGGCTGGTTTGGCTGCTATAGTGGTTTTCTGCTCCCAAGATTAACTGTGTACTTCAGCCGTATAAGTAGATCAAGGTTCAGAAAGAATGGTTCAGTAAAAAAAAAAAAAAAAAAAAAAAAAAACAGCAATCACAGACAGTAATTATGTTAAATTTTAGTCATTTTGGCAGTACTTTCATACCGCTTTATCTACCACGGCAACTAGAAACCTACGAGACTATCCCATTCTACAATCCATTCATCATTGTTTTCTATTGCAGTATCGTTTCTTCGTTCGTAAATGACGCATTTTTGAGTTGATTTGAAAGGCCACTCTATTATTCTGTGGTATCTTTGGCCTTCCTGAGGTCATCGAAGTCCATCAACTCAAAAATCAAGCTCATATTGGGACAAATACGTTCACATGCATCAACGTGGTGACCTTCACGAGCGATGCGCCAATTGCATGGCTCAGCGGTGTTGGCAGTGCCTGACTTCAAGAGTTCGTATGCTTCATTCACCAGAAGATCAAACTTCACCATGAAATACGCCACGACAACGCAAGCCGAGCGCAGCACACCACATTGGCAGTGAACAAGAATTCGGGACCCCGGCTTATCATAGCGGGCAATCGTGGACGTGATGTTAAGGAGCTCCTTCAGAATCAGGGACGTATGAGACCACGGCACATGAAGATAGGTGCGGTGCCCGTCTCTGTCGTCGTACTCAGCCAGCAAGTCGTCACAATCACGGGCCACATTAACCACAAGGTCATAGTCGTTGATGTCCACCGGGCGTTTGGAATTCTTTGGGTCCAGGTACAAGAATAACGTTGTATCTAATACTCTGGCAGGTCCATAGGGATATGCATCAAGATTGGATTGTTCCTGAAGCTCCTCGGGCGGAAGAAAGGGCTCTTTCGTAGCGGGCATGACTTTATCGTTGACATTGTCCACAAGACCTGCTTCGAGACCAAAGGGGCTCAGCAACGCAATATCAGGACTGCTTGGTGCAAAGTGAGGTGGAGAGTCCCCAAGGGAAAATTCGGACAGGGGCATCACAGGCAGCAGGCGTAGTGAGGCGACATTTGTTTTCTGCGGAGGTGGAGCTGGCGGTATCAAAGGTGTCAGGGCGACAACGGGAGTTATCAATGCAGAGGCCAGGCCTGGTGGAATCGACAATGCTGGAGGCTTCTTGAGCCCATTTCGCAGCGGCAGCTGTACAGGGTCGCTGACGGGTTGAGGCGGTGAGCTCAAATTGAGCAGAAGTTGTTTCATATTGATGTTTCGCAGGGTTGATAACAGGCTCGGTTTGCGAGAGTGCCGGGGTGAGTAGTTCATTGTAGAAGCGGGACCGAGTCTGGACCTTTCCGGGTCCAGATAGGCCATTTCGAAGGTGATGATTTTGAGCGATGTGGAACTGACGTTGCAGACCTGCAATCTAGCTTAGTAGCTTCCCAGCGGCGTGTAATCAAGTCAGAAGATTCAGGAAGCCGAAGGTGACGGTATCAAGATAGCCTGTTTCAAGCTGTTGACTCAAAGAAGTGGTGGTTTGGAAAGATAGAGGGCTGCACGGAATTTCAAGCCAGAATTGACAAGTACCACGACGTGACACGGGATCTTGGCGGATGTGACAGACGCAAACGTTTGGCTCTATGTGAAACCTCAAACGGTGCTTTGTTGACAATCACTTGATTGCTGGAGGTTCGACAACGGGAGAAAGTGGAAAAGACGTTCCTGGATCTGATCTATGATCTGCCTGTAACGGGTCGGTCTGTGGGGTATGGCGCGTTTTGCGTTGAATTAAGGGACACGTTCAAAGACCTCGAGGCGTGATAGGAATTATATAGCTTTTTCGACCAGCCGGCCGTGTTCTTGAGGCAGATCCAAGTGGGTGTGGATGAAGAAGATGGGTTAAAATTGCCAGGGCCCCGGCGCAGGAATAAGGCACGAAAAAAAAACCGGTGGTAGAGGCGTCTCAGGCAGGTGGTTAGGGGAACTCAAGGTGGTGCAACAAAAAAATTGGGAAACGTAGCCTTGTTAGGTAGTTTGTTTTGGTTTGGAAAAAAAGAGTTTCAAGTTTTTCCACCGATGTTTCGACGCCTGCGCTGACAAATCCGCTCCTCGTTCCCATGTTTCACACTGTGTAGCAGGCGGGAATGGCGCACCTGCCAAGGTCCAACCAGGGGTCCATGGTTAAATTTAGCAGGGCGGATCAAAGTCATGACTTTCCGTGCTGAGGGCTGTGATGGCGGCAAATTCTGCTTTTGTGGAATGATTGAATGGATAAAGGCGTATTTCGGGGTCTATTACGTCACTACGTGCCTCTGGTGGGTTGGTGAGTTTCATGAGAAAGTGTACTTTACAACGCAGGTCTAAGGACATGTAGGCATGGAGCAAGTGCATCTAGAGTTCCGTTGCATTAAGTGGCTCTAAGCCGTGATATGATTATGTAAGTGATTCTTGGCTGCTGCACTCGGCTCAGGCAGTACCCTACAGGCTTAGCAGGTCATCACCAGGTGAGTAATAGGAAGGGAAGTAGGATGAGTTTCGAGGCTTCAGTGGTAGCTGAACTATATTCTTTTGATCATATGTATTTGCGGGAACTGCGCGATGGTGGTACTAGGATACGTTTTCGGGACCTCTCGTGGGTAAGGGAGTTAGAGAATAGCGTTGATTAAGATGACCTTTAAAGCTTTTTACCTTTTTGCTGCTGTAATACCTGCCACTATGGTTATGAAATCCGCCTAGGCTCCTCCTCTGTGCCTTTTCCTGAACAGGTTTTTGGTGCAATAGACATTGTGGTGCGTTTTGGTGAAGCATTATGGTGACGGCTCATCGGCATCTATAGTCAATTGTTAGCGAATCTACAGCTGCTGTGAAGCCAGTAATATAGCTCAATATTTATGAATGAGTTTTGTGTGGGATTCAACTGAGGTCTAGATTACTCTGAACAAAGAGAGTTCTGGCTTCTGGTCGAACTGGACTTTGTCAGACGGAAAAGCCTTAAGAAGGATCAACATGTACAGAGAAATATCGTGGAATTGTTTTTGAGTAGGCCTCCTGTTTGTCAATTGAGCGTCTCCTTCAAGTACTCTGTGTGTTGCAGATCGCTTCCCTTCGGAATGTGAATCACAGGATTTGCAACAGTATCTCTCTACATAAATTCAGACACATGCTTGTAAGGTTGATGAAAAGCCATCCTACTCAAGGTTGTTTTTCGATGCATAGAGCCAATCATCGTCTGATGCGTTAAGTTATCTTCCAAGGCTTGTTGGATTCTTTTGGAGCGACCAAATCAATATCACCGGTTCAATTATAGCCTGTCTTTTCATTTAGAAAATTGAGTCAGCACAATTGCTTTCAGAATAGTTATATTGTTTAAGGCAAATGTTCCAAGAATTCAGTGTTCATAGGCAATTCTTACTTTTTCGCAGCCTTGACAAGAAAATACAAAAGCTTAAGAATGCAACCAAAAATCCAATTCTTCACCAAAAGACTTAATAAAGCTAGAATGCTTCGCCGAAGAGATAGCAAAACTAAGAGAGGCTCTCAATTGCAGAATATCCCTTCCAAAGATGGCTGAAGGGTCATGCCCTTCATTGGAGTTAAACTACACGCAACAACGCCTTCATATTACTACATTAAACCAGTGGCTTCAGCACTAGTATCAATGCTTTTGCCTTCAATTCAAAATGCCAAGGCGTAATTGACCTCTTCAACGTGTTCTGATGATACCTCGGAAAAACTCCGGGACGGTGCTATAGGTCCGGATTAGCGACGTCACACTTCGCAGTAAATACACGAGATAATGTTTCTACGCGACAATGTCGCAGCTGTTTCAGCGGTAACAGTTCCACAAAACAGAGAAAATCCACCCAAGGTTTCCCATACTGAAGCTTAATCACGCACCGAGAGTGAATTTGGAGCCATTGCAATTATTCTCCACCCAATTGAGTGGTTTTGCGCAGATATATGGCCGTCTAAAAGTCTCGGAACAACGGATGTAACGGCTGCGCGACATCTGAGTCAAGTAGCTAGTCCGGGGTTGCCTCGAACCATATAAATATCCCCTGCTCCACAAACTTGATCACCAACAAAAATAACCAATGTCCCTTTTTAGATCTTTGCAAAACACACCCGCTACAATCTCCATCTTCCACAATGCTCGTGTTCCCTCTCTGGCCAGCTTGTTTGCTCATTTGGAGAGGGCTTACTATCAATTGAACGATGATAAGAACCTCTTTCAATTGGACATGAATGCTAAGAAGATGCCCACCTACGATCAGTTTAAAACCATCTACTCCAATTGCGTCAGAGGAGACCGTTGTCAGACTGTTTTGAAGGAGTGCTTCCCCTTGCTTAACGATAAATTCACACAGTCGGAGCACTCCTCGGTCACGGTGAAGAGCCTTGGTATCAGAAATGACAGAGGGTTCAAAATTTTCTCTCAGAATGAGTACACACACATCCACGAGGCTTTTGAGAAGCTTATTGATGAGCAAAACCCCGAGATAGACCCCAATGAGCTTTTCCAAGCTCCATTGCTCATTGACTGGGACCAGAACATCATTGCCAATGACATGGACGGGTTGAAGTTGATTTTGAAAAAGTACAAGGAGGCAGCTAAGGAGAAGTGACGGAGCTTTGGCTCAGTGGCATGCAGCTGATTTAGCTGCAATAATAATGAACTTAGACGTTAACGACCCCATATATTAAATAATATTTATCGTGAAAAGCATCATCAAGGATACATCGTGAGAAGTATTATCGTTCTCAAATAGGATAAGCCTGAAAGTTCTAGGCGACAAACCGAATAACCCATAACTGGGCTATAGGCCATCACATGTCAGTTATCAGCCTCAGTGTAATTGATAAGGGCAAGAGGGATTCACAAATGGGTGCCGAAGAAACACGATGTACAAGCTACCTCTATTTCATAATAAGGTTTTGAACGAGGCGATCTGGGCAACTCATTTGACTATCCTATATCGACAATCTCTACAGAATCTTTTTGCCGCTCCCTAACTATTTCCCACTGATAGTATTACATCATTGCATGATCCCTGATTGGGGAGACCTGAGCTCGATATGTCAACTTTTGCCGGAGACCCTTATATTGCACAAAAAAAAGAAGCCCAACGTTCATGCCAAAGTCGAGGCGTTTTCTGTATCGGCTAAGTCCAACGATACCCCGACCGTATTGTCATGCGCAAGGGCAAAAAGACGGGCCACAGAGCCGAGTGGAATTGTCGATAAGGAGTATTTCTGCGGCATTATTGCTTATCACAGAATCTGGGACCGATCGTGGGGAAGTGACACCGAACCTCCCTTTTTTGGAAGTTTTGGAAGTTTTGGGAGTTTTCATTGATAATGGTTAGAGAAGAGAAACAAGAAAGGGTGCTCTTTCGTCTACTGACGAAGGGCTGTTCTGGCCCAAGAGTTACTTTTGAAACCTGATGCAACTGGACGTTTCCAGAAATGAAAAGGAAAACGGGACCGTTTCAAAAACGGATTAGATGCACGAGAGGATAATTTGACACTGACACATGTTCCTGAGGATAACATTGTCAGGGTGTTTTGGAACCGCGATATGCCCGCATAAACCTTAATTGTGGGCTAAATGTAGTGTGAGCGATCGAGAATACAGTGCCACTTCCTGAATTTCTGAAGCTTGGAAAATCGAGAATGTGGAACAGTGGCTTTTTTTCTGCTTCTGCTCGTTCCTAGTTTCACCTCATGTAAATTCTCGCTGAAACACACAGCCTGGCGTGGCTATCTGTGGCTGTTGATTAAGCCCTGCGGCAGATTTCGTTAATTAGCGAAATGGGAGCCGCTTCAACAAAATCGAAGCCGTACGGCACTGTCAAAGCATGCAGGCTGTCAAAGCCTACTTTGACGGTCAAGCGAGAAGTATGTTTTTGGGCACAGCGTTTGGGTAGAAGTACGCAACGAATTTGAGCAAAATTTCACGCCGTTGATGCACAGAAAGTTTTTGTGTCGATCGGGTGGCATATATATACGAAGCTGGATATTCTTGGCACAACCATGAAACGACGCATAGAAATACCCGCGGGGCTGGAGGGGCAGGAAGTGCCGAAGCAGGTGCAGATTTGCAGCCACACCACAGACCAGTCTTATCTCTCCAAGATAAATAGTCAGAGATGTTCAGCGATTTTCAGAATCAAACCAGAAAGACATGTCAGAGAAGGCTTTCCACGTTACTAGTGTGTCGAGCCACCATGCTACTGATAGGCTTGACGCCGAGGCTCATGAGGTGGACTTGGCTGCAGTTACCTCACACCAGTTCTCGTTGAACGAGGTTGCTGGAGAGCTTACACTGGAACAAAAATTCTACATTCTCAAGAGATTGGAGTTTGGCCATCTTGAGAGTTTGGATGACATGCCGCCATCTGCGGTGTTCATGATGGAGAAAATCCAGGAGTTGGATCTTCACGATGCAGAGAACATCTTGACGGAGTTCTTGAAGGACCACAATGGTGATGTCAATATTCCCATGGAGGACTACGACTTCATCGAGCTCCTTACCGAAACAGGCTCCAACGGGAAAACTGCAGGACTCAACCAGGCTCTTGACCACTCTTCTGCAGACGAAAAGCAGGAAGCGTTTGTTCAGGAACACTCCATCACTCTGCTTGAGTCGAATGATCTCAAGAAGGTTTTTGACAGAGATCTCCAACTCAAGACAGAGGCTGCCTTGGTGGCATACTGGTCGCCATACCCTGAGGTGAGAGCCGTGACTGATCCTTTCGATGATCCCTCCATTCCATGCGAGACCTTCAGAGCGTACCTCGTGGGTATTATCTGGGTTGTCCTAGGCACTTTTATCAATGAGTATTTCATGGAGAGACAGCCTCCAATCTCTTTGGGTACCGCTGCTGTTCAGCTTTTTGTGTACCCAAGTGGTAAGCTTGCAGAGTGGATCCTTCCAGCCGTATCTTTTAAGGTTTGGAAGTACAACATCAACTTGAACCCGGGCCCTTGGAGTCACAAGGAGCAGTTGCTTGCCACATTGTTTTACAGTGTCAGTGGAGGTGCTGCCTACGCTTCATACTTCATCATCTTGGAGAAGTTGGACATTTTTTACGGTAACCCAGCCTTCACGATCGGCACACAGTTCCTTCTTGTGTTGACTTCCAATTTCATGGGTTTCGGTTTGGCTGGTCTTTTCCGTAAATTCGTTGTCTATCCTGTGACTGCAATCTGGCCCACCCTCCTTCCAAACCTTGCTATTAACAAGGCGTTGGTGCAACCAGAAAAGAAGGAGAAAATCAACGGATGGGTCATCTCAAGATACTCCTTCTTCTTGATTGTTTTCGCCGCTTCCTTCTTTTACTTCTGGATTCCCGACTATCTTTTCACGGCATTGTCTACTTTCAACTGGATTTCCTGGGCTGCTCCAAATAACTTGAATGTGGCCACCATCACAGGCTCTCAAACAGGACTTGGTCTTAATCCCATCACCACTTTTGACTGGAACATAATCAACAACACCCCGTTAGCTATTCCATTCTTCGCCCAGCTTAATGCTTACATCGGCTCCTTAGTCGGTTTCGTCGTCATTGTCGCTCTTTGGTGGACAAATTACAAGTGGACTGCTTACTTGCCTATAAACTCTAACCAGATTTTCACCAACACTGGTGAGCCTTATGCTGTGAGAGAAGTGTTGAACAGCGAGCAGAAGCTTGACCAGGCCAAGTACGAAGAAATCGGTCCTCCATTCTATACTGCTGCTAACTTGGTGGTTTACGGTACATTCTTCGCCTTGTACCCCATGAACTTTGTCTATGTCTTGCTTACACAGTTCAAGCAGATTAAGGTTGCTGTATTGGGTCTCGTCAAGTCGTTGAACTTCAAGAAAGCTCGTTCCACCTACCAAGACTTTGATGATCCTTTCTCGACTTCAATGAAGAAATACCCAGAGGTTCCAGAGTGGTGGTTCACCATTATCCTTGTCATCACTGTCGTGTTGTCGATCATCACTGTTGAAGTCTACAAGTTGCAAACCCCAGTGTGGACTATCTTCTTTGCTATTGCCATGAACTTCGTCTTCTTGTTGCCATTTGCTGTGGTTTACGCTGCTACTGGTACACAAATGTCGATCAACGTTCTCCTTGAAATGATCATGGGTTATGCCCTCCCCGGAAATGGTACAGCCTTGAACTACGTCAAGACTTTGGGAACCAACATTGACGTCCAGGCCGAGAACTATATCACAAACCAGAAGCAAGCTCACTACTTGAGAATCCCACCCAGATCCCTTTTCAGAGCACAGTTGTTGTCTGTGATTATCAACAGTCTCATGTCTGTGGGTGTGTTGAACCTTGCTATCAACGAGGTGCAAGACTTCTGTCACCCACACCAGCCTCAGAAATTCACCTGTCCCGGTTCTACAACAGTGTATTCTGCTTCGGTGTTGTGGGGTGTCATCGGACCCAAGAAGGTGTTTGGTGGTCTCTATCCTATTTTGCAGTGGTGCTTCTTGATCGGCTTCCTTCTTGCTTTCCCATGTTGGGCTCTCAAGAAGTACTACGGAAGAACCATCATCGGCAAGTACTTCCACCCCATTGTGTTTTGCTTTGGCATTATGATTTATGCCCCTTATAACTTGTCGTACTACACTCCTGGTATGATCTTGTCTTTCTTCTTCATGTACGTGATCAGAAAGAACTACACTGCCTGGTGGGAGAAGTACACTTATATTCTCTCCGGAGGTCTCAATGGTGGTATTGCTTTCAGTTCCATCATCATCTTCTTTGCGGTGCAATACCACGAAAAGGATATCAGCTGGTGGGGCAATAATGTTAACAACAAGGGTCTTGATGCCATGGGACCTTCACTTCGTAATGCGACTGCCGAAGCGCCTGGTGGCTACTTCGGCCCCAGAAAGGGCAACTTCCCTTGAGTTATATTTAAAGAATGAGTTTTTGAGATCTTGTAGAGCAGTTCATAGATTACCCAATCGGTTTTCATGATGATAGGGCACTTGACCATTTTGGAGCTTACGGACCCGTTCAATTGGGAAGCTATGAAGGAAACCCAAGTAGATTTTAATTATAGTTAACAAGTAGTAGTCAATATGGAGAATTAGGTGACTCTGAGGCACTACTGGAGAGGTAGTCTTGTACTGTTGTGTACTCAAGAGACTCGTCGGGGGAATGTTAAAGTAACCTTCTGAAAACTTCAATATCTTCAAAAACAAAAGTACATTTCCTGTCATCGCTTCTATTCACCCCGTTTCGGCCTACAACAAGCAAGCGCAAATTGGAAATCTACCTCGCACATGTTTTCGCAGCCAATCTAAACATCACCACTTACTACACCTTTTTTAGCCAGAATACTCATGCTCAAGCTATACTTATCGGCATATAACGCCACCTCCGCCATTGCATGGGCGGCAATTCTCGGCCAGACCTTCCTCGACGTGCTTCCTGGCGGATTCTACGAAACCCATGCTTACACGGATTACCCACATAAGCTTCTTGTCCAAGTCCAGGTGGTAAATGCCGTCTTTGAGATCACCCATGCGCTTACAGGTCTTGTGCCCTCACCCCTCTCGTCGTTGTTGCTCCAGTTTTTCGCTAGACTTATCATCACGGTGGGTATTTCTTGGTACGTTCCCGAGTCAGCAGGAAACTTCTCTCTACCAGGATACGTGGCGCTTTCTGTGGCCTGGTCTGTGACTGAGGTCATTAGATACAGCTTCTACTTTGCCAAGCAACAGGGCAAGGTCCCAGAGACTCTTCAATGGCTTCGTTATCTGGCCTTTATTGTGTTGTATCCATTGGGCGTTATCAGTGAGCCTTGGGTGGTGCACTTAACCTTGGATTACGTGCTGGGCTTCTACTACTGGTTCTTGGCCTTGGGAATGTTTTTGTACATCCCTGGATTTGTGAAGTTGTACACGTATATGTTGGTGCAGCGGAGGAAGAACCTCGGTGTGAAGAAGACCGAGTAGGGGCATTGTGGTGCCTAAGCCTGAAGACAATTGTGGAATACTGGGTGGTAGTTGGAGGACGCTTTGTGCCTGTAATGGCGAAAACGAATTCAATTACAAATTTGGCGTGCTGAGACATCTACTGACCGTCTTAACCGGCCATCATGACTCCTCTCGATACGCCATTTCGGTCAGACTCCACACAACTCTCATAACTGGGCATCGTCTACGTGGAATAGCTCTTATTCCCAAACTTATTTAAATTCTTCTTAACAATTCTGTTCAATTCACATACTGCTAATTTCCCCATCCTCCAGATTCCTGGGTCAGTGCGACTCAATTACTACTATAGTCACGGAGAGAACGCGAAATTCACTAATTTCAACTACTCATGTCTACTCTCGACGAAAGCCAATTCACGACACAGGAGTCCAAGCACCCCAAGAGATGGTTGATTGCCTACAATTCCATCTCGTCCTCTTTATGGACACTCGTGCTTTTCAACACCTTCTTCCTCCATCGCTTCCTCGGTCCCATCTTGTTGTTTGAGAAGCTGCGCATCTTCCTCATCTTTGTCCAGTCGCTTGCCTTAGTTGAGGTGATCAATTCTGCTACTGGTGTGGTGAGATCGCCACTTTTCACCACGGCGTCTCAGGTCGCCTCGAGATTGTTGATTGTGTTGGGCATTTTCCTCGTTTTGCCTTACTCTCCAGCCAACTACCACTGGGTCTACGTCTCGTTGAACACCGCTTGGGCAGTGACAGAGATCGTGAGATACTCCTACTACGCTCTGAACTTGAGAGATCCAGAAAACGTGCCTTACGTGCTCACGTGGCTCAGATACACCCTTTTCTACGTGTTATACCCAGCTGGTGTGGCGTCCGAGGTGTCCATCATCTACCTCAGTCTTGGCGAAGCCGAGAGAGCTGTGGGTATCTGGTACCGCTACTTCCTTACCGCAATTCTCTTCACGTACCCACCAGGTTTGTATAGTTTGTACACCTACATGATCAAGCAGAGAAAGAAGGTATTGGGAGGCGCCAAGAAGACGTCGGAGGGCAAGGAAACCAAGAAGACGGAGTAATGGTGTGACTCGTATGCATAGCTTAAGGGAATCGTTTATTATAAACATGCTTTCGTTACATTATCTATCCCAACAGTTCAATCCACACCAATAGGTGGTCAATGTAGTCTATCACGGTATCGCCGTCAACAAAGTCGTGGGGCTGGGTCGCTTTCTTTTTGGACCCGCCAAACCAAGCCAGCAACGAGAATTTGCCCTGTTTGCTGTCAACTGCCTGGAGCTTGAATTTTTCAAAAACAACCCGGAAGTTGGTTCTCACCTCAACAGGGTCTCGCTGCTGACAAAGCTTGATCAATGAATGGATGACCAAGTATGATGGCACGTAGTTATACCAACGCAACTCCCAAGCCACAAGCTTCATGATGTGTACGAGCATCGTATCAAGTGCCATGTAGCCATTCACAAGCTGATGGACAAAGTCACGGAACATCTTGGTCAGGATACTTTGCACAATGAGTTTGTTGGTATAGGAGCGATTGTCGTAGACACAACTGAGCAGATCGATGGTGGAGGCCTCCACATCACTGAGGACAAACTCATTGTAAATCTCTAGGAGTTTCACTGTAGCGTAGTAATCAAATCCACCGTCAGAAGTCACGCCAGCGGCACAAGTGGCTAACGAGGAGATGCTGTCCTTCAAGTTATACTTGCAGCCCCAGCTCACGAGGCCAATCATGCCCCAGGCTAAGGCGCTGCGGTGCTGATCAACATCGCTTCCACCAGAGACAGTCATCATTGTGTGAATATCGTCGTAGACAACCAAGAAAAATTGATCGAGCCATGGTGCACATTCTTCCTTTTGAGCGCTAGAGGCGTTTGAGACCACAAACTCCTTGCTTTGCGCCAGATCGATTGGCGACCGGAATACCTTCTTTTTGATGGCAACCAAGTTCTCCCAGCCAATTAAGGCGACCAAAGATGTAAGCAAGTCGTAAACCCTGCCCCAAGTGGACTTTCTGTCAAAGTCAAGGATGGAAGACCAAGGGACATTCGCCGAACGGGCCGCTAGCATGTTCTTCGCAGATGACGGGCCCGCCACGCGGACAAGTCCGCTGTCAATGACAGACATTTCCATGGGGCTTGCCGTAGTCAACGGTGATTGATAAAAGGGACCCACCATTGGATGTCTTGCCGACTCCTTTTTGAACATACCGTGCCACACAGATTGGACAGAGCCCGCTTCCGACATGTCCTCGTTGCGAGGCACTGGGAAGTAATCGGCAAATGTGTCTGCCATTATAGGAATGTGTCCTCGAGACAGTCTATCCATGAAGGTCAGCACATATACGTCTGAAATGCCATCGACACAGTCTCCGTCGTAACTTTTCCTTGACAGGAGAAGCACAGGCAACGAGTTGAGCGCCTGCAAAGCATCGTCGTACTTCTTTTCAAGAATGTAACAAACACACAAGTTGTACCACGAGTCAAAGTCCAATGGCAACATGGTCACAGCTCGAATAGCAAGCTGGCGAGCCACAGCAAAAGATTCTCTCGAAATAAGAAACCTCACTTGTTCACCAATAAGTACAGCAGCCTGGGTGCTGTCAGTATCAACCGCCATGTGGTCCCTCAAAAGTGAAAGAAACTTTTGATTATTATTGCTTCCATGCTGCGCTCTAAGAAGCCTAGCCTCAACTGCCGTGAACTCACGGGCAGCAAATTTCGCTCTTATTTTGTCAAGCGCCCAGTCGGTAGCACCACCACTGGGGTCAAGCAAAACCACACGAACCAACGCATCAACAAGCCGGTTTCTGTATCTAGTAGTTTTGGCAGGATCGGTACCACAATTGCAGGCCACGCCATAGTGGGATCGTGAGCCTGTTAAGTGACCACGAGGTAAAAAGGAAACAAGGAGCTCAATGGTATTCTGCAACTGCTCCTTGTTCTGAAGCTGTGATTTGTGAGAAACAGTACCCAGGAGACGATGAGCCGGGTCATCAACCCCAACAATCATTCGTAGCAACAGCAGCACCGCGAGCTCTCGTAGAAACGACAGTGTAATGTCCTGAGAATGTTCGCCAATGTAGGTATGCAGCTTTTTTGATATTTTGGAAGTGATGGTGTATTGAGAATTCACTACTACACTCAGCGATTTTGGGGAGGGCGTGATCATATACCTGGCCTTAAACTCCAGCTTTTGAAAACAATTATACGCACAGAATGTCACCACTCCTTCCTTGTGTTGCGCCAGCCCAAGCCGGGGCGCTAGTGCCCCTTTGGGTGCCCATATATACGACTCACCGTTTCTTCGTAGGCCAATGCTGTGGAGAACCTGCTCTTCGATGGAGTTTGTCCCACGCGCTAGGTCGAGTCCATAGCAGAAATGGTAAAATCCGACATATCCATCTTGGTCCCTTGGCGGATCTGCCTCGCTTATGGGCGAGAAGTCGTTCTTGAGGAAATGCGACGACCGCTCGCCATATTGTCGAGCCCAATGGATGAGATCAGCGGGACCTAGAGGTGACGTCTTCTGCTCGGCGATTGCCTTTGCTCGATTCCCCAAATTCTGACCTAGAGTGGCTTCTCGGATCCACGGAACAGTGGTTGCATTGATTGAGGTATGGGAACTGAAGGATGAGTGGCGCCTCCGTCGCTGAGAGTCGGACAGCATTTTTGACGAATAGGAAAATGCTTAAGTGGAATTGAGCTCCCACTATGATTGTCGTCGTAGCTTGTTTTGAATGTGGTACTGCTTGATGCCAAGGTGGAAAGTGAAGTGCAGTTACTGGTTAGTTACACACGTGACCACAATGAAAGCCGCGACCGGCTGCAAAAATGGCTGCAAAACCCGCTCATTGACCTCCCGTGGCAGCACTGATGAGATTTTTGACTTCGTCCATAAGCGTCCAGATATCCGGACTGCGGAAGAAATCAATCTTACCGTCACCACCATTCAGCAGAAGCATTGTTTGACGAAGCTCAAGGTTGGCAATGCTATTCTCAATCCTCGTTACCAGGTGATTCAACAAGGCAACGAGTTCCATTTCCTTGAACCGCTGAGCTGTCGACTCCAGGATTACCTCAGACGAGTTCTTCAGGAAAGACTCATCCATTCTCATTCCCACGTTTACTGCAGCACAAATGTTCTCCAAACGAAGCGAAAGCGTCCTCAACTGATACACGGCATCAACAGGCACAGCACCCACAATCCGTCCCTTAAACATGTCATCCTCATCAGCTCTCTTCTTGAAAATTTCAAATCTTAGCTCAAGTCTCTTTGGGTAGGCCAAGGTGATCATCTCGGGAGTTTCGAGGCCCTTCAACTTTCTTTCGCCAAGCTGGAAATAAGAGACCCCGATTTCCTCTAGCGAAGCAATTTCCTTCTCGATAATCTCTCCCGCACGAAGGTTTCCTTCGTAAGCAGCCTCCAACGATGTTTGACCGGATGCGATCAAGTCGTGGATGTTATACAACTGTTCCATCTCATGAAGATAGTCCGAGCTCACAGCAATTTGACCACCATCGGCACTTGACTCAATTCTAGAAGCACGGTTCACCATGGGGCCGAAATAATCCATTCTTTTGGTAACCATATCAAGCTCGCACACAGGAGAGCCCCAGTGAATACCCATACGAACAGACAAGCCTCTGAAAATGACATTGTTTTTGTTATCAGTCACTTCACAACACTCGTTCGTCTCCAATATCTCTGATGGCCACTCCTCATTCAACAATTGGTACTGGACATTGAAGCACCACAACAAGGCTGATGTGGGCGAAGGGAATGTAACCATAAAAGAGTCTCCTTCTGTTTTCACCTCATAACCACCAACAATTCTGAGCTGCCGACGCATAATTGTGTTATGCAACTTGATAGCCGATCTCATGACCACGGGGTATGTCTCCCATAAAAGCGTGGAGTTCTTGATATCCGTAAAGACTAAAGCGAGGTCACCCACGGGCGGCTCGATCTCATTATCCAAAGCTCTGAGAGCTGTATCTCCTGACTGTGCACCCCGATCTCTCCTTCTCTTGTTGGCGAAAAGATCGGCTTCACGGCCCAAATTATTGTACAAACTCTTCTTCTTCTTGGTTTTACGGTCACCAATTGAAATGACATTGACAGAAATCTTGTCCGTGGCACCATAACAAATTGCGTAATCTCTCAACTTCTGTGCAGCAATCATCGGATCTTCCTTGCTTTGGCGAAGGATGTCAACAGCCAAATCATAGGAGATGTAATCCCATAACACCCTGGTTCCCATGGCGAGAACGTCATCGTTACCAGAAAGAGTGTATTTCTTGATGCTTGGGCCTGAGTGGGTATGTGGGAGATAGTCAAAGAATCCAACACCACGAGAAATCTGAAGCGTGCCATCAAGTGCACCATCACCCGAAACGTAACCTCCACAAGCTCGTATTCTTTCAAATTCCTCTCTGCTAGTTGGATCGTGGTTGGTTGTGAGTAGGACGTGATCGCCATTGCTCTTCGACAAAACAAGCTGAATATCACCAATGTTTCCACAGTACACGGTCTTATCCTTGATATAAAGAGCGCACATGGAACATCCGATTAAGGAATCATCAGGAATTTTGAGAGCTGCAAGCTCCGGACTGACAGAATTGGGGGCGAAATAACCGCCTTTTTTGGCAGCGAAGACAGAATTGATCTCTTTGTTCAAGGAAAGGAACGCACGCCTCATCGCATCTTGGATCTCATCATCGGACTTGATTTTCCCTAATTCATTCGTGAAGTGGGGCACAAAAAACTGCTTCGCTAAGAATGAGATGAGATGACCACTGCTCTGATGGCCTCCTGTCTTGCCGTCAAATGAACACAATAAAAGCTCATTCTCATTTCCTCGGAACTTCTGCATGAATACATCTCTGAAAGACACATGGTCTCGGATACCCATGGTGTCAGATACACCATAGCCAACGTTGTCAAGCTCTGATGAGGCCGTTCTGAGGCGAACATCAACACCGGGGTCAGGTACAGCAGGCGTAGTCAACGTCACGTCCATCAATCCCAACACCTTCAAATCCTTGAGAACCAATAAACTATCAAGATCATCACCTGTCTCTGGGTTCTTCACATAGCTTTGCTTAATCTCAAAACGTTTGTTTCCTGAGAAGTTGAGGTACTTCAACCTCTTGTTGGCAAACCAGTTCCAGTCGTACGGCCAGTTTGAAATGTTGTAACGCAAAAGATTAGATCCAACATCCAAATAAGTGAGGTTGTTGAGCTTGCTCAACTCCGCTGGGATTGTCGATAACTTGTTGTTATTCAAGTAGAGTAACCTGAGACACGAGAGGTCCTCGAGGTCATCAGCCGGAAGCTTGGTCAACCCGTTTCCGGAAAGATGCAATTCGGTCAACTTCAGCAAATTTGCCAAGCCACCTTCCGGAATTTCTAGAATGTCATTGTATGAAATGTTCAAACATTTTAGCTGAATGAGCAATGATATCGCTTCGAAACAGTCATCGTTAAGACGATTGTCAGATAGAGTCAACGAAAGCAAAGAATCTGCAAGCGATGTGGGACGACTTTTGATGGCCGATGCATTGAACTCGTTTGCTTCCTCCAAAGACCGAACTTCATCACCTCGGAGGCTAGCAGAAGAAGAAATCTTTTTGGCAATCGCAAACAGCGGCTGTGGAAACGAAGTAAGAAGGTTTGAAGCGACGTTTAAAAACGCGAGGCTCTTCAAATTCCAAATCTCGGCTGGCAAACTCAGGATATTATTGGAATGCAAGTCTAAGAATTGCAACGAAGAAAGCTGTCCAATGGATGCGGGCAATGTCTGAATGTTGTTTCCGTACAACGACAAATGCGTCAATCGTGGAAGATTTCCTAACTCATCTGGCAAGTTCACCAAGTGGTTTTTGTCCAAGACAAGCTTCTCGATATGTGGAATTTTAGTGACGAATTCCGATGGCAACATGGTGAGCTTGGCCTTCGACAAATCCAAAACAGTCAACATTGGCAATAAAATTTCGAACTCCAAGTTAGTGATTGGATTTCTGTCAAAGTGAAGCAACCGCAACTTTTCCATTTTGTCATTGAACGCCGAAATCTTATTCTTGGAGGCATAAACAACCTCTAAGTTCGGTAGATCACCCAACACATCCACGTTGGAAATCTGATTATAACGAACGTCAAGTCTCTTTAAATTTGTCAAGCTCTTGAAGCTCTCGGGTATACTTCCCGCCAACTTATTCGTGCAAAGGTTGAGCTTCACCAACTTAGAAAGTTTGGCTATGGAGTCAGGGATAGCGTGCAAGTCATTATAAGACAAGTCAAGGTCTTGCAAGTTTGTCAATTCATTAATGCATTCCGGGTAGTCCTCAAAGTAATTCGATGATAAATTGAGGTGAACCAAGTTTTCTAGCCTTGAAAATGATTTTGGAAGACTATAAAGCTGGTTAGAATTGAGCTTCAAGTTAACCAAATTCGTCAAGTGGCCAAATTTATGGGGGATATCATCTAAGAAGTTGGCTTCCATGTTAAGAGACGTCAAATCTCTGGCTTCTAGGAAGTTCACTGGGAATTTTGAGCATCCATTCCTGGCGAAGTTGATCGAAGACAAGTTAGTGCATGACTGGATGAAGTCCAATGGAATATAAATCGCCGGGTTGTCTGAGACGTTCAATTTCTCAATTTCGTAAGTATGCTGATGAAAGATGATTGGGATTGTCTTGAGATCTAAACTTGAAATGTCAACATCCACATAGTCCTTGGTTACCACGGACTCTTCCTCGTGAGTCAAATTCCGCAAGACCTTATTTTCCACCACCAACTTGCAAACATATGACAAGTCTTCTCTTCCAATGATTCTGAAGTTGTCGTTCTCAGAGTATCCACTGAGACTCAATAATCCCATTTGGATCTTAAGCGGTTTCTCAAATGGCTCAAGAACCTTGACGTTTCGACCCACATAGAGTGCAAGGTGGTAGTTAGAGATTGATTCAAAGAAGAATTTCCTTTGCACGATTCGAAGAAGCTCGGCAGCATTTGTCTCCAAAGGACACAAGATGGTGGTGAATGTGTTGTCCTCTTTGAAAACTCTGACAATATGGTTTGGTCCCTTGGCAAGCTTGCCTTCCATTGCAGGAGGGCCGTTGGACCAAGTTCCATAGAGGATCGGAAGCTTTCTGCGAGGGACAGATGGACGGCTTTCCAACTTCCGTTTTCTGGGCCCATCAGTAGGAACCGTGGGAATAACACCATCTACGGAAGACACCAGACTGTCGGTAGAGCTTGAGTGCGAGTGAGAAATCAACTGTTGTGGAACCTGACCATACTCATCCGCTCTGCCATTGCTTGCATCGGAAGAACGATTCGCTTGAGCTCTGGAACCAGCGATTGTGTTGTTTGGCGCCGGCGTTGGAGTGTCACCTGTAACATCCCACGAGTCGGGGGCTTGCCAGCCTGCTGCGGGCTTGGCTGGCTCTTCAGCATGCTGATCTGTAACGTCACTTGTACTGTTGCCTGCCAGCTGGAGCGAAGGGCGAATTGGGGCTCTATCAGGCTTTCTCAAGATACTCTGCATTTCGTCAAAGTTCAAGTCTAGATCGAAGACTTTAGATGGGCTTGATTGAAGAGGTGCACCCGAGGCAGAGCTGGCTGACTTTCGGCGCGAGGCGTCCAGTACCTTGTCCAGTTGATGCGAGCTTTCCTCAGAAATGGAAGCATGACGAGATACGTGGTCAGAACCAGCGGGATTGACGTGATGGTGGTGCAGGGATATCGAAGGGAGCCTGAACTTGTGCTTGGAAGAGCTTGTCGAACCCTTGTGCTCCGTTGGAGCAGTAGTGGTGGCCGATTGTTCGCTAGGCTCTGAGTCCTTGCGGTTTGAATGAATGAGCTTGTTGAGCAAGCTGGAGCCCTTTTTACGGAAGCGGGGCTTGATGGGCTGGCTCAAGGGGGGCACATTTGCCTGTGGTGCCTTGGTTCCGTGGAAACCTCTGTGGTTGTTTTTGAGGACACTGTCGTCGCTGGCTTGGTCCTTTTCTCTCAGAGACTCTGGCAGCTGGGGCATCAGAACCACCAGCAGCCTTGGCAGGTAGTTGTCGGCGGTGTTCGTGCGGTAGAAGCCCGGTCTTCCCTGGCCCGGCTGCTGGTCATCTTGAATCACGGAGCCGGACGAATGGGACCTCACTTCAAGGCGGCCAGGACCTTGGTGCTCCAGCGAGCCCAGGCCCAGCAGCAGCACGGGCAGTAGCAGACCCAGGCCCTCCTTGGCCGCACCAGCTTCTCTGTTTTTCTGTGACAAGGGCGTAAAAGTCACATTGGACCCAAAAGACGTGTTTGTGGGCAGCGGTTCAGGCACGCTGGCCGACTGGGCAAGGACACTGGGCTTGAAAGAGTGGCGGGTTTCCTGAGCTGAGGAGGGCACTCTTTGAGAGGCTGGATGGGAAAGAGGCGTTGCGGAGGGTTTTCTGGAGGACGGCGCCGAAAACAGGTTCATGGAGAGTTTCTGGGAAAAGGACGTTTTCTCCTTGGGCGGTTGCTCAGGCTTGTCTGGGTTTTGGCCCTGACCTTGGCCGGGTTCCTTTCCCTGATCAGAACCACTCTGAGCCCCGCCAGCAGAACTCATGGAAAACATCAGACGGAGGTCCAGTTTGGATTTGTCCTTTTTAAGGAATGTCATGATGGAGGAATTGGTCGTTTGTCCAGGTCGCAGGGGCTGGAATTGGAGGGATTAGCGTGGAGGTGGTGCTGAAGTTTGATGTTGCGACCCTGCAGGGCGGACTAAGAGGAGGAGTGGAGGAGAACCACTGTGAAGAGTATGCCGAGTGATTTGAAAGGGGAGTGGCAAAAATAAAAAAGACAAAGCTTTTTTAAGAATTAATGGAAAGCCTGGATTTTGGCAATGTTCTTCGGGTCAAAGTAGAGGTGGCTTTTACCGGTGAGAGAAGTCAGAGGGTGCACCCGCTGAATGCATTCCCAGTTGGTGAGAAACGCAATTCACATTTCTATAATGGGAGCTGTCCATGGAATATGAGAAAAATAACTTTTGAAATCGCTGGTGACGCTCAATTGCTTCATACGAAGCGTTAGTGGCTTATTCGAGCTCACCATTCGTCCGTGCACGTTGGGGGCTTTGCAGTCACTTGATCGGTATACGACCGAAGAGGCCAGTTGAGCAGATCATGTCTTGAGGTTGGGTGCTGTACGAAGCCATGCCAGGATATAATAGTCGAACATCCTTTTTCCAGATGATTGCCGGATGGTGATTGGCCAATCGTTCCAATTGTGAGAATTGCCGGCCATTCTGGTAGACCTAGCCAGTTGGATAGACTGATTAGTGGAAAATCGATTACTTCAGAGATCGGCACTTCTAAGGACGCATCCAATGTACTTATGTCTCCAAAGGAGCGATACAGGAGGCTTCGACGTTGACCCAGCCAACACTGATCATCAACTTCCAGTCCATTCCGTCTTATCCAGCGGAACAGCTTTCATCGTCTTTTGACCACCGAAACGTGTCTTCGTAGATATTGATGTCCTTGACGTTGTTAAGGCCATGGCCTTCCCTTAGTTCGAAAATCGCCCAAAGAGCTAGGAAGACAGCCGGCGTAGAATATGCGCCAATGAGCGCCAGGAACGAAAAGTCCCAATAGCAGCTGAGACCGTTGCATAAGAGAATCAACACAATGTTCACCGAGACAAACGGAGCCCAGCGTGGCAAGTTCCACTTGGAGGAATACAGAAGCCTGCTCCTGTCCACTCCGAACGCAGATAATGCCTTGCTGAATCTAGCGTATGATAAACCCACGAGACACCACATCAACATCCCGGCAGAAGCACAGCACGTAAGTAGAAAACTGAACACCGTGGCGATAGACTGGTATCTGAGAAGGAGGGATGTGAGGCCAAGTGCCGAGGTAAGTAGCACGCTTGCCACAGGGACGCCAGAGGCATTGGATTTTGAGAAAACCGTAGCCAAAGATGATCCTCGATGCTCTTCACACACCGCCTGGAGGCATCGTGAGCCGAAGTATATGTTTGAGTTTGCGGCGGAAAGAATGGCAGTGAAGATGACGAAATTGAAGGTGGAGAGCATTACACCGTTCTCGTTGAGTCCGCAATTGATGAGCGAAATGAGGAAAGGCGACGACAAAAGTTTGTCTCTGGCATTTTCAGAGCCTCCAATGAGTCTTTCGTCGTCGAAGGAGATGGTAAGTGTTAGAAGTGCAACAGAAAGCAAGTAGAAAACCACAATCCGGACAAAGATAAGCCGAGTGACTTTGGGCACGGTTTCCTGCGGTTTCTCCATGTCACCTGTAGTGATAGCAATTGACTCGACCGACTGGAAAATGAACGACACGAACACTAGGGAGTTGATGAACCTGACTATGTATGCTGACGGGACATCAAGGGATCCAAAGAAGCTAGACGGGAGATTTGCCGTGTATGTTTGGAAGATGGTTCCAGAATAGAGCAAGTTCCCCAAGACAAAGACTATCCATGCTAAAATCGCCACTACCTTCACCAATGCGATCCAGAATTCGATCTCTCCATAGGTATCCACAGGTAGTAGGTTAAATGCCGTTAGAAGGAGCCAGATGCCGAAAATGATCAAACCTTGATGACTCTCTACAAATCCAGCGTTCCAATACAGGCAAGTACTGGCTAAGATAGACAATTCAAGAGCTAGGGTGAAGCCCCAGCTAGCCCAGTAGATCAAGTTATTTGCTAGACCCAATGGCACGGACAAAAAGACAAAGTGGAATTTGCAAATCAGCCCGTTCACAGGCATAAACACTGCAAGTTCCGCCGTCATTTCAAGAACGAGATACACAAGAAACAGAATGTAAGACATTGCCACGAGTGTTGCAAAAGGCCCATTTCGTAGAACCGAGGATACTGAAAAAAAAAGCCCCGTTCCAATGGTGCCTCCAATAGCAAGCATCAGCACCGATGCCAGTGTAAGGTGATGACCACTGACACCCTGCTGGCTGCCCATTGGTGGAGGCAGAGGTGACATACTAAAGATGGAGTAGTTAGTATGGGTGGAAGTTATATGCATGCGGGGTCGAAGTTTAGCAGAGGAAGTTAGATACCTTTATGTGAACGGGCACGAAATTGGAATATCGTGGGCTTATCGAAGGCTTCATTTTCTCAGTTTCGATTCAATGTATGATTATTACGAAACCAGTATTCTATTGCTGAAGCTGAGTAGTATGTGATGCTGTAGTAAGGAGACGATTGTGCAGTGTGATCTGCAGATGGAGCGTAGTACTTACCCCAGGTCGGTTGCCCAGGATACGAAATCCTTAAGTTTCAGTAACTCCATGCTTTCTAATTAAAAACTGGGATATGGTTCAAACATAAGTCATTGAGTTGAGGCCGCGATTGGTCTCAAGCTTGTAGAACAGAAGCTTCAAGTAACCCTTCTTTCAAAAGAAGATCTAAAATCATCCACGCATTGAAAGTGAGAGATCCAAAATGATTCTACGCCGGAGGTAGTGGATAAAACTTTCCCTCAATGAAAAAATCCACGGAAGCATGGCGATTCCTGAAAGCGTTGCTCATGATCCAACTGGATTGTGCAGCTCAATGCATGCTGAACAATGTCCCCAGGCATCTCTCGCATAACCGATGAGTGCACGTTCCACGGAAGCATGTAAAATGAGTAACACTTCTCAATTGAGAAGACTGGATCATAAAATGAAAAATTCGTCATAGCGCACATCCGCCTGTGTAAGCGGCACTGTTTACGTTACGCGTCAAGTACCTTATCTCGTTAAATGTGCTCCAATGCATGCTCTACAAGTCGCTTCGAATTGCATGAAACTAGCGTGGATCTGCTGCCGGGCATCTATTCGCTTGATTGTTTCAGTGAATGATTAGTTTTGTTGGATGAGCCAAATAAGTTCTCCAAATGCCGCTTCTAATTCCGATTTGACGGTGATTACAGGTATTTGTTCGTTGATGCATGCGGCATGCTTTTCCAGGGCGCCACATCAAATTGCGCCATTGCAACTACTTTTCCGAACCTCGCGTATACACTTCGAGGACATGAAACGTATTGTTTATTGAAATCCTGAAAGATTTTGAACAAATTGGGGGAATGTGTATCACTATATTCCAAAATGGCACATGTGAGAATGACTTACCCTCTCGCTATTTATACTCTGCCTTGTAGACTAGAGTGACGCCCTTATGGAAATTCCGCTGAGAATATGAAAAGATAACTAAATTGACAGTTCTGTCAACCTTGGATGCATCAGTTTTCAGTGAGGCTTTCTTTACCTTGCATTTCTTGACATTCAATCATGTTCCACACCAGGCTTAGCGGAACAATGTATTTTTAAGCCGCCGCACAGCTGAACCCTTCCAAGATAGTAAAATGAGTAACGCTTCTGATAGCCACATGAATCAGCTATGCAAGACGTGCCTCGTTCTTATAAAGATCAGTTTTCCCATACTCCAGAAAAACTATGACTTTGAGACTTGACGATGCGGTTCAATGCGTCGAATACGACCTCACGTTCACCGTGGATCCTGATAGCGAGGACTTCAAATGCGAGGGACTCATTGACTTGACGGTGTTCGAGAGCAGAGATGCATTTACCTTGAACGCTCTGAGAATGGACCTTACTTCCATGAAGATCAACGGCAAGGCTGTGACATATTCCATTGACGAAGACGCACAACTTTTGAACATAAACCATGCTGTCAAGGCAGGCGAGAAAGCACAACTAGCTTTTGCATGCACCGGAAAATGCAGTAATGACATGTACGGAATATACCGGTCTTCGTATGAGGATTTCGAAGAGAATGAGGAGTCCAGTCGAGACGATGATGCAGAAAATGGCGATATCGCCTCAGACTTGGATTCCCTCGCCATAGAGAAGGTAACGTCAAACAATGCAAATGAAAAATTCTTGATTTCGACGCAATTCGAACCAATTGGTGCAAGACGGGCATTTCCTTGCATTGACGATCCAGCCAGAAAAGCCCGCTTTACCGTCTCCTTGGTCCATCCTACAAAGTTCACAGCTTTGCTGAACTGTCCAATTCTGGAAACGGTGAAGCTTGATGAGTACTGGCTGCGTACAAGATACGAAAAGTCTCCGCTTATGTCGACGTACTTGGTTGCATTTGTGGTTGGAGAACTCGAGAGCTTGAAGAGTGAAACATTACCAATAACAGTCTGGACCGTTGTTGGAGGAGCAGAGGAGGCATCCTTTGCACTTGACGTTGCTGAGAAAAGTGTTCCATTCTTGGAGGAGATTTTCGGCTTCAAGTATCCATTGCCTAAATTGGACTTGGTTGCCATCCCTGACTTTGCCAAGAGTGCAATGGAGAACTTCGGACTCATCACCTTCAAGGAAGCAGATTTCTTGGTGGGTAGCAATCCATCCCAGACCTTGAAGGAGACAGTTTTCGAGGCAGTTTCTCACGAAATATCCCACCAGTGGTTCGGAAATTTGGTCACCATGGACTTTTGGGACGGACTCTGGCTTAAAGAGGGTTTCGCTACATGGTGCCTGTGGTATGTCATGAACCACTTCCACCCAGAGTGGAAAGTCTGGGAGAACTACATCGTGTACTCTCTTCTGACAGCCTTTATTGTTGATGGCAGAACCTCTTCTCATCCTATTAATATGCCGATTGAGGATTTTAATGACATAGAGCAGGCGGGAGACCATATCACGTATCAAAAGGGCTGCTCGCTCGTTGTGATGCTTTTTGACTTCTTGGGTGAAGATGCGTTTTTTGCCGGGCTAAAGAAATATATCCAAAAGTATGCGTGGGCCAACACCAAGGCTTCTGATTTATGGGAGTGCTTAAGTTCTGCTTCTGGACTTGATATCAGCAGCATAATGAACAGCTGGATAACAAGACCTGGGTTTCCGATTGTGCAAGTGGAAGAGGTGGAGGGAAACAAGTTGAGGCTAGAGCAAAGAAGGTTTCTCCCAACTGGTGATGGTGAAAGCGAGGATCCCTATGTGATACCTTTGAAAATCGAAACGTCCCAAGAAGTCGTCAAGACATTGTTCAAAGATCTGAGCGTGGAATTGTCTATTCCCGAAGGTCCATACTTCATAAATCCAAATCACCAGGGCTACTATGTGACCTCATATTCAGATGAAAGGTGGGCGAAACTTGCAAAAGGAAATTTGTCGGGAGCCGATAGAATAGGGGCACTATCAGACTGTTCCTTTGCCTCCTTGGATGGTGGAACTCTGGTAGTTTCTTTCCTTCAGCTCGCTGGTGAGTTTTGCAAACTTCAAGACAGTACATTGATGAACGCCATAGTGGAGATCTATTTCGATCTTTTGGATGTTTTCCTCTTTGATGAGGCTATTTTCACCAGCCTCTGCCGTTTTGGAGGGAGCATTATCAAGGATTATATCCCCACATCATTCGTTCAATCTGCCGATGATTCCTCTAATCAGGCACAATTTAAAAATGCCGTGTTTCGCTTTGCAGCATTTGTGAAAGCTCCTGAGATTGACCGCTACTGCGATGAACAATTTGAAAATTTCATCACTAATGGACAGGAGCTTGACCCAGACGAAGCTTTAATCATAATCAGGAACATTGTACGGAGAAATGATGCAGAAACTTGGGACAAATTGTGGGAGTTGTATCGGAAAGAAACTGACAGATACACAAAGGAGGATATACTTCGGTCCTTGGGCAACACATCCGACTCTAAGATCTTATCTAAATTTTTAGGGTTCGTCTTACACTCTGACGAAATAGATCTGCAAGATATCGTTCTGTCGTTAGCACCGATTAATAATACAGCCGTGGGAGTAACTCTTTTATGGTCCTGGCTCAAGGAAAACTGGAATGCAATCTCGGACAAGTTGGAGTACGGGTCAGTCGTGCACTTGGATGTTGTTCAAACATGCCTCAGGAGCCTTTGTACCAGGGAACACTCCAAAGAGGTTGAAGAATTCTTCCAGGGAAAAAGAGACGCTGTTCTTGAAAAATCGATCGCCAATACCCAAGAGAAAATCAAGGTAAGGTACCTTCAAGCCGAGAAGAATCGTCACACACTCACCACCTGGCTTTCCACAAAAGATCATTAAGTCTGTTATGGGTATGTGAGTGGGATGGTGAAGAAGCAGGGTTTCATGATGAACAGATAGCAAAGTCGGTCGTTATGGGCACAAAGAATTTACACCTGAATCTAATTATTGACTTGGTCGTCTGATCAGTTTTATTTGCTAATGAGGAGGGATATAGTATGAAAACGTTACAAGGACATCAAACTTCACTGGTCAACGGCGCAGGTGCCTGAAGTCATGCAATACGTAGAAATGGCTTAGATGATTTGCTCGTATAGTTTTGGTGTAGTTCTAATAGGATTCTGATTTTTGGTAATGCTTTTTAAATCAAGTCACCAATTTGCGCAAGACATGCACAACGAGAATCCACATTTTTTGCACCCACTTGCATTTCAAAAAATCGTGAAACGAACTCTTTTAACTAATGGGGGCGGGTAAATAGAGAAATCATCTGGGCAATTGCGCTGCGCTGATGAGAGAAAGCATTGCAATCGCAATAGTCGACTTGAAAGATACCATTTTATTGCGAAATTCAGAATATTTTGCAATGAAAAGGACATTTACAGGAGAAACACGGCTCTTTATAGTCCACTTTCTTCAAACTGCGATGGCGTATCGGGATGTGGCTCCTTAGACAGCTGCAACTCTATCCAGCACACCTTATCAATGCAACGTAATGATGCGCATTTTACAGCCGCTGAGCCTCGTCGCTTATCACTAGAGGTGATAAGCCACTGCCCTTCCGTTTCAAGAAAGAAGCTATGACCGCAAGTGGTCCAAAGACTGGATTAGAATAAGTCGGCGCCGAACGCATAATCGCTTCCTGTATGCTGTGATAAAAGAAGCCGCTGGGCTGCATGGTTTCACTGATACCACCCGAGCTTTTCGTGACATTACTTTTGGAATTTTGATACAGCCTTATTGGCAAACACAGTGACTTCCAAATGGGTTTGGTCTGGCGAGAAACGGTCTCTTTAGCACGAGGTTGTGTGACAACATCCTGCAGTTGGTAATGGTAACTGTCACTCGCAATTGACGTCTGCATGATTTAGTGTGGCTGAGAAGGGGCATCCGAGACTTATGACAGCATGGCACATGCATAACGCCTCAAGGACCCCGAACGGCACGAAAACGCAATCAGATGCCTATAAAAAGTGGAGCGGATAAGCGAATGCAGAAATCACAGCTCCTTTCAAGTCATTATGTCTTTTACCGTATGTCTGCTACGTTCCGCCCGTCTGCAATACTAACAAAAAGTCTTCATTTGACAACTTCAACTGGAACGCCATTGCAACACGGTTTTTGGTGGCCGATTTCGTCTTCCGCGCATACCTCGTCCAGAGACAATTTAGGGTAACTCTTGCTGAAAAGGCACCTAAAGTGGTGAGGAAGGAGGTTGCTTCAGAGCTGTTCATCAAGTCTCAAAGGTATGCTCGGGACAAACTCAAATTGGATTTGGCGCGGAGTGTTATCACCCTATTGGAGGAATTAGCAATTCTACACTTTGATTTGATGCCGCAGATTTGGGATGTGTCAGGCGTTTTTTTGTCACTTATCAGTAAAGTCGGTTATCTTCACGGACTTTCAGGGAGTGAGGCATTGCAGAGTGTGTTATTCATTGTGATTAAAAAGACTATCTCAAAGATTATTGAAATCCCGATCGATTACGTCCACACCTTTGTTTTAGAGGAGAAGTGGGAATTTAACCGGATGACGAAATCGAAATTTTACAGAGATCTGGTTTTATCGCTTGTTATTTCAGACCTCATTTATGCTTTGGCGGTATTTGTATTTGTAAAGATCGTGAGGTTTTTTGGCGCCAGCTTTCTCATATACACAATTGTTACTGTTGTCATTGGCTTCCTTTTATTCCAGACAATCATTCCTATTGTCATTTTACCGTTGTTTCATAAACTCACACCTTTGGAAGAAGGCGAGTTGAAGACGGCGATTGAAGATTTGGCGAAGAGAAACGGCTTTCCCACTTCACGCCTACTTGTAATTGATGGTTCCACCACGAGCACCCATGCGAATGCTTTTTTTCTGGGCTTACCTTGGAACAAGCAGATCGTGCTTTATGATACACTAATTCAAAAGTTCCCCACCAGCGAGATTATTGCCGTTTTGGCGCACGAGCTAGGCCATTGGAAATTGGGCCATGTCCTTCAAGTGAATATCCATATTTGGTTGATATTGGCAATTAATTTCGCCTTTTTCTCGGCATTTTTTGACAACTCCTCTCTTGTGAAAGCATTTGGGTTCGCCAACCCCTCTCCAGCCATCAACTTTGTGCTTTTCACTTACCTCACCTGGCCATTAGATACATTTAACTCAATTTCCAGAAATTTTATGGTCAGAAGAAATGAATTTCAGGCTGATAACTATGCGAAGGAACAGGGATACAAAGACGAGATTGCTAGCGGCTTAATTCGTCTTAATAGTGAAAGTTTGGATGTCTTGTACACTGACTGGTTATATTCCATTTGCAACTCAAGTCACCCAAGTTTGGTGGAACGGTTGGTTGCCATTGGCTATCAACCAAAGCAGAAGGTGAGGAAGAGAGGGTTAGAGGTAACAAAGGAGGAGGATGAGAAGGGGGACATTGAAGAGCGAGAGATACTCTAGGGTCTCTGTAGGTGAGTGTAATAGTAAATTAAGTCTGTTATGGGTAGGTGAGTGCGTTGGTCAAGAGGCACCCCAAAAATCGCATATTGTTGACAGCCAATAATTAATAAGCCTCTGGAGAACTGTCACAAATTTGTTAGGTCGGCTTATATCTAGACTAAAAACGGATCTGACAGGTCCCTGCGCCAACCGATTTCTTGGCAAGATCTTGTCGGACGGTTAATGACGGATTCGGCGGGTTCGGTTACTAATAGTTATCACGAGCCGCATAAATTATCCAAGTGTAGATAAGCCCGAAGCCATGCGGCAGCAATATATGCAGCCCAGCACCAAACGGCACCAAAGGTGCATAAGATGCCACAAGGTGTAGCGTGCAAAAAAAGACAACTTGAGAATCACAAAAAGAGGCCTCTCAAAATAGGGCTAGAATTGCCGATCATCTTAAGATTGCAAATCGCCGAATGAGCTTCTGATACCGTGATAGCCGCACTGTATTCTCTAAGCTCGCTTGCTTTGACAGGTTGACGTCTGCAGGCTTATGCACTTGCGGCATCGGATAGGACGATAACAATCCGGTTCATTTGAACGAGTTGGTTCAGAAAAAATAATTTAGCAGACTTTGTAAATTCAATCAGTTTAACACGAGAAACCCATGAAATGTACGTTGTTATCAGAAAGTTCGTTTTGTGTCAGAAAATCGCCTTGCAGATTTTGGGTTCGACTTGTACCTCCATCGCATGGCACTCATTGGCTCATGATCACCGAGCCGCAACTGCCGCTGATAAGAAAACTATATATATCTGGATGCCTTCTTCAATCTGGACCAGTAATCCAAAATGTCTGAAAAGCCTGGCTTGCAAAATCTTGCCAGTGTAACCAGTAATACCGATCGTATGGAAGCAGCCGACCATGAAGTCGACTTGCAAGCCATCACATCTCAGCCACTCTCCATGGGGGATGTGGCAGATGACTTCACATCCGACCAAAAATACTTTATATTGCTGAGACTCAACTATGACCATCTTGAGTCTCTAGATGACCTTCCACCAGGAGCAGTTTTCATGCTTGAGAAGATTCTGTATCTCTCGCTCGATCAGTCCAGAGAGATTATCAGTGAGTACCTCGAGAAACATATTTCGGATGTCAATATCCCTGCAGAGGAGTACGACTTTATCGAAAGATTATACAAGGCCGAGAGCCTTGGCAGTTCACAAACTAGACAGTTGAAAAAGGCCACTGAAAAACAAGACTTTGCCGAGGAGACCGGCGAGTTTGACAATTCGCTGATGAGCCTGGGTTCTAGCGGACATGTGATTGTCGATCCAGAGCTTCAGCTCAGGCTTGAAGCCGGAATCATTGCCTACTGGTCTCCATACCCTGAAGTGCGTTCCGTCACCGACCCATACGACGACCCCTCGATCCCATGCGAGACTTTCAGAGTGTATCTTATTGGATTAATTTGGACGGTCTTGGGTACCTTCATCAACACATACTTCCAGGACAGACAGCCCAGTATTGCGTTGTCGAGTGCTGTGGTTCAGCTTTTCGTGTACCCTTGCGGTAAACTTTCTGAATTCCTTCCTCACTGGGGCTTCACCGTTCGTGGATTCACTTTCGAGCTTAACCCAGGTCCATGGACTTACAAAGAGCAGATGTTGGCTACCATTTGCTACAATGTGTCTTCGGTTGCGGCCTACGTTGTGAGTAACATTCAGGTGCAAAAGATGGAGATGTTCTACAACAACGACTGGGTTGACTTTGGCTACCAGTTCCTCCTTATGTTCTTTACCAACTTCATGGGCTTTGGTTTGGCCGGAATGGTGAGAAAGTTCGTGGTGTATCCCGAAACAGCAATTTGGCCTACTAATCTCCCTACCTTGGCCTTGAACAATGCATTAACCAAACCTGAAAAGAAGGAGGTGATCAATGGCTGGAAAATCAGCAGATACAACTTTTTCTTCTTGCTGACTGCACTCTCGTTCCTCTGGTACTGGGTTCCCGACTACTTGTTCACCGCCCTTTCAACCTTCAACTGGATGACTTGGATTGCTCCTAACAACTTTAACTTGGCCGCTGTTACCGGAAGCCAGAGCGGACTCGGCTTGAACCCAATCACCTCGTTTGACTGGAACATCATCAGTTACTTGAATCCCTTGATTATTCCATTCTACGCCCAACTCAACCTCTACATTGGTGGTTTGGTGGCCGTGGTGATCACTGCTGCTTTCTGGTACACCAACTACAAGTGGACTGGCTACATTCCACTCATCTCGAACTCATTGTTCACCAACACAGGCGACTACTATGAGGTGACGCAGGTGGTTGACTCAAGAAGCTTGTTTGATGTGGAGGCTTACGAAGCCTACGGTCCACCTTTCTATTCGGCTGGTAACTTGGTCGTCTACGGAGCTTTCTTCCTCATTTACCCATTCTCCTTCTTTCATGTACTCATCATGCAGTGGGACCAGTTGAAGAATGCCTTCATTCAGCTTTTCAAAGTGATCAGAAGAAAATCCAATTCAACCTACGACGGGTTCGACGATCCCTTCTCCAGATCCATGACCAAATACAAGGAGACTCCGGAATGGTGGTTTATGGTGGTTCTTGTGATCTCGCTTGTTTTCGGTATTTTATGTGTCAAGCTCTACCCTGCTGAAACACCAGTGTGGTCGCTTTTCTTTGCCTTGGCTCTTAACTTCATTTTCTTGATCCCATTGAGTATCATTTACGCCACCACTGGTTTCCAATTCGGTTTGAACGTCTTGGTGGAGTTGATTATTGGATATGCTATTCCCAATAACGGTCTTGCCTTGATGCTTATCAAGGCATTGGGTTACAATATCGACGGTCAGTGTCAGATTTTCCTTGGAGACTTGAAGATTGGTCATAACTTGAGACTTCCTCCTAGAGCCTTGTTCAGAGTACAGATCATCTCTACCGTTATCTACTCGTTTGTCTCCTTGGGTGTTGTGAACCTTGCCATGCAGACTATCGAAGATTACTGCCACCCCCACCAGCCCCAGAAGTTCACCTGTCCATCATCCACAACCTTCTATTCATCCTCGGTGTTGTGGGGTGTCATTGGTCCCAAGAAGATTTTCAGTGGAATCTATCCAGAATTGCGTTGGTGCTTCTTGATTGGTTTTCTTCTTGTCTTCCCAGTGGTGCTCATCCAGAAGTTGTTCAAGAGAAACAAGCTTGTGCAGAGATTCCAGCCCACCTTGATCATTGGAGGAATGTTGAACTGGTCTCCATACAACTTGTCTTACTACACGCCTTCTTTCATTGCGTCGTTTTTCTTCATGAACATCATCAGAAAGCGTTTCTTCGCTTGGTGGAACAAGTACAACTATATTCTTTCCGGAGGTCTCAGTGCTGGTGTGGCCTTCAGCAGTATCATCATTTTCTTTGCCGTGCAATATCACGATAAGTCCATCTCGTGGTGGGGCAACAATGTCAACTCAGAAGGTCTCGACTACATTGGACCAGCCAGACTTAATGCTACCGTTGATGCTCCCGGGGGCTACTTTGGTCCACGTTTCGGAAACCTTCCTTAGACCTTCCCCAGAGAAGTAGTAATACCATTAATTAACGCATTTGAGATTATTTGTGATGTCATCAGTAGAATGCTAGGTAAGACGCAATCGAGGGATTTTTCATCAAGGGATTTGCCAGAGCGTCGTGAGTGATAAAACTCGTCGTACACTAACCATTCCAGATCCTCTACAGATCAGCTTCTGGGGTGGTGTGTTGATACTGGTAAAAATAGCACCCGCATTTGCAACCAAAACTGACAACTTAGAGTTTACCATTGGCAAAGCAAATATTGATGATATTTTTTACGAATTGTCGTTAAATTGCTGTTACCACAAATGGACCAAAACCGCTCTCCTAAATCACTCATCCTAAATACCTCATCTGAGGCATTTAGAACAATCGTCATCGTGGTAGTCCACCGAGGTCCACAGCGGTATGTGACATGACAAAGTTAGGCAACTGAAAAACAATTCTTATTTATTTTTTCCTGCCTTTGTCTTGCAAGCTCCGAATGAGTCAAGAATAAACAAGAGAAGAAAGAAATTCGCTCAAAACCTAGTCATCAACAGAAACGAGTGGTTGCGAAAAGAAATATAGCAAGTGTGTCAAAGCTGCGGGTCTAAAGCGGTAAGGCCAAGCCATTGCACGAAAAGAAAAGCAGGGAAATTTTTCAAAACCTACAAAATCAAATGTCAATTGACGGGGAATGGCCCTGTGAATTGTCCCCGGATTTCTGCTTTGTGTCACCTCAGCCGCCTTATCTTCGTCCGCTGGTCCAGCTAATTTAGCCTCATTGACTGCTTTGGGTCGTCCTGTGAGTAATACCTTCCGCAGAGCTCTCATTGGGTGATAAGAGGGGACTGCATGCAGTACGTCATATGAGTAAAGGCCTGGCGGCTCCATTGACGACGAGAACGGGTCGAAAAAACCGCCTGACGTCCACCCCGCCAACATGCTGTTGATAACGAGGAAGTTTCAAAATTCATATTTATTAATTTGTAGGTTCTTTTGGAGGAAATCCGGATAAGACGGGTCCGGATAAGACAGGTGCGGCGAAGCCCAGGCCCTAGAAACATGTCATTCGGAAGAAACACCCGGCTGAACGGGTTGCGCATACATTCGCGAGGCGGTTCCAGCGACCGCTCCGCCGCGGTATCCGGATAGGAGAGGTGTGAGAACCGGACACACCCGTCGTATCAGGACAAATACTGCAGACAGACCGCTTTTTGCTCACCGCGCTTGGTTTCTTTTTCTTTATCAGACCGCTATTCAGGCCCGCCTAGCATCTGGGCACTTGCTATATAAATAGCTTGGTTTTCCGCCCATCCCACCTCTCTTCTGTGTAACACTTACTTATACTTTAATTTATTTTGCATCATGACCGGCATCACAGAACAAACCGCCATCCTAGCTAAGTATTTCGACTTGAACCAAAACGGCAAGGTTCTTGCTGAATACGTCTGGGTTGATGCTGACGGACACACCAGATCAAAGTGCAAAACCCTCAGTAAAAGACCTTCTTCTGCTGAGGACTTGCCTGAATGGAACTTTGACGGTTCTTCTACCGGCCAGGCCCCAGGCCACGATTCGGATATCTACCTCCGTCCTGTCGCTTTCTACCCTGACCCTTTCAGAAAGGGTGACAACATTATTGTCTTGTGTGAGTGCTGGAACAACGACGGTACCCCTAACAAGTTCAACCACAGACACGAGTGCGCCAAGTTGATGTCTGCCCACGCCGACGAGCAGGTCTGGTTTGGCCTCGAACAGGAATACACCTTGTTTGACCAATACGACAATGTCTACGCCTGGCCTAAGGGCGGTTTCCCAGCTCCACAGGGTCCTTACTACTGTGGTGTTGGTACCGGTAAGGTCTACGCCAGAGACGTTGTCGAGGCTCACTACAGAGCTTGCTTGCACGCCGGCATCAACATCTCCGGTATTAACGCCGAGGTGATGCCTTCCCAATGGGAGTTCCAGGTGGGTCCATGCTCCGGTATCGAGATGGGCGACCAGTTGTGGATGGCCCGTTTCCTTCTTGAAAGAGTCGCCGAGGAGTTTGGTGTGAAGATTTCCTTCCACCCTAAGCCTTTGGCTGGCGACTGGAATGGTGCTGGCTGCCATACCAACGTGTCGACCAAGAACATGAGAGAAGTCGGTGGCATGAAGTACATCGAGGACGCCCTTGCCAAGTTGGCCAAGAGACACAAGGAGCACTTGGTTCTTTATGGTGCTGACAACGACATGAGATTGACTGGTCGTCATGAGACCGCTTCTATGGAGGCTTTCTCCTCTGGTGTTGCTAACAGAGGTGCTTCCGTCAGAATCCCAAGATCTGTCGCCAAGGAGGGCTACGGTTACTTCGAGGACAGAAGACCAGCTTCCAACATTGACCCATACTTGGTCACTGGTATCATGGTTGAGACCATTTGCGGTGCTATCCCTGACGCTGACATGTACAAGGAGTACGCTAGAGAGTCGGAGTAGATACGCTAGAGCTTGCATGAGGAAGTCATTCCCCACAAAAAAAAAACTTGTTTGATTACACAACCTACATTATCTAATCTGTTCACTTCATTATTTAGAGTCTTAACGCATGGCTAGGCCGAACGGCCCTTTTAGGAATTTTCCATTGTTGTAGATATCATTTGTAAATCAGAAATTTTCTTGGTGAGGGGTGACTCATGATAAGAAATCCACCAACCACAGCTTGTGATCTACCTGTTATCTGAGGGGTGAAACGCTGACATTTCGGGGATAGCCCACAAAAGAGGGGGAGACGAAATTTACTGATATCACTAAATCGTTCGTATCAATCACACGAGCCAAGGACTCAGGGGCTAATCAAAAGGCACAAAACGGACCCAACCGAGCTCTCTGCCTTATCTGATAATTTCTTGATCCTTATCTTCGTAGTGACGCTGGTTGCCTAGGTTCTTATCGCAAGACCAATTTCCCATTATTTCCCCATCATTTTCCCTTTGAGAATTGACTCCATGTATATCGCCTTAAGCTACACTCAAGACAGTAGGGAGACATTAAGGTTTTGAAAGAGAGGCTTAGTAATTATGCTTGAAGGCCAATCCCGGGGACCAATCCAAATTGATGTAAACTTGCTTTGTAAGACAGCGAAATTGCGCTCATGTATTGGATGAGAGTATTTAGCATATCGGTAGAGAATATGGTTGAGAAGATTGTGCAGCTGAGCTAGGTCAAGGCAATATAAAGAGAACGATTAAAGTGATCTCTCATTTTTTTTTTCTTTTGGCTCTATGGATCGTTTTACATCGAATTCTTGGAATCCGGCTGAGTCAAAGATATGTGTAGTAGGTTTCAGCACTGGGCGGAAAAGAACCCTTCGAGCCACAGAGCATCAACTGGAGTACATGGGCCGAAGCAACAAACACCTTCTGCATAATCAAAGCAGAGCGATTTGTCAACTCCAACTTTTAGCTAACCAACAAAAACGCTCATTTTATCCATTTACTTGCACCGCTGTAGCTCCTCACAGTAAAACCAATTGAATCATTATCTTTGACCCACTGGTGAGCGGCACAGTTTCTCGTTATTTGGTAGTTGCTCCAGTATTTCACCAACATATCCGCAGCTGACCACATGGAACCGTTATGAGCTCGCTGGAACCGTTATGAGCTTGCTGCACTGCGTAGCACGTTGATCACCTATTACAGGCATTGCGTTTAGCCAGTTAGGATGAAATTAACCATGCCAGCCCCCCGATACAATCCAGTACCGTGCGCTATTTTCCAAACAGCCCCTCTGCATCCATTGAACGTAAAAGCTCGAGACCACTGTGGTGAAATATGCTCCTCGGCTACGTCATGGCCATTTCTGAAGATGCGAAATCCCGTTTTTGCGTTTCTACTCAGCCGCCGTCTTTATCGTCTGGGCTTAGCACTACCACTAGAGTTGACCTTTACTAGCCCATTCGAAAAAAACGACCGGTTAAGTCGACCTTTTTATAGTGCAGCTTGACAGGTGTCAAGACTCATGTCAGGCCGCGGAGGCACTTCCTCATTTGGAAGTATCACCTTGATATGTGTGGTCTCGGAAGCCGCCGCACGGTAGCTCGGATCTTTTGATATCTGACCGAGATACCGCATACCGAGAGGCACCAACCACACAAACACTTCAAATTATGCGTTAGAAGCTGCATATTCCGGAATCTGGAGCCGACGAGCCCGGGCCGTATTGGCTCCAATCCTTGCCAAGATCTGAGCACTTAAGCCAATGAGCTGTTATCGGCGGTAGGTCGCAAAGACGGCTATCCGACATTGAAAAATATCAATCTAAACGCTGACTTGGAGATCGCCTTCCGGCCCGAAGCCTCAAAGAGCCATACCACACTTGTTCCACAAAGCCATGAAGCAATCAAGGGTTCAATAGGCACCTAGAAGGGATGTCATAACAAACCGTTGCGCAGATCTTATGCACGAATGTGCCAATGCACACAGCTCTGACGACAGATTGTGCATACACCACGCAAGGTGCATTTGACAGGCATTTTCGTTCCGGGACAGCTACCGATGTGTAGCAGCCGAATGCAAGGTGAAAAAGAACCGGCCAATCGAAATGAAAAACTACTTGCTGCAGCTGCAATGCAAGGGATAATCAGCTGAATCTGATTCCCGAGTACAGGCTGTTGCGTTCCATGTCCAATCAGTGGCATACATGAAGAAGCCGATCGGGACGCCGGTTGAATTATTTTTGTTCAAGCTTGAGGTATAAAGCAGCAACAGATGCCGCAATCTAATCTGATGCATCAGTAGCCATGGCTCCCATAGACATAGCCGAAAAGGACTCTGCTGATGAAAGGTATCTTCAGCATCTGAGTGACGAGCACAAATTTGGCTCGAGTGATGATTTTCATACCGACGATGAGAAAAAAGACCATGCTCTTGAAGCAGTCCAATCCAAGAGTACCTTGGATACCGATGATGGTTTCAAGTTCAACCAAGGTGATATCATGGCCATTTTGATGGACGACGATGATGAGTTGCCTGCGTTGACCTTGCGTATGTGGGTGATGGCCATTTGCCTTGGTGCTTTCGTTGCTGGTGTGGATGCTTTTTTCAACATGAGATTCCCAACTATCAATATCGCCGTGGTGGTCATCCAGGTTATCTCATGGCCCATTGGACAGGCATGGCATTACATCATTCCTAAGTGGACAGTACCACTTCCTTGGGGACTTTCATTCAGCTTGAACCCAGGTCCTTTCAACTACAAGGAACACACCTCCATCTTCATTTTCACCAATGTCGTCATCAGTGCCGGATTGGTCAACAACTTGGTTATCGAGGACACAAAGTATTTCAAGAAGGATATCGGTATTCCTCGCCAGATTCTCTTCAACATCTCGTGCTATGTCCACGCTGTTGGTCTTGTTGGTCTCTTCAGAGACGTTATGATCACACCAGCCGAAAGAGTCTGGCCTGGTGTGCTTTCCAATATCGCCTTGTTCAAGACCATCTACTCCAGAGACAACCCAGTGGTACACGGCTGGAAGATGCCTCGTGGTATATTCTTTGTCATTGTCTTTGTGTGCTCTTTTGTCTACTACTGGTTCCCTGATTTGATTTTCCCATTTTTCTCCACCATTGGTGCGTGGATCAGCTGGATCAAACCAGACAGTGCACCACTTTCTCAGGTATTTGGCGTCAAGACTGGTCTTGGGCTTTTCCCTCTCACATTGGATTGGACTCAGATCACCTCAATCAACAATCCATTGACTACACCTTTCTTCGCTGTGGCCTCCATGTTCGCCTCATTTGTCTTCTGGATTTGGATCGTCATGCCTGGTCTTTACTACCAGAACCACTGGGAAACTGCCCACATGCCAATCATGAGTAACTCGGTTTTCGATATGCACGGAAAGCAGTACAATTTTTCCAGGGTTGTGAATGACGATTGGGGACTCAACAAAGAAAAGTTCGATGATTACTCCCACGCTTTCATGCCTGTGGCATTCTTGATGAGTTTGGCTCTTGGAATTGCCGTGTTCTCCTCTCTTGTTGTCCACACCGCTTTGAAGTTCCGTTCTGAAATCTGGGGGCCATGGGTCAACAGATCAAACCACGAGGATATCTTCAACAAGGCAGTGAAGAGATACAAGGAGTTCCCCAAATGGATCTATCTTGTGATGGTCGTTATTGGTTTGGCTCTCGGTTTTGCGTTTTCAGAAGGTTGGAATGACTCTCCAATTGACGCCGGTGGATACTTCGTTTCTGTCTTGATTGGCTCTGTGATGTTCGTTCCCCTTTCTCTTCTTGAAGCCAGAGCCAACACCATTGTGTCATTGCAGAGCTTTTTCGAGATTGTCAGTGCTAACTGGTACAAGGGCAACTCATACACGTTGCTTTACTTCTACTCCTTTGGATTCAGTATCATTCAGCACGGCATGCACATGGCCCAGAGTGCCAAAATGGGGCACTACATGAGAGTTCCACCAAAACAGGTGATGATCCTACTTTTCGCTGCCGGAATCTGGGCATCGCTTGTCTCTCCCTCAGTGACTGGATACTTGTTGCATCACATTGACGATATCTGCACCCCCAACGCCAGAAACAACATGGTTTGCAGAAAACAAAAAACAGCATTCAACACCCAATCGATGTGGGGTTTGTTTGGTAGTGAAATTTTTGCTCCTGGAGGCAGGTACTCCTGGGTTTTGTGGTTTTTCCTTGTGGGTGCCTTGGTGCCAATTGCCCATTGGGCATGGTGCAAGTTTAGACCAAATACCTGGGTGAAGCGTTTTGACCCTATTTTGTTCTTTGGTGGTGCTGCCAATATTCCTGGTGTGACAGGTTACAACTTTTCCACCTGGTTTTTCACCGCTGCCATTTTCAACTACTTCATCCACCGTAAATACACAGCCTGGTGGAGAAAGTACAATTTGGTCAGCTCTGTTGCCTTGGATAGTGGTGTTGCCATAGCGGCCATCATCATCTACTTTTGTGTCGTCTATACCGGTGGATCAAAGAACTACACATGGTGGACGACTACCGTCTCTAAGAAAGGCTGTGATAACAAGGGATGCCCACATCTCTCCAAGCAAATCCCCAGACCCGAAGGATACGCCTTTTAATAATTGATAGAAGTAATGAGAAGATCGTTTTGACAATACGTAGAGACCCAAAATTTTTGTGATACAGAAACCTTGGGGTACGTGGCCACGGTTCATAGGCCAACGCACGTCTCACAATATGCATATGTGACAACTCTTGTTTCAAAATCGAGAGCCTGTTGATGGGCTTTGGTATTGCGCTGCTTTGGTCCATGTTACGTCATGGGTCTATGATTTGACAGGTTTACATGCTTGAATCAACTCCGTAATCTCAATCAGGAGGATGAGGCATTTTGTTTGATGATCACTGAAGCTGACCCAGTATTTGATACAGCTATCAGAGCTCTATCCCCATAGTGCCATGGCTTATAGATAACGCGCGGCTCTCTATCAACCCGCTTAACCTTGCCTCAATTATGCTGCTTGTAATTGCGTTTGATAATGCACGGTGGCTAATTCGAGAATCCACGCAGCTCGTGCCACTCCTTATCAACCGGCTTTATTCGGGTCCGTTTTGTGGTCAAATATGGCAGACGGCAAATCATCCAAAAGGTATTGTGTGATATAATTGGTTTCGAGCGCTTTTTAGCTACAGTGTCTTGTGCGTCTAAATACAGCTAACTTTTAGGTTCAGACATGACAGCTGCCTGATTCCTTTAAAGCTTTCCATAATGGCTCTCTCCTCTCTACAATACCAGCGAAAAAAAATGATATGTCAATTCAATATTAACTCAAGCTTAACTTTTAAAGCTTTGGTTTATTCAAAGCAGAAGGCAAATTTCACTTTAACAAAACCGTGATTGATATTACCAGAGGTTATATTGCCCTTAGTCTCGACAGAGGTAGGTGTGTTTCCATCGACGTCTCTCATCAACTCTTGAAGCTCCTTCTGTTTCTCAGTATTATGAGGCGAAGAGGTTGGAGGGTCGTCAGAACCTGCGAAGTAGAAAGTAAAGTTTTGCATTGAATATGCTTTAGAGTTATGACACTTGAACTAAGATTTATAGCACTAGCAATTTGATGGCATAGCTGGTGGCAAACCAAATTAGAATAGGGTGGCAAACCCAATTGCAATAGGGTGGCAAGAACACGAGGGTCACACCACAGTTGTGAGACTACCTAGACTTCAGATCACGGTGTCAGGGAAATGCATTTCCGACGGGTAAGCTGTGATGTTTCTGAGTGGTGGAAAAACCAGCCTTGAAAACGCCAAGAATAATTGAAGAAGCATGTTTGACAGTGTCGGTTGTTCGATTGAATGGTGAGCCGAGAGCCGCACAGCCGCACGGCAAGATAGTTATCCCTGAAGAGCCACAGCTTTGACGGGACCCTGGCGGCCAGACTTCAAAATTCCTGAAAACGTGTTCTTTCGAGGTTTATGACGTATTACTTTGTGCTTCACGTTCGCCGATTGACAGCGTTCACCTCGCGATTAAGTGAAGCGATGCAAGTTTGACAAGTTTGACAGGTGGGCTAACAATGCAGGCGAGGCGCTTGAAGAGGCTTTTGAAAGTACCAGCCCCAGAATTTGCCTTATGGCACTTAAACATACAAATAGAAAGACGTAAACTGGTAAATCCTCTTCGAAGGCTAGAATGGCGAATCACAATCATCCACGGTTGGTCCAAATTCCTTTAAGCAGCCCGGCATCTTGGGCGTCCACTTGCATACTAGACGTGGCCCGCGTAGTATACAACTATGGGAAATCCAGCATGGTATCCTGAATCTGAAAAATTTCTCCTCCGTCTTGCTACTGCTACTGATGAGTTCATCTCTCGTCATGGCTGATCCATTGTCGGAACACCGTCTTTGCAGCTTCAAAGACTCCATCCTCGACCCTTTGGTCGATCCACACAAAAGCGCACCGAATCCATGTTTCCTTGCCTCAGTCATCACTGCTGCTCAGGGAATTCTCGGTTTATTCTTGTTGATCCAAATTGTCCAAGTAATCACCAACAATCGCTTCGGGCCCTTCAGGATTAAATACTCGTTTGGTAATGGCTTTTCATTGAGAAGCGTCGGTGCTTCTCACTTCGTGAGAACATTTGTGGCCTTGATCCAGGGCTTGGTTCTTTTCGTTTTGGCTTATAAATCATCCCACGTTGAGGATGTATCGGTGATATCCCTCTCAGCTTTGGTACTGCTGGCGGTTACCCTCTTCTTGGCTTTACCACTCCACTTTTTGGAAACTACTCGCTCAATTGTGGGACATAGCTCCTTGTTCACTTACTGGGCTGCATCCATTTTGTTGTTTTCTGTGATCACCGTTACCGACGTGTTCTCGCCTTACAAAGTGTTCGTTGACAAGAGTGACAAGTCTCTTGTCTTGACTCTCGAGATCACATTAGTTATATTGTCGACGACTGCCCTAATTTTGGAGTCCTTTTTTTACCAGCCTTCTGAAGAGCTTCTTGAATTTTTTGATTTGAATGGCTGGAACACATCCAGTGTAAGAAATCCTCTTGAACTACTTTTCTTCACTTGGGTCAACCCAATGATCAGCGAAATTCACTCGTCAGAAGAGTTGCGAAAGAATCAAGTTCCCGCTATAGATGCTGGTTTGTCGAACGGTCTTCTCTATGGGGAATTCAAAAAGTCGTGGCAGGCTGAAGTAAACCGTGCTACTTGGTGGAGAGACAGGCGTATCTCGAAATCGAAGGAGCCCACTGAAGAGGATAGAAAGGTGATCACATCACTTCGTCTTGTGATTTTCAAGTTGCACTGGTATAAAACCCTTGTTTCAACTTTGCTTAGTTTGATTGAGGTGGCAGCTTCCATCGTGAAGCCGTTTGCGATTCAAGCATTCATCAAATTCTTCACCTTCTATGCGCTTATTCCTGATCTGGAACACAAGCCGCCGCTCATTCAAGGAATTGCCTTGGGGGTTGCAATTTATCTTCTCTCCGTTATCGAATTCCTTGTATCTTCCCAAAGCTCCATTAACTTCACAAGAATTCGTCTTTCTATTCGTTCTGCCTTGACAGCCGCCGTGTACGAAAAAGTGTTGAACCTTTCACCTGAGGCACGGCAGGAAAAAACTACCGGAGAGATTGTGAACCTTGTCTCTATGGACATTGCAAATCTCTCGCTGTGGCTTGAACAGATCTCCTCGATTGTTGTAATCCCATTGCGTTTACTTCTCACCTTGGCAGCTTTATACAAACTTCTCGGAAAATCGTCATGGGCTGGGCTTCTAGTCATGTTGGTGTTATCACCAATATCTTCATTTATAAGTGCTTCTATCTCTTCCTTGGTGCAGGCGTTGATGGTGCAAAAGGATAAGAGAGTCAAGCTCACTTCCGAGATTCTCAATGCAATCAAGTCCATTAAGTTTTACGCTTGGGAGAAGCCCATGCTCGAACGACTTCACGAAATAAGAAATGGTCAAGAACTTCAGACTCAGGCTCAGATCGGTATCAAAGTGGCTGCTTGCCTGTTGATTTGGCAAAGTATCCCAGACTGGGTCAGCGTGGGAGTATACGGTACCTTTGGAATCTACAGTAAGGTGACACTCACACCTGACTTGATATTTTCGTCCTTAGCATTGTTCAACAAGCTCCTTTTGCCCATAGTCTCTATTCCATTCCTTGTGATACAGTTGGGACAAGTGAAAGTCTACCTGCAAAGAGTGGAGTACTTCTTTGGCTTGAGTGAGTTGGAGCAACTGGTGAAGCGCTCAGAAGTATCTCTTCAGAAGAAAGATGAAGCCGTTTCTATCAAAAATGCCTCATTTTTCTGGAAAAAGAAGGACGCTGAGAACCCCAGGCCCGAGTCAAATTTTGCATTGAAAGATATCAACTTCAGCGCCAAGGTGGGCGAGTTAACGTGCTTGGTGGGTAAAGTGGGCTCTGGAAAAACCTCGTTGTTGAAATCCATCATTGGTGAACTTCCAATTTCTGAGGGGAGTAGCTACCTAAAAGTTGCTGGAAGCGTTGCTTACTGTTCGCAAAATGCTTGGATTTTGAATTCCTCAATCAAAGGGAATATCTTATTCGGCAAGCGTTTCAACGAGGACTTTTACAATAAGACTATCGATGCTTGCCAATTGCGCCCTGATCTTCAGACTCTTCCAAACGGCGATGCTACAGTAGTTGGTGATAAAGGAATTGCACTTTCTGGCGGTCAAAAGGCCCGTTTATCTTTGGCTAGGGCAGTCTATGCCAGAGCTGATATCTATTTGCTTGACGATATTTTGTCAGCAGTGGACTCCTACGTTGGAAGGAAAATTATTGATGCTGTCTTGTCGTCCAAGGGACTCTTGGCTTCAAGAACGGTGGTTCTTGCTACCAACTCTGTTAAAGTACTTCAAGAAGCAAATTCGATTTATTTTATCAAAGACGGTTCCATTACTGAGCATGGTTCTTTCGCAAGTCTCAAAAGTAAGGGAGGAGAGACAGCACAGCTCATAAATGAGTTTTCTGCAAAGGAGAAAAATGACAAATTAGCTTCCGAGGCCGACGCCTCTCTTGATGTGAAACCAGAGTCTCAGCCTCAGACATTGAATTCCGAAGTGCTTTCCTCGGTCGACCAAACGGATGCCCCCATCACCCCTGATGTCTTAGAAACCGTAACCAGCTACCAAGATTTAGAAAGAGCATCATTTGAATCTTTCGATCATGATATTGAGGACGACGTCCACAAAGATGTGGCTGAAAATACCAGTGACGAGAACAAAGCTAAGGGAGGAATCAACAAAAGCGTCATTTCCAAGTTGGTGAAGGCCTGCAAATTTCAAAACGTTGCGTTGTGGTTGGGTTTCATCATATTGGCAAGCTTTCTTGGAATAGCAAGCAATTTAATTTTGAAGCTGTGGTCAGAAAGAAATTTGAAAGCAGGTTCGAATGTCCGTCTCCCCTTCTATCTTTCATTGTATGCATCCTGCGGAGTTCTTCAAACGCTTGCCAGTTTGGTCGCTACCTATGTCTTGTGGGCTTACTGCATCATCAATTGCTCTAGGTACTTCCACGATCGACTCGCCCACAATGTTGTTAGAGCTCCGATGTCATTCTTTGATACCACTCCAAGTGGACGCATTTTGAACCGCTTTACCGCTGACATTTCCGTCACAGACAATGCAGTTGTTGGATCGCTCGCTGCTTTAATCCAGCTCTCAGTACTGGCCTTGGTGCAATTTTTCACTTTGGTGGTCAACTTGCCAATCATTTCGATCGTTCTTTTGATTCTGGTTATCCTATTCAGAGGTTACCGTAATTGGTATATCCCAGCTTCCAGAGAGCTTAAACGTCTTGAAGCCGCTTTGAAAAGCCCCATTGTGTCCCACTTCCAAGAGTCTATCGAGGGAGTCGAGACTTTGAGAGCTTACAACGAGAAGGACAGATTTACACATCTCGGCAGAAGAATGTTGGACGATTCTACAAGAACATCGTTCGTTGCGCTGAATGTCAGTAATTGGTTATCTGTACGGCTTCTGGCATTATCGGCTAATGTTGTCTTCGTAACCACTTTATTGTGTTTTCTCTCGTTGTTCACATCGAAGCCACTTTCTCCTGGTATGGTTGGTTTCCTTGTGACCTATTCAGTGTCTTCGACACTGCTTTTGGACACAATCATACAGCTTTCGTCCAACGCTGAAGTGAATTTGGTCGCCGTTGAAAGAATTCTTGAGTACATGGATATGAAACAAGAAGCTCCCGAAATCATTGAGGGCCACAGACCCAAGCGTGATTGGCCACCTCGGGGATCTCTTGAATTTAAAGAGTATTCCACAAGCTATAGGCCCGAACTTCCCAGAGTGTTGAATAACCTCAACCTCACCATCAAACCAGCTGAGAAAATTGGAATTGTCGGTCGTACCGGAGCTGGTAAGAGCTCGCTTGCTCTGGCAATCTTTCGTATCATTGAGGCAAATGAGGGGGGAATTTCTATCGATGATATCGATACTAGCAAGATTGGCTTATATGACTTGAGAAAGCAACTCAACATCATCCCACAAGATGCTCATGCATTTGCCGGAACTGTACGGGAAAACTTAGACCCTTGGGGTAAGTATGACGATCAGGATTTGTGGAGAGTTTTGGAGTTGGCACATTTGAAGTCACATTTCGAAAATACTTTCAACGATGGTGATAAACCTGAACAAGAGAGTGAGGGACACCTGGATGGGCTTGACGTGAAGATCCTGGAGGGTGGCTCAAATCTCTCCGGAGGACAAAAGCAGTTATTGTGCTTAGCTCGTGCTCTTTTGAAGCTGTCTCGAATTCTTGTACTTGATGAGGCAACCGCTGCCGTCGATGTCCAAACGGATAAGATTATTCAAGAGACAATCAGAAATGAATTCAAGGACCAGACCATTCTCACTATTGCGCATCGTTTGGAAACTGTCATGGATAGTGACAGAATATTAGTGCTTGACAAGGGAGAAGTCAAGGAATTTGATCATCCTCAAATACTCTTGGACGATAAGTCGAGCGAATTTTATGCTTTGTGCAAAGAGGCGGGAGGTTTGATTAGCTAGTCCAATAGATTCAATTTAGACTACCATTCCATTAAGACGTATCCTGGTGGAGTCTGTAACCTTTTGTTAAGATATTTACAAAACCATGCACTTTCTCCACCACCTCAACTGTAGCGGTTAAAAGATCATCTCACTCATTGAGTAAGGCAAGAAGGACGCAAGTCTGTCGTAAGCACGAGCACCTGTTCCACAATAAACCACAGACGGTGCACGACCGTTATAAAAGATCAAGTCGTATAGCGTGTGATACAATTCACGGAGGCCCTTGTTCTTGAATGAGCTGCCCATAGGTCTCAGGCTAGCTTGGGATTTTTGAAAGTCGGACCCATAGGCACTGCGCATCTCTTCACTCCAGGAGCGGACCTCCGCCTCCACAATCAGAGGAACGCTTTCAGCTCTAGCAGCCTTGGAAGGAGCTAGATTGAGGTTCCCCAAACGGACCTGCGTGACATTGATATTCTGAGGCCTTAGTTCTTTGGAGAGTGTGCTAAACACATCTTTCATGCTGTTTTGTAGAACCGACTCTGGACCGTGATATGGCATCCGGAGAGAGCTGACGATGCTGGGCACAATGGCGATTATGCTACTCTTTTGTTCACGCACAATATCCAAAAGACCCAGCGATAAAAGCCTGGTAGTAACGGTTAGCCGGAAAAGCAGTCTTTGCCAAGTTGAATCAGGTGTGTTTTCAAGAGGACCAAGTGGAAAATATAGGGTGGGGGCGAAAACAACCGCTGAGAGTCGAAGGCGATGGGCCTCCGCTCCGGGGAATGGAACAACGCCAACATCTAGCACTTTCCTGAACTTTCCTAGTTGCGCCTCGTACGATTCTTCCATCAAGTTCACGTAATTGATATCATCGGTGATCTGGTTTGATTGGATGTATTTGTAGTCCTTGTCATCAAGGACAGTCAAGTAGACAATGAATCCTCTTTTCTCGAAGTCCACCGCAATTAACCGAGTCATTGGCTCTGTAGGTGAGCCGACCACAACAACAACCTCTCGGCGGGCCCCATTTGCTAGTTTCGGTACCCTTCTTCTCGGTTTGTTCCTTATCCGTGGTTCTCTTACGCTTCTGTAGATCAAGTAGCTCGTTGCTGTAACGGACAAGGCAAACGCGGAGAGAGCAGCAGTTTTGTGTTTTTGTATTTGATGGATCAATCGGTCTACAGCTTTCTCCCGTGGTTCAGGAGCTGGAGCTGTGTCTGATCTTAGGATATTGAAGAACTTCAGGTGGAGGACCGACTCCAGATCGGGTAAGGATTCATGGACTGCCTGCAGCAGGGATGATAAAAAGCTGGATGCTGATGTATAAGCCAGCCTGAGAGCCTCAGTAGCCGCTTGAACTGGTTCTGCTACCATAAAAGATGTGGTTGAATGATAGTTATACAGTAATCCGATAAGAGTGCGAGCCAAAAAAAACTGCCGGCCCCAGGAATCGAACCTGGGTCTGTTCGGCCACAACGAACTGTACTGACCACTATACTAGACCGGCGTTACTATTCATGGAAAGGGTAGGCTAATATATGAGCAGCAAATTTTGCTGCGTCTCCAAAACAGAACTTTTGATGCTTTCATAATATTATTTGGCGTCTGCTCAGTAGATCCACCAATTTTGAGCTTTCTAGGGCCAAAACTGAGAGAGCTACAGCTAATACTAGTAAATACAAGCTTTTAAGTGGCGTTTGAGCCTCCAAAATCTTCTGAATCTTCCCTTAGAATCGCTCTAAGTTTTAACCATTCAGTATTTCCCGTATTACTGTTGTCAATTGAGGTTAAGTCGATGGTTGCAAATAGCCACCGAATAGTTACTGAGCTCCGTTTCGAGCTCCTTCGGTTCGAAAAGAAGGAATTGGCATTTCTCATCAAGAAATCGATTGAAAGAACTCAATTCAACACCCCAACTGCTAAGAACAAGGTGAGAAGCCATAGTCACTCTGGTATCGGGTTAATTGAGAGAAGGTTTTTTGCTATATAATCTCGGTTTATAGTTTTTAAAGCTGAGGAGTAGGTGAGTGAGACACCGATCCCGAAGCGACCTTTAATCAACGTCTTCTGCAAAAAAAAAAAAAACCAATCTTCTCGTGACGTTGCAGATATTGGTTTGATTCTTAGGCTATAGATTGATTCGCGCACGCCTGAACTTCACTATATAATCGCAGGGCATCGCTCTTTTGATTTTTTTTCTCTACGTTCATAGACAACGATTTGTTTTCGAAGCCTACACAATGGCATTTCGCCAGGTCTCCGGGCCAATGCTTCGGGGAAAGTCTCCGGCCGTAATAGCGGAAACGCAGCGGACGAATCCTTCCGTTTTTACTTTAGCGTCGAAGATCTAAGGTTGTGCTTTTTGGTAATGTCTGTCGAATTTTTGGTTGGATGAAGCTTCTTGTTAAGCAATGTTTCCCGCTTACGTAAAGCCATGACAGCCGGCTCCTTTGAGCGTTAGGTTGTTAGGTGGTGGGCGCCGGTGATGTTGTCATCAAGGTCTGGTTTGTTCAATGAATGGTTTGGCTTAAGGGCATTGCCAGGGTTCAACATTTCTGAGACGCTTTAGTGATTCCTCGTTGAGTTTTGTCTTTCGGCAATGGGACGGTGCGTCCTAAACGATAGGTATAACAAATGGTCAGTATCTGGCTAACCCAATGGAGCTCACTCTTGTCTATGAACGTCACTCTTACTATAAGCTCGATGTCTGGGAGGAGATATTTGCACAGTCAAATGTGCCGGGCTTCATTCTGTAGATGTCATTTGGGTACGGTGGTTTTGAGACATGCTTGTTTCATGATGAAATACCAAAGCAAACATAGAGTCAAGCTCTGAGAGGATTTCACAGTCTGGAATGATGGCTGGTTTTCTTTCGTGGACGAGAGTTGCATAAATTTTCTGACTAGACATGTTTCAAAATCACTTTATTGAAATGGTAGGCTACAGAATGCCAATGACAATTTAAATAAAACCTATAGTACAGCATCGAGAAGCAAACATGCGCGAGATGTGAGGCAGTTTAGTCAACCTGCCAATGGCTGGTCATAGCAGAGCTAGAGTCGCCAGACAATTCAGCCATGTAAAGCAAAAGCGTAGTGCCCATCTTGACCCAATTCCAGAATTGCCAAGGATGAACAATGATCACCATGTCTTTGGGAGCACCAGCCCACCAGCCCCAAAGCTTGAGCTCGGTTCCGAGCTCGCCGTTATACAGAAGCATCATGTGAGTGTAAACTGCGATGATGATGCATGGAGAATAAGCGTAAATCAAGCTGATAGTAGTAGAAGGCGCCGATCTAGGTCTGTTGAGACGGGGCACCTTGCGCTTCTCCTCCTGCTGCAGGGAGATGGGTGAGATGGAGCTCAGCGACGACAGGCGAGAACCTATATGGGGCGGCGTTCTAGGCGGCGAATAGGGTAGCCTATGGTACAAAGACGGAATGATCTTTGTGGCGGCGTAGAATACACCAATGCGATAGGCCAAGTTGACTACAAGTGGCAAGGTAAGTTTCTCGGCCAGGGAAAGAAAGAAATCCCAGATGGTCTTGAAGGAACCAGGCAAGTTGTGGGCCAAAAACGGAAGCACCGCCAGGATGGTGTTGGTGAGGGGCGGAGGAAGTCTGGGGATCTCGTTTTGCAAGTTGATCTTCGTTTGCGTGAACAAATGGGTAAGTGTCTCGGCGGCGTTGTCGGAGAGAAGCGGGAACATCTCGTAAATGCAGCGAACAATATAGGCAAACAACAAGGAGGACTCGATCATGGAGCCTTTGCCCAGAACGATACCGTAGAAGCCAAGGCCCACAGTTAATGTAAGGAAGGACCCAAGGAGCGATGCCGAGCCCAATTCAATGGTGAAGGGCAAAACGTAAATTCTGTACAAAAAGTACAAAGCTCCTGTAATGGTGAAGCCCGAACCAATCAAGGATACAAAGAGCCAGCTGTCAGACTTGTACAACGTGAGCCACTGTAACGTCTGCGACACCGCCTGAAGCAAAAGCAAGGAGCAGAAGCCCTCGGCTATGGTGAACACTGGGGTCAGATGCACCAAAATATAGCGCCATATGGCCACAACAGTGAAGTGGCGCTCGTTCTGACACCACAGAATCACGTACATCAAGATGCTCGGTAGGAAGACATGCTGAGCGTAATACAAGGGCACAAGGAGCTTGAGCACAGCATAACGACGGGCCAAAAGGCGTATGGATGTCAAGATGAAATATAACAGTAGGATGGTGAGGGAGTATGTGAGGCCACAGTCAACGCCACCTAGGTCGAACGCTAGTGGCACCGTGAGCACTATAAGCGCCAAGTAGGCTATCAGAAATAGCGACTTGACGAGGTTTCTTACTCGACGCATAACAAGGTGTAGTTGGTGGTGATGTAGGGAGAATTTGCTGTGCAGGCCTCCCGAGCGGTCCTAGGTTTCAGAAGAACGGGTGTATAGAAAAGGGGGCTGGCAGTCTGTCAAAACAGAAATTTAGTAAGTGATTTGATAAATTTCTCTTGATAAAACAAGGGCGAGGTGTTTGCGGTTTTGAGGGAGAGGCGTGGCACTTTAAAGACTTCGTGGCCTCATGGAAATGTAGATCTCCATTAAGCCTGTGCGACCAGCACAGTGTCAAATAAAAATAACATTCAGGCTACCAGGTGGCAGGGGACAATCAGATGTAATCAGATATAATCAGAATAGCTTTCAGACTGCTATAGGCTGGTGACCCAAACTGAGAGCTATGGTGCAAATCAGCATGACAGGTGTTTGCAGCCAGTTGACGAGGAATGCACAACCGAGGACAAACCGTGATCGTCAAAATCAGAAGCTAAGAGTACAATAGAACAGAAATCAGGTTTTTCTCAATTGTAGAATTTAAAATTCACTTGCATCGAGTTTCTCCTGGACGTATGAAGTTCTGATCTGAGTAATCAAGGATACTGAGACCGGGCGGCTAACTGTGGAGGATCCACAGATAGGACGCGCCTTAGAGTAACCCCTGGAGATCGCCCAGTTTGGTAATGTGTCTTCCACACCATTGATATTTTGATATCGTACGCAATTGCAGCGAATTTTTATTGGAATCATGTGGAGCATATTGGAGATTTTACGTAGCGTCAGAAACACCTTTGTATGCATTTGCGCCACAGACAGTGCTACCAGAGCAGCACAAGATGAGTTCAAGAAGGGCGATACTCTCTTTGATGAGTTTTGTGGTTTTTGTCTTCTAGAGAAGAAGAATTCTATTGAGGAAGAAGCGATTACCGCCTTACAGCTTTGTCTCTTTTCGGTGTAGTTTAAAGCCTATCTCAGATACCATCCATTGGCTATGCAATCAGGGTGTCTGACCCTACCATTTCGTGTATAACCTCTTTTTAAGTGTAAACCTCAGCGATCTTGTATTTTTTATTGGAATCGGGTGCTATCTGCTCAATGCTGAACGATCGGTATTCCTAAACTGGACCTAGGCCAAACCACAATTATATGTAAGAAGTAGCTTCCAAACCAGCAAGTCAGTTAAGAATTGCCCAAAACAAACACTTTGTTTCAATTAATATGGCAATTTTCTTTTTTGGTACATGTTTGAGCTTTTCTCATAATTTCTCTCAGTCCATTTGCAACCATTATTTCTCATCGCACCGTCCATTTCCAGCACTAACTACGGATCTGAGTTTAAAAAAAAAGGAACTTTTTATTCCAGATGATCTTAACTCTATTGCAAAACATCCTTAAAATTCAGAATCAGATTATCCATTATTCACCTTGCTTGCAGCCACTTTATCGTAGGGTCCTGCACTTCCTCATCTCATCACCTTCACTACTAGCTACTTCCCAAGATGCCCAAAAGAGACGCCAACGAGGGCTCTACTAACGGTTCGAAGCGTCCAAGACACAAATATGGTAGACAGGAGCTAAGACAAATTAAAAGGACCACTAGGCGAGATGCTGATGAGCAAGAAGAAGAGAATGCTGAACAGTCCGAGCCTGAAGAAGTTGAGATAGAAGCTCCTTCAAACCAGCCTGCCAAAAACGGCGAGACTAGAGAAGCCTACAACGCTCTTCTCACGCTCTTGAAGAGTGACCATCCAGAGATCAGAAAGAAGGGACCCAAGGCTTCTCAGAAAGAAGAACTGGAAGATATCGCAGGGTTCGATGAGGAAGAGGCATTGGAGGACGTGCAAGAGGACGCCGACGAGTCAGAAGACGAAGGCGTAGAGGAAGAAGACGAAAACGAGAACATTTTGGCAAAAGATCCCTTCGAGAGTCACTTCAATTTGGTATCTGAAGACCTTATAGAACAGAAGGCCAAATCATTTGCAGCCAAAGAGCCCTGGATTTCCGAAAAATCCAAAGTCGGTGAGACGATATACACAGCCATCCAGCAAACACCACCTGGAGATGTGCCCTCGCTTCCAAGCTTTGAGAAACTCAGCCTGCTCGGCCAGTATCAGTGTATCAAGAGAAGGGTGGGTGAGGCCTACCTCAAGAACTTTTCTGACGAGCTCAAACCCTTGGAAAAGACATTGGCTGATGAGATGTTCTCCTACAGAGACATCTTGTTCCCATCAAGAACTCACAAGAACACCTTGTACAAGAGACTTTACGCATTGCATATTTTGAACCATGTGTTTAAAACCAGAGATCGAGTCATGAAGAACAATGATAAGCTCAGGCGTTTTCAGGAAGAAGTTAAGAATGGAAAAATTGATCGCTTCACTGAGGAGCCTGAGTTCCGTGACCAGGGCTTTACAAGACCAAAGGCATTGGTCCTCTTACCAACGCGAAATGCTGCTTATGAGCTTGTTGAGCTTCTTATCAAGCTCTCAGGCTGTGACCAGCAAGAGAATAGAAAACGTTTTAAGCTGCAATTTTACGAAGCTGGCGGACCTTCTGACACAAAACCTGCGGATTTCAGAGAGATGTTCAAGGGTAACTCAAACGATTTCTTCAGCATTGGCTTGAAGTTCACAAGAAAGTCTCTCAAGCTTTACTCATCCTTTTATACTTCTGACGTATTGATCGCTTCGCCAATTGGCCTCTCTATGATTCTTGAGGACCCAAAGCAGTCCAAAAGACAATACGACTTTCTTTCATCCATTGAGGTTCTTGTTATAGACCAAGCGAATCAGATTGAAATGCAAAACTGGGATCACGTCAGCACGGTTCTCAAGTATATCAACAAAATTCCGAAGGACTTTCATGGCGCTGACTTCTCCCGTGTGAGAATGTGGTCTATCAATGACCAACTGCACTTCATGCGTCAAACAATGGTATTCAGTGAATTTTCAACGCCAACGGTCAACAGTATCTTCTCCAAATCCCAAAACATTGCTGGGCGTACGCGGTACAAGCCAGAGATTACCACTCAAACATGTATCATGAACTCCGTGGGGATCAAAATCAAGCAAATTTTCCAAAGATTCGAGTCGCCCGACCCTATTTCAAACTATGAATCCAGATTCAAGTTCCTTGTCAACTCAGTGTTGCCCTCCATCTCCAAGCAGACGCTGTACGAAGACGGGCTCTTGATCTACATTCCCTCGTACTTCGATTACGTGAGAGTCAAGAATCATATTAAACAGCATACGAAGCTTAATTTTGGCGCCATTGACGAGTACCTGTCACAGTCTAGAGTTTCCCGAACTCGTCACGCATTCCAGACTGGCAAGATCAAGATTCTTCTATACACCGAGAGATTGCATCATTTCAGGCGGTTTGAGATCGCTGGTGTCAAGACAGTGTTGATCTATGAGCCACCGGCAAACCCGCTTTTCTACAAGGAACTCCTTCGCTTCGTCGCCAAATCGGTGTACAAGGAAGAGGCTGACATTGACCTTTCCTTTGTCAAAACGCTTTTCTCCAAATGGGACGCGGCTTCTCTCGAGAGAATTGTGGGCAATGAGCGGGCGCCAGTGCTCTGCAACTCTGTCAATGAGACATATGAGTTCCGGTGATTTCTCAGATGATGGTCGTAATATTAATGTACATAGATCAGCTTGAAAGCACGTTAAAAGCCATAATGAAGCAGCCAATCGCAACGTAAGGGCTTAAGCGCTCTCCTATACGAGCAAACTTCCAAAATACTCCGAATGCTCCGTTCTTATTCTTGTCTAAGAGAGCAGGCCACGAAGCGTGGACATATGTGCAAGTACAGATGGCCAAAAGGATGACTAGAAGCAACGACTGGAAATTAAATAACGCAGACTATTGTTAGTGGGAGCGAGTAACGAGAAATTCATGCACATACCATGCTGTGTAGTGTTCTTTGTAGTTTGCAGGAGGAACTGGTAGTTGTAGTTGAGTGTTGATACACTTCAGATATCGCGCATAGCTACTACTAAGACATGCCCGATGATATAGACCAATCGTCATTTGCCAGTATTCTAGAAGGCGTCCGCAAGATGCGGGAGTCTTATGATGCTCCAAATCCACCACCTGCAACAAATTCCTCGAAGTCCGGTGTGTCTGAGCAACTGGGATCTAATCAACCATCAGAGCAACCACAGGTGACCAAAGAAGTGCAACCACAGCAATCACAGGCTTCAACAGCTCAATCAAGAACTGAAACTTCAAGCAGCGAAGGCAGAAACACCTTGAATACAACGGGGCAAATACAAAAAAACCGTCATAGAACAAACAGACCAGTTGGTTCGAGGAGGATCAGGGACAATGTTCAGACCTACACCGCTGTTCAGGTGGCAAATTCACAGAAGGGGAATCCTCTTCTCGAAAGTCCTTCCATGAAACTCACATCATGGGCATACAACAGCCAGATCCTTCTGGACTACTACATCAATGCTACGTTACAGGTACTCTTTCTACTGCTCAAGTACCACAAACTCCGGCCTGAGTACGTCTGGCGACGCATTGAAAAAATGAAAGGAAGCTCGATAGTCGAGGAGCTGCAGAACGACGAGGTGCTTCGAGTGCTTCTCGTGGTGGTGGACATTGATCTGCCGCAGGACTCTATCCGTTCACTTCTGAGCATTTGCATGAGGCACGATTTGCTGATAGTGGTGGCATGGCTGTTTGAAGAGGCGGGAAATTACATAGCCTACTTTAAGCTGAACGAGATGGCTCGTTCCAAAGTGGATCTGTCCATTCAAGGTCTCAAAAAAGAGGACTATAACCTGACAATAGTGAGTCTGCTTACTACAGTACGAGCAGTGAACAAGACTGATGTGGCAAATCTATTAGCAAACTGCAAGTCTTTCAAACGGATCGTGGCACAGGCTTCAGAGAACGATGGGCTTGCGCAAATACAGGGTTTGGGAGAGCGCAAATTACTCAATCTTAGAGCTGCTTTCACAGAGCCTTTCATATTCAATAAGGATTACGACGCAGACAAGACAGAAGTCTAAAAATTGATGCCAGGCAGGCACTGGCATGGCGCTGATTGTGCCCATCTACAATACCATACGCGACGTAAAGCAGTCTCCACTTCCAATAAATGCATCTATTAACGACAATTGCAATTGCCAACATTTCTCATTCACGTCACAGCATCAGCTCTGAGCTGCCTGTTGTTGGTCCATGGCCTTCTTGCGCAACACCAATGTAAGGTTATTCATAATCTCGTTCTTCTGTACTAAAATCTCCTTCAACTTTTTCGAGTCTTCGCCCAACTTGGTGAGCTTCTTCTTGTAAACCTTCCTGGCGCTGTCTGCATCCTTCTCCACGAAGTAGCCTGTACCAATATCAACCATGAAGCGGTCCTTCTGAGCCACCTTACCTGGCAAATACAACAGGGCGGTCATTGGAACGAGCAAGTCGCCACCTTCAGAAGCCTCCATGTTGTCTATCGTGTTCACACAGTCTTGAAGTTTTGACTGGGCTGTTTGAAGAGCCTGGAGAGACTGGGTGAAATGTTGTATCTCCTGCTCCGTGGATTTCCTGATCTCAAGAATCTGTTGGGGCTCGAGCTGCAGAATATCAATTTTGCGCTGACTCATTGGAGGGATGTGTTGTGGATGTGTTGAGGAATTGAGTAGTTCTTCGTTGGAGATCTGAGCAGCGATTTTCGCACCTCTAGAGATACATTGTCTGGGTGAGAGTAGTGGAACATTAAAGCCGAAAAATGCAAGGCAAAAAGTGGAAAGTCTTCGAGAAATAGAAAAGGTTTCAATGAGAAGACAAGAAATGCTTTACGTTGAAGCGTTGCTTGTTTACTTGCCGGGATGAGAATGAGTCCTATCAAATTCAGCGGCTCTGGCTCGTCACTCACCAGCCTTGGTAAGCAAACATTTTCCAGCTTTCCAGCATCGCAAGAAACTCACTGACACCGTCCTCCATCACAGCAACTCCTCTTGAAACTCGCACGATGAGGTCATACCTACTATCTACATTTTCGTCCAGTATCTCGAGTTAACTATGTACAAAATGAATCATAAGATCTTCCCAGCTCACTGCTTTTCATCAGTGGCCTGAGAACGCAGCTCATCAAACTCCTCTCTGTTGAACTTCAACTTGTTCTTGTTCATGCCGCCGAAGTCCGAGTTGGCGTAGATGTTGAACAAAATACTGCCGGTACCGACCGCAGTGATGCCAAAAAGGCCCATCACAAAAACACGGTGCACGGTGTCCGTGACACGCACACTTAAAGGAAGCTTGGACATGGTGGATCAGGTTGGATAAGGCGATGGTGAGATTCTAATTTGGTGGTTGGGTCACGTGCGCGTCTTACGATTTCAGAGTTCCGGGATACTCTAGGGGAAGTTATTTCTAAAGTCATATATTTTTTTTTTTTTTTTTTCGTTCATCAGTGAGTAGAGCGCGAGGTTAGAGGGACTCCAGGTTAGCTTCAAGCTCCATCGTGTGGCGGATAAAAAACCCAGATACAGCTATTTTGGTGAGGCTCATTTTGCAACCTTTCGAATGGCTGATCGAGCCAGCTTCAGCTTCCTCACTGGATCCGCTAGATAAATCTACAATTTTCTTTATTATTTTATTGCTTTTGTGGAGAGAGTCTTCTATGAAACTAACCTTTCTTTCTTTGGCAAAATTCATGGCGCTGAAATTGCATTATTGGCAGTATCACTCGTATACCTGCGCTACATCCTCTTCTCCATGTCTGCACTTTCACCCTCTCGATTCTACAGCAAATTCTCATAAACAATTTATTAATTCTAGTCATTTAGGCCCGCGTGCAACGAGCGTTTTCGGCAGTATTAACTCTAAATCAAAAGAGCAGCAGCACCGGCAAAGCCAAGAACAGCACCAGCAGCGTTCTTCACACCAGCACCCTCGTAAGAGGAGACAACAGCGGAAGAGGCGGTCTCAGAGGATCTGGACACATGAGCAACAGTGGTTGGAGTGGTTGGCTTAGGAGCAGAGGTCACCTCAGACTTGGAAGAAGCTGGCTTGGTGGTCTCTGGAGCTGGCTCGGTGGTGGTAGGAGCAACAACTGGGGTGGTGGAGGTCTTTGGAACAATGCACTCCTCGGTGACAGTCACGGTCTGAGCCTCGGAGACAGTGATGGTCTTAGGACCACAGGCCTTGTTCTCACAGGTGGTGATGGTGAGAACAGTAGACTCAGGGCAGTAGGTGGTGTAACCGGTCACGGTGATGTGCTCGGTGACAGTGTTGTTCCAGCCGGCATGGGCAGAAGTTGGAGCAGCAGAAGCCTCAGCAGAAGAAGCCTCAGACTCACCGCCAACTTTCTGGAGAGCAATCTTGACACAAGAGTCGTTTGGAGCATCACCCACGACAACACCGTAGCTGTCAGCGAAGTAACGGTAAGGGTCGTTAAGCTGCTTACAAGCGTAGAGCTGCTTGTCAATGCTAAGGTAGCCCTCGCCATCGAAAGTCACCTGGCTTGGCTCAACAGCTGGGCCAACAGCAAAGAAGTTTCCGCTAGCACCAACGTTAGCGGTGAAAGAACCCTGTTCCTGGGTAAGCAACTGCTTGTCAGCGTCGTAGCTGAATTCCTCACCGAGTTGATCAGAAACACCGAAGTAGCTGATACCAGCGCCCTCGTGGAGACCCTGGATGCCCTTGCCGCTGAGATCAGAGTTGTCAGAGACAATCTTGAGGTCGACGGTTTCGGCAGCGATAGCAGTGCTGGTGAGAAGGGCGAGAGTGGAGAACTTCATGATGAGATGTGATTGAATTAGTTTGATGGAGTGAAATCGAGGGAAGAAGAGGGCCAATTTATAGTTGAAAGTGCCCCCAGCATCAGAACGCCGTAGAGCACTGGGGAAGGCTCGATATTGTGCGATGTGCATTAAGTTTGCTAATTATAGAAGCCACTGGTGGGCCCTGACGCATCTTTGCATAATCATGCGCTGGAACCCCCAAACAGAGACTCCTAATGATGCCTCATGCATCATGGCTCTCTATTTTTATTTTCCGCCTGGACCCTGATTCTTTTGATATTGGCCATGGGCCTAACTGGACGCCAATGTGTTACACTTGAATTCGCAAGGAAATGCATGGAAACATTATGGCTTAGGTGGGGAGAGCTCGCTTAAGCAACCTTCATTTCTTTGCCTCCAGCCAAGCTTAATTTCAAAGCTTAATGCCGCATGAGACCCCAACATCCAGCACTAAAATTAAGACAATGTTTTGGTTCCTTACATCGCGCACAATGACTAAACGTCAAAAGAGCGACGTCATGCATGGAAGCTAATCCGAATGGGGTAAACCAGCAGCCAGCTATTCCATTGCATATTTTTCGAGAAGGGCTGAAGAGGTCGGGGGAGTATTCGATTCAGGAAAAGTGGAGCATATAGAAGTAGCTTCTCTCAGCGTTCCCTTCATCTCCTTGAAAAATAGGCCTACTTGTTAATAATGTGGAATTCTTCATGATCTGTTTTTTTTGCTACCGACACAGGTTTGTGTAACTTATGCAGTGTAAGCTAAATCGAAATCCGCCTCGGACATATGGTTAGGCCAAACTTTAAACACAAGTGTAGCAAATCAGGGTACTTGCTAGTGGGGAGAGTTTACATTTTCATCAAACCTGTGTCAAAAGGGGCTTGCTTTGGGGCTTTTTGGGATATGCGATGTGCTCTAACTATCAATATGGCAAGTGTACCATCGGGTTATACCTCTTTGAGCGTTCGGCCGAACATGATTTAATAAAGCCGATGGATGTAACGTCACTTCGCCTAATTTGAGAGAGGTTGCTTATGGGGTAGCAAAATTAAAACGAAAAATTACTATACTATTAACACTAAAATTATGGGAAGTGACCGATTCTAGGGCCAAAGTATCCGTCTGGAGCATCGATAGTGGCGTTGAGTCTAGCTGGTGCCATTGCGTCCAAAACGTTGTCATTAACATTGTTACCCCACCAAGAAATGTTCTTGGAGTGGTATTGAACAGCAAAGAAAATAATGATACTGCTAAAAGCAATACCACCATCCAAACCACCAGAAAGAAGGTAGTTGTACTTCTTCCACCAAGCGAGCTTTGCTCTTCTGAGGTAGAACATAAACGCAGTCGACACATACAATCCCGGCGTGTAGTACGCAAGGTTATATGGGGCGTAACTGATCATACCGGAAGCGAAGACAATTGGATGGAAGTACTTACCAAATCTGGTGTGACCGTAGTACCTCTTGAGGGCCCAACATGGGAATGCTAATAAGAACCCGATCAAGAAAGTCCATTGAAAGATTGGATAAAGACCACCAAAGACCCGCTTTGGTCCAATGACACCCCAAAGAACAGAAGCAGAATAGAACGTGTTCGATCCGGGACATGTGAACTTCTGTTTTTGACGTGGGGAGCAGTAGTCCTCGATGGTGTTCAAGGTCACATTAATCATACCCACAGACACCAAACTGTTGACGATCACAGAAACCATCTGAACTCTAAAAAGGGCACGAGGAGCGATTCTCCAGTAGTGAGCCTGCTTCTGGTTGGTGATATAGTTTTCAGCTTGGGAGTCGATGTTGGTACCCAAGGTCTTAACATAGTTCAAGGCGGTACCATTTCCTGGGAGTGCGTAACCAATAATCATTTCAAGCAAAACATTAATCGACATGGAAGTACCGGTGGAGGCGTAGACAATCACGAAGGGCAACAAAAACACAAAGTTTAAGGCAATTGCAAAGAAAATGGTCCACACTGGAGTCTCTAACTTGTATACTTCAACAGTTATGATGGAAAACACAATCGAGATAATGAAGATAATGCCAAACCACCATTCTGGAACCTCAGGATACGCTTTCATGGAAGTGGAAAATGGATCATCAAAACCCTCGTAAGTCGAGCTGCTCTTCTTAAATCTGAAGGACTTAATCAAAGACACAGTGGCAAACAGGATACTCTTCCATTCAGTGAGAAGGACATAGAAAAAATTCAATGGGTAGAGTGCAAAAAATGCACCATACGCGATCATATTGGCAGCAGAATAGAATGGTGGTCCGACCTGCTCATACTTGGCAATGTCGAGCTTTTTCTCGCTGTTCAAGACTTCAGTAACAGCATAATAGTCACCGGTATTGGTGAAAATCAGGTTGGAGTTGATAGGTAAGTAGCCTGTCCACTTGTAGTTAGACCACCAGAGGCCAATGATCAAGAAAAAGCCAAGGAACATGCCCAAGTAGCTGTTAAGCTGGGCGAAGAATGGGACTTTCAAAGGAGAACTGAAACTAATGATATTCCAGTCAAACGTTGTGATAGGATTCAAGCCCAAGCCAGATTGCATTCCGGTAATTGCTGCAACGTTAAAGTTATTAGGAGCAGCCCAGGAAATCCAGTTAAATGTGGAAAGTGCTTGGAAAAGATAGTCTGGGACCCAGAAGTAAAGGAACGAAGCACCGAACACAATCAAAAAGAAGCTGTAACTAGAGATCCTCCAGCCATTGATGGTCTCCTTCTTTTCAGGCTGAACCAAGGCACGGTTGACGGCAAGATACGGAAGAATGGTTGGGAAGATCGCTGAAACGGGGTAAACCACATACTTTCTGAAAATACCAGCGAACCCGAAACCCAAGAAGTTGGAGGAAAGAACCATAAGGAACTGCGCACCAATCTTGAAACTAGGGTTAGCATAGAAACGATCCAACTTCTGAAGATTGATAAAGTATGTTGCGTAAACCGCACCACCACTGACACTGTAGCAAAGCGTAGCAAGCATCTGCTCCTTGTGGCTCCAGGGACCTGGATTGAGATTGATATTCCATCTCCAAATCTTGAAAGTCTTGGCTGGCAAAATTGTTTCTAAGAGCTTTCCAGATGGATAGACAAGAAGTTGGACGACGGTGGAACCCAAGGAAATACTGGGCTGTCTCTCGACGAAAAACTGGTTAATGATGGTACCAAGAACAACCCAAATAATACCAATGACATAAACCCTAAAGGTTTCACATGGAGTGTCTGGGTCATCGAATGGTTCGGTGACGGCTCTGACCTCAGGGTATGGAGACCAGTAGGCAACAAGGGCAGCTTCAGTACGAAGTTGCAAGCCCCAGTCATGAATTCTTCCGTGCTCAGCGGACTCCAAGGAAGTAATGGAGTGTTCTCTCACGACAGCATCGTGTTTCTCATCAGCTGAGGAATTCTCCTTCAGCTTGACACCACTCTCTGAGACCAGACTTGCATGGTCGACCAAAAGTTTGATGAAATCATAGTCCTCCATAGGAACATTGACATCACCCTCATGATCAATCAAGAACTGTTTCAAAATTACCTCGGACTCCTCGACAGTCAAGTGCTGAATTTTCTCCAAAATGAAGGCCACAGAAGGAGGCAAGTCTTCAAAGGTGTTAAGGTTGTCGTAGTTCAATCTTTTAACAATATAGAACTTTTGCTCGTGGGTCAAATCATCAGCAACAGTCTCGAACCCATATTGGTGGGACCTGACAGCCTCAAGATTCACCTCATGGTCGGCGGCATCGTGCCTGTCACCAGCGCTAGTAATGCTAGTGATGTTCTCGAGTTTCTCGGACATGACTTGGGGTTTTCCGTCGGACCAGAAACCCAGGGAATGTCGAGTTTATATATTCGCCAGAATGCTGGATCATGGATGCGCCGGCGTGGCTGCAAAAAAAGGTGCATGGTGGGCTAAATGAGGTCGGCAACTTACAAGTTTTGCCGGTCCACCTCATACAAAATAGAGGCCGAAAGTGTGGCTTTGCGAACGAAGAACAATGCTCAGCAGACCGCTATCTCTGATTGTCCATCTACTATAAGTACAACAAGGGCTGATTCTTCTAAAGCCACAATTTTTCCAGCCATTCACCACCTTCACCGGGTTGGGCCGAGTTACCCCATTCCACGATCAAACGCTAATTCGTGATGCTGACTCGCTCGCATGCACGGCTTCATCTTATGCGGCTTCATGGCTTCAGACACCACAAATGTGGCTACCACAATGCGGATCGCGCGGCTCCAGACATGCTTATCGAAATACCATCTTTGTGATCCGCCAATAGAAATCAGGTCATTGGTCAAAAAAGACAAGAGATCGAGTACTCGTACGTCATAGACCAGGGCTGCCCCACTCAATCCTTGGCTGACATTGACAGCATCTGCCAAGAATCTGTGAGGGTAGAATATCCAATTTGACACACTGCCGCATAAGCGACTGGCGATGTACACCAATATCGTGCCCGCTTTTGCTGCTTGAAGTAATAATCCCCGAATCGTGATAGGCGGTTATCGTGGAAATAGCATGCCGGGTCTTGTGCGGCACGCCTTAATGAAGGTCGGTTCTGCTGCAATATCTGCGGGTTCTGCGATAATTCTGCGCTACGACTGTGGCTTAGTGAAACGCCCTATCGATGGATTTCCGGTTCACGCTATCGGCAGCGTGATGCACCATATGGAAAGACCCTTAAGCATGGGTTTCTTTTTGGGTCCTTGCATGGCACGACGGCATCGATTTGCTTTTGTCTAACTTTGTAACGCTTTCTTGCTCTTCCTGACGTAGAGGGGTTGCACCACATGCAAAACCTGAAATCGCTTATCATTTCGGCGGACCCGGGTGCCACACGAACGGACTGTCTGTATAGGGAATTATCTGTCGATGATCGTTTAATTATCGATGTCTCATGCCTGACCCCACACCTTGAGTGTGCTATAAAAAAAGAAAGGTAATAAGAGCAACGGCATTTTCAATCTAGTGCTTGATGGTTTTACACGGACTACTTCTCCGAGATGTCAGTGACTTTTCTGGCAGACATCATCGGGGTCGATAAAATCAATTTTGCTCAGAACGTGGTGGTGGCAGCTTTTTGTGACGTAGATAGGGATCCAATTTAGGTTTGTGATCGGTGTTCTGATAACCCCCTCAAGGGGGTTTTGGGAAACTGTCACCAACTGTGGGTCTTAGCGACGTGCATTTGCTCAAGAGCCGTGCCAGAGACGGGCTCGTAGTCTCAGGAGAGGGTACCCAGAGAATCGACCAGCCCTTCCACTCAGAACTGAAAATGTCCTATTGAGATGCTGGTGTAATCCGGGTATTAAATCGATATCCTGCTCTAATAGTCTACTATGGTGTCTCCCTGGGCTCTAGAGCAAAAAGAGACCTTGGAGTTTACCCAAGCAAAAGTAGCATTTGGACAAGGGGACTCCCCAACGGATTGAAATGAATTTCAATTAGCTATATGGCCTCATACCAGCGAAGAACTGAACTGTTATTAATGAATTACTCAAGTTTAAAAGTATCAAGGGAAACTGCCAATACGGGGACCAAAGTACCCATCTGGAGCCTCCAATGTGGCATTTTTCAATGTCTGCTGACCATATCCACCTTCCACACCTTGGTAGGAAACAGAATTGCCCCACCAGTCGATAGGCTTGTCATGATACTGGACAGCAAAGAAAATAATGATACTGCTGAAGGCAACACCAGCGTCCATGGCACCGGACAAGACGAAGTTGTACTTTTCCCACCAGGCCTGGTAATGCTTTCTGATGTAGTACATGAAGATGAAGGAAAAGTACACACCTGTGGTGAAATAACTCAAGTTGTAAGGGGCATAGATCAAGAAACCTCCGATGATCAAGGTTGGCTGGAAGTATTTGGTGATCTTCTTTGGTCCATACTTCTTGAAGAGGATGCAAGGAATTGGAGCAAGGGCACCAATCAAGAAGCACCATTCCAACAAGGGGTAAAGACCACCAAAGACCTTCTTAGGACCGATTGTACCCCACAACACGGAAGCGGAGAAGAAAACGTTTGAACTTGGGCAAAGGAACTTTTGGGAACTTTGAGGAGTACAGTAGTCCTCGACATTGTCAATCATGAAGTTCATCACAGCCAAAGAAATGAAGGACGCAATAAAGACAGAAAGCATCTGACAGCGGAAAAGGGCTCTTGGTGGGATCTTCACATAGTGGCCCATTTTTTGATCGGTGATATAGTTTTGGGCCTGACCATTGATGTTGTAACCCAAAGCCTTGATGAAGTTCAATGCAAGACCATTACCTGGCAAAGCGTAACCGACAATCAACTCCACCAACACATTAAGACCAAAACCCCAACCAGTGGTGGCTTGGATAGCAGTGAGGGGAATCAAGAAGACGAAGTTCATACCAAGTGCAAAGAAAATACCCCAGACTGGGGTTTCAGCAGGATACACTTGAACACAGACTATTGCCAAGACAATGGAGATGATCAAAATGACAACGAAAGCCCAGTCAGCAACTTCCTTATACTGCTTCATCATGGTAGTGTGTGGGTCGTCAAAGCCTTCGAAGGTGGACTTTCTGAAGTTCTTGAATGAGCCACCCAAATGCTTCAAGGCAAACCACATGGGTCTCCAGTTCCAGAAGACTTCGTAGATAAATGCAAAGGGGTAGATGGCAAAGAAGGTACCGTAAACAACCAAGTTGGCAGCCGAGTAGAATGGTGGTCCAATTTCTTGGTACTTCTCGTTATCAAACAAGGACCTATCGTTAACAACTTCCTGGACTTGGTATCTTTCACCTTTGTTGTTAAATAATGTGGAGGTATTGATTGGGAGGTAGGCTGACCAATAGTAGTTGGAGTAGTAGAGTCCAATAATGCAGAAGAAACCGATGAACGAACCAATGTACTGGTTGATCTGGGAGTAGAATGGGATGATCAAAGCACTGTTGTAGTTGATGACGTTCCAGTCGAATGTAGGAAGTGGGTTAAGTCCCAAACCGTAAAGCGAACCCGTCACCAAACTCAATTCGAAATTATTAGGGGCAATCCAGGTGAGCCAGTTGAAGTAGGACAAGGCCTCAAAAAGGTAGTTTGGAATCCAGAAGTAAAGAAACGAGATGCTGAAGAAAAGGAAGAAAAAGTTGTATCTCGAGATCTTCCATCCGTTGATGCTCTCCTTCTTATCCTTCTGCAACAAGGCTCTGTTCAAGGCAAGAGTGGGTAAAAGCGTAGGCCACAATGCTCTCACAGGGTACACAGCGAATTTTCTGATGATACCGGCGAAACCAAAACCCATGAAGTTTGTAGAAAGAATAAGCAAGATTTGATAGCCCCAATCGACCCACTGGTTGTTGTAGTAACGAGGAAGCTTTTGCACGTGGATATTGTACGAAACGTAAGGTGTACCAGCAGACACCGAGTAGAAAATAGTAGCCAACATTTGCTCCTTGTAGTTCCAAGGGCCAGGGTTCAAGTCAATGGACCATCTCCAGAGTCTGATGGTCTTCTTAGGAAGAATGGTAGCCAACAAGACACCAGAGGGGTAAAGCAAAAGCTGCACAACGGCAGAACTCAAGGAAATACCGGGCTGTCTTTCGGCAAAAAACTGGTTGACAAAAGAGCCCACACCGGTCCAGATGATACCAAGAAGGTACACTCTGAGAGTCTCCACGGGAATATTTGGATCATCGTAAGGGTTGGTGACAGACCTCACCTCTGGGTAAGGAGAGAAGTAGGCAATCATGGCCGCCTCGGTACGAAGCTGGAATTCCCAGTCATGGATCTCCAACTCGTTGGACTCGGTATCGGAGCCCTTCTGGACGGTGTAGGTCTGAGGACCCTTCTCGTCAATACTGACCTTCTTCTCCTCCACCAGGGAGGAGCCATCCTTTTCGGGCGCAAAAGAAAGGTGTTGAGGAGCCTCGTCGTAGAGCTGCTTGATGAAGTCGTATTCGCTGGTGGGAATGTTGACATCGTCCTCGTGCTCAGTCAAGTAATTTTTCAAGATTTGCAACGACTCCTCCACGGGCAAGTGGGAGATCTTCTCCAACATGAAGGTAGCCGTGACCGGCAAGTCGTCAAGCGACTCCAAATGGTTAAGGTTGAGACGCTTCAAGACATAGAATTTCTGAGCAGCAGAGAGTCCATCAGCCACATCCTCAAGGGCAATGTCCTGCGAGGTAAGAGCGTGGAGATCCACCTCGTGATCCTGAGTCTGGCCGTGGGTGCCCGAGCTGAGGATGCTTGTGATTGCTACCACGTTTTTCTCGTTGAGCGTGTTGTCCTGAGGCATGGCAGCTTTTGGATGGTTTGAAAAGCCGTGGAAGTGGGACCTATTTATGCTGTTGGCTCCAGGCCTTGGCAAGTCGCCAGTGGAGCCAAATCAAGATACCATTCGGAGCAGTCCAAAATAAATTTTCTTAGCATCGCTATCATCCGGAGGAAGCATGCGGCATTCTGGTGTTGGATCCCGGCTTCAGTCGTCTATCTCACTGCAAACCCGATAATGCAGCCTGAAGCGGCAGCGCCGCATAAAGTGCATAAAAAAGCCTATTCCTACCAATGCGAGGTTTCCCACAACCATCTCACTCGCATAAAAAGAGGCAGCACTTTATTCATAAAAACCGCTTTCATTGTCAGTTAGGCAAAAAATCGAAGGCATACTGCTTCCTCCCCCATTCAATGTGTCACCGTGATCCACACATAGACGCTTATCAGTGGCTTGTCTTGGCAGAATGTGGCCACACACCACAATAGACGCCTTGCGTTTTTGCGGCCACGAACCCACGCCCTGATGCGCCCGAAAACGCTAGATTTGCTCTGTGGATAGTCTTATCTGACGATGGTTGTGACTTCTCCTCCGCTGTTTCAGGACAAGCACCTTGAGAGCGTGCTTTGGGCGGGAGGGCGGTTTTTTCCGGACTTCCCCTCTGCACGTCGTACGTCTTTTTTTTCCATTTTCACCATCTTTTCCGATTTTCCTCTCTTCCTGGTCTTGGTTCCTTCAGGGTGCCTGGTTTGCGTTGATTCCTTGGCGTGGTGCCAATACCCACGATTCGGTGAGTGTGGTGCTCGCTTAAGCGCCTTTTCGGCTTCTGGGCATTGTGGTGTGGATCCTGGTGGGGCTCAAATCCCGAAACCTGAGCCGTGCGTCTGCCCGATATCGAACGGCTTCGGTGCCCCACCTCAGGAAACCTGTTGATTTCTTTCCATTAGTCAGTTTGTGAGTTTTCTGATTTTCTGGGAAACAGGGATTCGGGGCCCCTCGCTTGGCGACCATTGACAGGTTTTCAAGCCTCACAGTATCTTGGCTTTCTAGCTACAGAGGACAAAGTGATACAACTTGCTTCGCTACTTTTAATCAAACGTCTACCAACATCTCGTAAATCTGACTCCTCGCTGCATGCATCAGAAGTCCACTCCACACTGATTCGGGAACTGCCTGTCGTCGAACGGCTGCGGGAAAACCCCGAGTCTGATCAACTCAGACATGTCCCACTCCACGGCGTCTTCACATTTCCAGTTCCAGAAAAACCACCCGCTGGCGGACGAAAAGGCGTCGATCTGACCCTCAATGAACTGCCTGGTCTTCTGCTTGTACTCCTCAGTCCATTCGCTGGATTTAGCATATGGTTCACATGAGCCAATTCTGGGTGAATTAAGATAATCTCCGGTCCACCGTGCCCCACGGCCTACCCCGTTCAACCAAGGTGCACAATCGGTCATGGCTGCTGACCACTCGCCCACGATATTCCAGTGGTACTCTTTTTTGTGCTGTGCTCCCAAGTTGCAGGCTGTCTGGACGTGCTCCTCCACAGTCATGTTGAGTTCCTCGGCAGTGTGCCACTGGTAGTGGTGATGGTCCACAACCACTTTCCAGAAACCTTGATCGAGCGTCATGAAGTTGTCCCAGTAGCCTTCTTCTTCCTGGAAAGCGTCGCTGATGACGACATTGTTGTTGGAAACAGACCTCATGTTGCCGTAAGCCCACTGGTAGAAATCCTTGAGCTTATCCATGTCTGAGGCGAAACCTAGAGGCTCGTTCAAAAGGCCGATTCCGCTGACAACGTCTTCGTAATCCTCGCCGCCGTACTTGTCAAAGATCTTCTGCAAAACCGTGAGTGTGAGCGAGACGTTCTCGTCAGACTGGTATCCAACAGACTTTAGGAAATCTTCAATTGAATCATAGGACCCTCTCAATCCAGAGCTGGTGCCGCCATTTTGGGACCCTGGGGCTCCGTGCAAGTCAATCAAGGCATTGATGCCATACTTGCGGGCCCAGCCTAACGCTCTTTCCAAATAAAAGTCCTGGCCTTGAATGTACGGATCGTCCGGCAAGAGCCCATAAGCCCAGTAGCCAATGGGAATTCTCACGGTGTTGATTCCGGCCTCGGCCATCTGGCGGAAATCGTCTTCCTGGTACCAGGTGTCGTAGTGGTGATCGAGTCTCTTTTTCGCTTCTTCTTTGCCGAGGGCTTTCTGGTAATGGTAGTCGTCCACAGGTATGTCGTCACCAAAAGCCTCGAAAAGCGAAGGTGTGATGTAGGGTTCAAGCAACAACCAGCCGCCCAAGTTGACGCCCTGGATCTTGTTGTTTTCAAAGTCCCAATCAGAAGCTTTTCCGCCTCTCTTGATGGACACAGCCAAGGCTGCACTGATCGTGGTGAGGATAGAGAATCTCATTTGGTGATCCACAAAAACGGCGACAGCGGTTCTTTTTATAGCCAATTCCGTGGACAACGCTGCATGCAAACGAGCCAGGGTCTTCGAGGCTTGCTTCGTTTAAAGTTGCGTGGGTCGTGGGTTCTGAATTGAATCTAGCGCACGATTACCGGCCTTGAGCGTTATGATACCGACCACACGTGGAGAACGCTGAATGCTCTTTCGCATGGTGCCATTTTTTTAAGCGCCAGACCGTCTTTTCTCCTTCCACAGAACATCGATCTGATCTCGATGATTTCGTAGTTTTGTGCAACTAGTGGGTCTAGAAGGTGGACAATAGCGTGGGGGTCCGTGGGGTCAACAATACAACGCTATAGCCCACGCAGGTGCTCGGAACCTTAAAAATTTTCAGTCCGAAATAGTGTCGATGGAAGCCGTTTGCGGCGGGAGACTTGCCAATTGAAATATCCTTCGATGCTGCTTTCTAGAAGATCTTGTTCTTAAAAGATTATTTAACTCTTTCTAGGACTAGGCTTCTGACGCACGGATCCTGGGCTTAGTCTTCCCTGCCGACTTCTCTTGCAGCAGCCCTTCGACACTGGACCATTCCCTCACTTCTTCGTTCTTTCGTAAAATATGGCTGCAAATCTCACGGAAGAAGTTTTAGTGCTTGCGTCACCAGCCGCACCGACATACGCCACTAAATCCGGACCCTTCAATGGGAACCTACAATCGCCACATCGTGTTCCAAAAATAGCCCAACACTCCCGGGCATCTAATCCAGATTATTGCAATTCTATGTGATCTCAAAAACCCTCTATCCATGAAATCTGCCATTCTCATGGTCCCTGGTATGTCCGCCAAGTCGACCAAGAATAAGCCCCACCCCTCATCAGACCCCTACATAATGGGGCTCATGAACCTAAGTGGCAAACACACCTGTGAACTTCATTTCTTCTTCACTGATTGTACCAATGGCACTAATTGACTCGGTCTCGCTTCCATGGTGGGCTTGGGTGGCCCTTACCATCGCCGTTTACACTATCACCAGCAAGATCAGTTACCACATCCGCTTACGGAAACTGGGTGCCTCCGAGCCTCCGTTCATCAGGGACTATCTTTTCGGTTTTTGGTTCAGCAAGGAGATCTTGCGTAGGCTGAAGACAGGAGACATGCCGGAGTTTTTCGGGGAAATGTTCGACAAGGTATACGGTGACACCGTCCTCTTCCGCTCTACAGGAAGCTTGAGGTATACCACAAGAGACCCGGAGAACATCAAGGCTGTTTTGAGCACTCAATTCAGCGACTTTTCGTTGGGACTTCGCCACAAGCAGTTTAAGGTTCTTTTGGGTGACGGTATTTTCACGTTGGACGGCGATGGCTGGAAACACTCCAGGGCCATGCTTAGGCCCCAATTTGCCAGAGAGCAGGTCTCTCCAGGAGCAATGTTGGAGTCTCACGTACAGCATGTTTTGCGGAGAATCAAGATCCAAAACGGGTCCAAGTTTGACATTCAGCCGTTGTTCTTCAAGTTGACCATCGACTCAGGCACCGAGTTCCTTTTTGGTGAGTCCTGTTCCTCGCTCCAAGACGATATCGTCAATCTCTCTGAACTTGACGGTCCTGAAGGGGTCGAGCTATTTCCCGAAGCTTTCAACACCTCCCAATATTACCTCCTCTTACGGTCCGGGCTCCAGAATCTGTACTTTCTTCTCACCACAAGGGAGTTCAGAAAGTGTAACCGGATTGTTCACACTTTTGCTGACTACTACGTGGAGAAGGCCCTTGCGGCGACTCCAGAGGAATTGGCGAAAACGAACGAAAATGGCTATGTATTCTTATACGAGCTTGTCAAGCAGACCAGAAACCCCGTGGTTTTGCGAGACCAATGTTTGAACATCCTCATTGCAGCAAGGGATACCACGGCAGGACTCTTGTCGTTTGTCTTTTTCGAACTTGCAAGAAATCCAGAGATCTTCCGCAAGCTTCGGGCTGAGATTGTTGAAGCCTATGGCGAGGGAGAAACCGCTGATCTCAGCAAGATGACATTTGAATCACTCAAGAAACTCGAATATCTCAAGTGGGTCCTCCACGAGACACTCAGAATGTACCCTTCTGTCCCACTTAATAGCCGTTTGGCTACCAAAGACACTACCTTGCCTCGAGGAGGAGGTCCAAACGGACAAGAACCTGTTTTCGTGCCAAAAGGTGAAGTGGTGGTCTACACGGTTTTTGTGACACACCGGAACCCAGCCATCTATGGCAAGGATGCAAACACGTTCAGGCCTGAAAGATGGGGTGAAGCAAGACTCAAGAAAGTCGGGTGGGGATTTCTTCCCTTCAACGGAGGTCCTCGGATCTGTTTAGGCCAACAACTTGCCTTGACCCAAGCGTCTTACGTGACAGCTCGCCTTCTCCAGAACTTCTCTGTAATTGACTCATTCGACAATCCTGGAGAGCCTCGCAAGAACGTGCACTTGACCATGTCATTGCTTGATGGGGCCAACATTTCGCTCTGCTAATTATTTATCGTACTTTTTCGTGAACTAAGCCTGTAGGAATAGTCACCACTGCATTATGATACCAATTAAAACCGTCATGCGCCTAAAATCCATTCAATCTCGCAGAAAGGAGGCTATAGATAACAGGGCGATTAAGGTTGAAATTCGAAGCCTCGAACCTTATCAATGTTCCGCTTGGCGAATGCCGCCGCGCTTACTTTAGCCGCCAGGTATCTCGTCTGGTCTTCAAGAGTAATGCGATCGTGCTTGCGATCTGGCATTAGGATCCATCGCTCATACAGCACGTCTCTCTTCGAACAACAACAGCTCCATTCATATGAATTACTCAAAAGTTGATGTTTTGTGACTGTGGCTCACTTGTGGCTCTCCGGAACCAACGGACCCTAGACGCAAGCCAAGCCCAATTTTGACATTAGGCAACCTTCTGTCAAGTGAGGCTAATATATCTTATCTTGGCGTGGAGCCGTATGATCAGATGGAGCTTCACTTAAGCGCCTTGAGTGAGCTACGGCGTTTCAAGCTGTGGTATTACCAATCGCCGCCCCAGGAGTCGTCTTCATCTTCCACCTTGAGATCTAATTTAAGCGTTGATCCCGGTGATTTTGCCGCGGGCTTCTTTGCACCCAAGGTGAGTCCTGGTTTTGCTCTCAGCACACTCTTCTCTGATTTCGCTGCAACAAGGCCCCTGGCAGGTGTTCTGTGAGGCGCTGAAGGCGGTTTGGCGCCTCCAGTCCTACCGTTGTTGCCAATTAACAGCTTCGGCTCGGGCTTAGCACTGCCAAAGTCATCGTCGAAGCCTTGATCCACATCCCATCCATCATCGTCAGAAAAGTCTTCAATGTCTGGTTCGAAAGTGTTTTTGTTTTTTCCCGCCAGCGCAGATATTCCGACGGGTTGTGCCGATTGACTTGAGTCCACGGGAGTCGGCTCTCTAGTCAAATCTGGTGTCGATGAGTTGAAGCTCTTGTTGAGGTCTCCGCCAATCGCTGATGACAGCACAAGCTTGTTGACCATGCTCCAACCAAATGAAGTGGAGCTTGAACTTTCTACCTCCTTCTTCAGCTCCACAGGAGCTTGAGGAGCATGCTGGCGGAAAAACTCCTTCTCCTCTTCGTCCTCGTCCTCTTCATCTCTAGGCAATGATGATGCATGCTTCTCAACTGAAGTCAAATATAGTTGAAAAATACGCTTAGCTTCCTCTCTTACCTTGAAAGATTTCGGGTCCATGAGCGCAATCGCCAAATGTCCCAAGATCTTAGAGCAAATCTCTTCAAGCAGAAATTCCGCTATCAACTGATCAAAACCTGAAAGAGCCATCATCTTGCATGGAACAAAGGAATCTCTCAATGACTTACCAAGTGCGGTTATAATGACACTATTCTTCAGATTGGCGTAAATCTTGGTCGAGATTTTTATGATGAGAATCAAAGTGTTTGTCCGGATAGAGGGTTTGGGATCCATTTGAGATTTGGCCAACACCTTCAACAACTCTTGATTAACTTGCTTCACGCTCACCTTGTCGATGACTGACGTGAAGGATTTAAGCGTCGTTTCACGAATCATAAAATTGGTATCGTTGAAGCCAGTAACTAGACTGTAGAATAACTTGGACTGGACTTCGCTATCAGTCAAAAGATGGGCGTACTTGGGCAAGTAGTTCAAAAGTGTGAGTCTCACAGCTCGGTCTGGAAGCGTGAATGCATGGAAAATTATGGGCTTCACAGTCTTGCTAAACCCGTCCTCGGATAATCCAGTGCCAAGCTTCAAAATGTAGTTGAGAAGAACTGAAATTGTCTCTTGTCTGTGTTGCTGTTGTTCTGCTGTGACAGTTGGGGGAACTTTAGTGTGCACCAAGTTGTTGTACTGTGTTATGATCTCGGGAAGTAACTTGTTATCCAAGTATCCAGGTGGGAACTCCTCGTCAATGTATTGAGCCACATCATTCTTGAAAAATGCTAGTTTATCATGAGCGTTTTGGAATTTCATGTCCTCCAAGAGGCGACTGAATGAGACAAGTCTATTAGAACTGAAGAATGCCTCCGTCTCCTGTAAGAACTTTTCAACCGTGACACGGAGGTTCGGCTTGACGTTGGTGAGCTTTTTGACTGGTTGGGCCAAGGAACGTGGAATCTGTGAATTCCCGGCGAAAGCCTCGCCATTTGTAGCCACCACGGGATCATTGTACAGAGTAGTAGCCAAAAGTGTGAAAATAAACACTCCTAATTTGTAGGAGTCGAATTTGAAAGGATACGGTCTTATCGCCTCAACACCACCAGCCACTACCTCATCTGGCAAGTTCTCATTGAACATAGGGCACAGGGACGAAAGACGATAAATCGGCTGGTCAGGATCAGACTTCATTGAGGTGAGAAGTTCGAAGCCAAAAAGCTTCCATTCGCCTTGGGCATTGACAAACACTGATGACGAAAGGTCCAAATGTCCATGAACAGAGTATGCCTTGGTGTTAATGAACAGCAAAGCATGAGCGACATTGTAAATACCGTAAAGTTTCGTTTCCTTCGTTATTTTGTCTGAATGAGCAGCCAAATAATGCTGCAATGGCGTCACATGTTCGGTGATGATATACAAGTAAGATTCTGATTCGACGTAATCCACGATGGATAAGATTCCAGGAAACTTGATGAGCTTCAGTTTTTTAAAACAGTTACGCGCTAACGCGTCGTAATTCCACCGAGTGGCAGCTGGATCCTTCAAGTTGAACTCGAAGATCGTAACTGGCGTGTCTGTTTTTGGATTGATGCCATTGTAGATTGTCCATATCGAGCGTGAATCGGGATATGTGGCCTTCAACGGGTCTATGATCTTCTCCTTAAACGTATAAGGAATGGAAGTTCCCGTCAAGGTGGAAATCGCCGAGGAAAGGAAGTTCATGTGGTGGTTCTTAAGAAGTGAAGGTGCTCTGTTATGGTGGTGAATGCAAATGCAGGAGGTTGATCCGGGTTGGAAAACCAGGGTAGTGAAAGGGTTGAAAAGAAAGTAATTAAATGCATTTGTAAGATGGCTTCTTCATTCTCAAGAGTAAATGTAAATTTCTTGATATTTTGATTGCCATCCGATTCGATTTTCTCGGTATGATTGTTGAGACCCTCATCAAACTATGTGAGACATCATTGCCTTGAACATACGCAATATTGAGGGCACTGCAACAATTTCTTAAAATTATGCAATATCTTCATTCCTTTTCTGATGAGGTTATGTTCACAAGCGAAGCTTGAAGGTGATAGGATGAAACAAGTTTCAGATTCTCTGAACTCGTCGAGTTGTCAACGTACCGGTGTAACATACCGAACCACGCTGCTTTCGACTGTAGCGTTATCTCTTGAACTATGGCAGTGATTTCTTTAAAATCCTAACTGTTTCTTACAATCAGAGCTTATGGGTGCAAATGGTCAAAAAGAGAAGAGGCCGAGTATCTCGAGGCTTCTTTCAGTTTTTCCTCTTTTTGAATAATCATTGAAGAACCCAAGTCATATACTCCCGGATAAGAACTTCAATATGTCCGAATCATATTTCAAACTTGTAAATTTCTCGAACAATAAGCTAGTACTATGCCTGCTGTGAGCCGCACCAAATGGCTGCAAAAAAATCACTCCTGAAACTACATAAGGGGGCGAATTCCCCTAGAAAAAAGGACAAATTAATAAATGAGCTTTTCCAGGCTTCTTTTGGATGTCGACCCACACCTTGCATCTACTCTTAGAGGGGTGGACCACGAAACACAGTTCCCCGTGTTACATGTTGTTAAGAGAAAATGGAATAGCTTCTTGTTTTCAGCTGTCACGTATGCCATTTTTGAAAAGCGGATAGTTCACAACTTGATCCAAATGATCCCCGACTTGGCAAACATTCCATTGATTTCGTGGTTCTTTTCGAAAGAGTTATCTTCCGTTGCCCCTGGAAGCCTAGCTGTGGTGGCCTCCTCCAGACGCTTTCTGGAACAGACCCCTGAGGAGCCCGTTGCTTACTTAGACGCGGACAAGGTAATGCAATTTCCAAAGGAGAATCAAAAGAGATCATACGAAGACGCGATGATTGAGTATACAAAGCTGAAGGAGCTTTATGTGGCACAAGAAAGAGCACGTTTGTTGACCGAGTTGGTCCATTTGGTGCAGTGGTGCTGGGAGGAGCGAACTTTGTCTGTGGTTTGTTATTATTCCCCCGAGGAGCTTACAGGGATAGAAGAAGCCATTGAAGCTGCCATGGAAGAGTCAGAAAAGGGTCTTCTTTCGGTGGTCACTTCACAGAGCAAGCGTGAGCTAGTGGTTGGTCGCAGCACTCAGGAAGGTGGAGTAGGCGTGATGACCATATATATTGCGACCAAGACGCACATGCCAATTAACCAGAGCTTTGATTTGATCATTGCTACATCGGAAGAAAATCCAATGGTCACCCTCCAATCGTTCGTGTGCCAGGGTACGCCGTTTATCACACCTACTGCTCGCGCCTTCAGCCGCGCCTCCTTCAACGAGGCTCTCCGCCACTACTCTTCCAATCAAAGCAGATAGAAAGTAGCTTCGCTTTTTAACATCTTTTTGAGATTTGCAATTCACAATTTCGGGTGCCTCTAAACCTTCTTTGGCAACCACAAATGCTACCATTTAGTTGCGGTGACCTGCGTACAGAGGCATCTATCAGGTCCGTACTTGTTTAGATCTCGTCTTGTGCGTCACTATAACCTGTCACAACTCCCCCATGCTTAAACTACTAGACCCATTACACTGCAGCAGAGTCCTTTTGTGGGTGTCCCGACGACCCACACCCATTTGGTGTCTTCCCTCCTCGAGGCGCTGTGCTTTATCTGCCCCCTCGCCCTCAGGCCAGTTTAACAGGGGTTTCACAACGCTAAATTGCCGTCTTCTAAACGAGGCAAAGCAGCCAAAGGATACTACTGAGCCGGAGCAACCACCGCAGGATAAGCTGGAGCTGGTATCAGATAAGGATACAAAGGTGGCGAGCCCAGATTCGGCCTCTCTCTTCAATTTCTCGAATCCTGTCGTGGTTCCACCAGGAACAGAAGAGCAGAAGAGTCCGGAGGTAGACGAGGATAGCCCTGATGATTATCTCACCACCATTTTCGAGAACATGGAGCCATATATTGATACTTACGATGTCTACAAGCAACTCACGCGAGCAGGCTTCACCCCAGCACAGAGTGACGAAGTGATTAACCTTCTCATAGTGCAGGTGAATTCAAAGCTTCTGAAGCTTTCTACCAAATACTCTCAAGAGTACGAGCTAGAGAATGAGCGATACCTTTTTGAAAGTGCACAGCAGGAGCTCAATGTCGACGTCACTCGCAACCGCGAGAATCACATCAACGATAACATCAATCAGATCAACGTGCTTGAACGTGACTTTGGTACAATCAGAGACGAGCTCAACAATCACTTCATTCAAATGAAGAACGATATCCAGGTCGCCATTAACGACCAGAAATCCGAAAACACGCTCATGAGCAAAAACATAATGCTACGCATCAAAGAGACGAACCATAAAATCACGACAGACTTCACCATGGCTATGCGCTCAGAAATTGAGAGTCTTCGATGGCACTTGTCTAGATGGGGTTTGATAGCAATCATGGTGTCGGTGTTCTCTGCTTGCGCTTCGTTCTATGTCTACAGAATCCGAAGCTTCAGGAAAGCCGCCGAAAAGAACGAGTTTGTGCCATTAGTCATTTATGAGCCAAGCGAATACGATGAGGACGACTTTCATGCCGATTTGGACCCTAGCATCCTCTAAATCCATTGACGTTGGAGGCTGTCGACTCACGTGATACTAGTATAGAAAAGTGGGCTTATACCGCACATAGCAAACGCTCTAACGTATTGCTTCTTTCCTGAATCGCCCTAGCAGAACAGAAAATGTCGGAATCTGAGGGAAACGAATGTAAACCGCAAGCATGTGCTATCCAAGACTGTTTACAAAGTAACGGATACAATGAGTCCAAGTGCACTAAGGTGATTGACGAATTGTACAAGTGCTGCAAAGAGTTCTACGAGAAAAATGGGCCGGAAGCTCAAAGTGTTTGCTGTCCAAAGTTCAACTTGTTGCAGACTAAGCTCAAGCAACGTCTGTTGGGCAAGATAGATGCCGAGTTGATCAAATAAGGGCCATGAAGTGCAGATCTAGCCGGAGGTGGTGATGTAAGTTACGAGCCGCGTAACTGCCCGAAGGCAGTTCGACACAAAGGGCCGGAGAAACTGGTTAATCTAAGGCTTACCCGAGCACGAAAGGCCACACAGTGGCGCTGATTACATGTGGAAGTAGGCATGCAAACCGTGACTCTAATGGGCGCCTATTAAAAGACATTGTATGAAGAAAAAGAAGAAAGCAGTGTGAGAAATTTTCTCCTGTCTTGAGGGCACCCCAGCAGGTGCGGGTAACCCGTGCACTACTCAACGGTGGTGGTTGCAAAAAGAGAATATACGTTAATGCCGTCCCAGTGATGAATTCTATTTAATTGGATTATTTTGTCTACTCTGTTGGATCCTCTTTCTCAAGAGCTGTCCCAGCTCTGTAGTCCCGAACATGGGGCATGAGACTCTTGTACGGCGAAGAGCTATCAAGCCACAAGTATTCCACACCATTGGCACTCTTGGCCTGAACCGATTGACGGTATTCTTCCAAAGCTTTGTCGGCCTCCACAGGCTCGACCCCAGCGTCAATGAGTTGCTTCCTGAGCATGGCGATATGGACACCCATTTTGAACGTGGCCCTATGCAGCGCTCTAGCCACTTTCATCATGTCTTGAAGGTGTTTCTGACGGGCATTGGCGAAGAGCTGTTGTTGCTGTTGCATGGCTTTGGTGTTGATGGCGGTAGTCTGCTTGATTACCTTCTCAAGCTTCACCTTGGCAACGTAGTTGTCGTAAGCATAGTAAGCAATTCCAAGCGTTGCAGCGAAGTTTAGAACGTCCCAGAGCATACGGGATCCCAGTGCCCTGTTGGGTTCTGGGAAATGCTGCTCGTACGATGGCTGTTGATATCCGGAATTATGGTTCGTTGGCGGCACCGGACTACCTAGATTCGAATCAGGAGTCGGTGAGCCGTACGGTGCCGGGTAATTATTGGGATTGCCAAAGTGGCTAGGCGGTTGGCTTAAAAGACGTCTAAAACGAAGCATCAGCTGGTAGTTTAGTATGCGCGGAAGTCGCAACATAGTACTACTAGTGCGTGTGTGGGTGTGTGGGTGCTACAGTGTGTTTCCATGAAGCCGCTCTATTACCTATCTTGCTTTACCCTCAGCAGCCTTGATGTACAAGATATCTCCGTCCTCGACAAAGTAGTCCTTGCCCTTCTGCATCAACTTACCGTTGGACTTGACGGTAGCCTCATCACCGAGCTCAACCAAGTCCTCGTACTTCATAACGTGAGCCAAGATAAAGGTTCTCTCCAAGTCGCCGTGAATGGTACCGGCAGCCTGTGGGGCGGTGTAGTATCTTCTGATGGTCCACTCTCTGACCTCATCTGGACCACCGGTGAAGAAAGAGATCAAGTCCAACTTCTGTCTCATGGTGGTGATGACCTTTGGCAAGATGGACTGGGCGCCAATCTCCTTACAGTAGGCGTCTCTCTCTTCGTCAGTCTCCAATTGAGACAAGTGGGACTCCAAAGAGACGGAGATTGGGATAATGACATCACCAGGGGAGTTGGCGTCAACCCACTCCTTGATCTTCAACAACCACTTGTTCTTCTTACGCACGTAGTCACGCTCACTCAAGTTAAGCAAGTAGATACATGGCTTGGCGGTCAAGAGGAACATGGAGTTGATGACCTCCACCTCCTTCTGAGTCCACTTCTGGTTGGCAACACGGCCACCCTCTTCCAAAAGCTGGATAATGCGCTTGACCAACTCGGCCTCCTCCTTCTTCTGCTTCACCTCCAAAGACTGGCCGCCTCTCTTGGTGATCTTCTCAATGCCTTCCAAGTGCTTAGTAGCGAACTCGATATCCTTCAATCTCAACTCGTCCTTAATGATGTCCAAGTCGGCAACGGGGTTGACCTCGTCGTTAATGTGGATGATATCGGAGTCTTCGAAACAACGCACAACCTGGTAAATGGCATCGACAGCTCTGATGTTGGCCAAGAAGTTGTTACCCAAACCTTCACCGGCACTTGCACCCTTTGTCAAACCAGCAATATCGTAGATGGTCATGAAAGCTGGCACCTCCGACTTGGGCTTGTACAATTCGCACAACTTGTCGAAACGAGCACTAGGCACAATGACACGGGCCTCCTCAGGCTCGATGGTAGCAAATGGGTAGTTGGCGGGGTTACCCAATGGGCATCTGGTGATAGCCTGGAAAAAAGTGGATTTACCGACGTTGGCAAGACCAACAATTCCGGACTTCAAGTTGTTGCCGGGTCTACCGAGCAAAATTGGTTTTTCAACGGGTCCCTTCTTTTTTGGTGCCATGGTGGAGTTGAGAATGTGGTTTTTTCGCTGCTTTTTTTTTTTCAACAACCTCACCGCTTGCGAGGGTTATATGAACGCAGTCAGATGAACATCGTCACGTGTAGGATCCTGTAGACCTTCAATTCTTCGTAATAGAAGTCATTTCTATCAGTTTCATCTTCTTGAGTTATTTATTCACTTCAACGGATCCGCCTTCGAAAGTCCGGTGAACTTTTTTTGTGTGCAGCACTACCTGCTTAACATCGACTTCTCACGTCCTACATCCTCATCCTTCACCATGCTTTCCTTCCGTGTGGCCAGAAGCTTCCACGTGTCTACTGTGGCCAGGCAGTCTATCTGTCCCGCAGGCACAGTGCTTAATCTCAAAATCAGAAAATCGGGTGACGAGCCTGTGGCCTTGAAAGACGAAGAGTACCCTGACTGGCTCTGGGACTGCCTTGACAAGCCCAAGATGGACAAACAGTTGAAGGATAACGACATTATGAAGTGGCGCAAGAAGCAGATCAACAAAGCCAACAACGCCAAAATCAAGAACAATAACTTTGTTTCTCAGATGTGATTTTATCGCTCCAAAATCTGTACATAGAAGCTATAATACATCATTTGCAATCACCAAGGGTTTTCATCGTTATCACCCCAGTTCCGGTGTACCAAAGACAGAGGAACTTGCACAGTTTTGAACAACTCATCTCCCTTGAAGGAACGGGAGTTATCCACAGGAGGGCGTTCCTCTGTTCTTTCGTCGCCGTTGCTCTCCTCCACAGGTTCTTCTTCTTCATTATCATCGCCATCATTCTCATCGTAGTCATAGGTGTCATTCATATTTGACTCCCTGTTCTTTGTGAGAATCTCATCGACGTCATCCAACACTGTCACAGGCAAAGTTGGTTGGAATTTCTTAGCCCTCAAGGACTTGACACCTCCGAGACCAGCACCATACCTAACGATGAGCTCATTCAAGTTGGGCAAAGCAATTCCAAAAATGAAGTTGGGGTTAAGGTAAACGTAGAGCTCCTTCAGCAAGAAGGTACTTTGAGTCATATAATGCAAGAGACTGCGCTCAATCTGTTTCTCTCCATGCTCATTCATGAGGCGTTTGAGGTATTGGAGAAGTGGTTTCGGTAGCTTAGTCTCCTCAACTTCATAACGGTAGAGCTTGTTGGCGACCTTGAACAATTGGTAGTAATTAAGCGTGTCGAAATGGTTTATGGTGTTTATGAGACTGTCCTCATCTTTGAGAGCGGACATGCATTGCAACCATTGCAACAACTCTATAGTGGGCATCAATTGACTTTTACCAATATGATACAACGATCTGTAGTAAAAAGCGAGGCAGTGAGGATTCTTAGTGTCAGTCGCACCTTCTGTCTGAGGTGTTTCATCGAGCAAATTGTGCAACTTCAATTGATGGCCACCCTCCTCTGGTTTCAAAAGCTCAATTAAGCCGCCTGCCTTCTCTGGTTTGTAGATGCTATAGTTGTGTGAGCGCAACCAATCTTCCAAGGTGGAGATATTAAGACGAATCTGTATGGCTTTTGCACGGGAGCAGTATTTTGAGTTGGCCACAAGACGGTTGAATATGGTGGCATTGATGTAATAGAAAACCTGGGAGTAGGTTTGAAGCCTCAATAAAGGATCCACCTCATGCAATTTGAGAACATAGTCAAGAGCACCAAGCACTTGGACATATTTGAGTGGCGATGGCTTCATTAGCTCCTTCATAGTAGGAGGGAAGAGCATTTCTAAAATGTCGTCGTAGGTACTAGGCTGGTCCTTCATGTTTGGCTTATTTTTGAAGAAGTTCCAGTCCTTGGCATACAAGACAGATGAAACGTCAACCAAGTTCGTGAACTTGAGCAAGCAGTCATCGACAAGTAAGTTGAGTCTCGAATTGATCGAAAATGAGAGGGTGGCCACTAAGGATTGTGTGATGTTGACAAACTCCTGAAGAAATGCGGGATAGTCGTGGTATATGTTCGCCTTGGCAAAGTAAAAATGCAAAAATTGAATTGCAGAAAGCCAGTAACTCAATAGGACAATGTCGCCAGCACCAAGAGCTGCTGCTTTGTCACCCTCTGCGATTGCCATATTGAAGACACCGGATTTTGTGTTGGTGACGGACCTCAATCTTGCAATGAAACACTCAAAAAGAAATTCCGTCAAATCCTTGCTATGGACCTTATTGTGGGAGTATCTGACGAGTTGAAATACAATGGCAGCTGGCACCTTCGTGGAATGCTGAAATGTGGTATTTTCCTTCCGCAAATTGAAAATGTAGTCAAGCAAGGATGGGATATCAGAGTCGGAAAACTTGATAAACTGCTCTGGTAAAAGTTTATCGTAGTCGTACTCAGGTGTTTGGACCAATTCCGTGTCCAAAGACAATTCAGCCTCCTCGTCCAACTCCTTCTCACGCACATTATCATCATCTTCATCCACATCAAGCGCAAGCCCTGCAGTTTGCATTCTAATCTGATGTGTTAATGAGTCCATGTCACTGGTGTCATGCTGGAAGGAGTCTGGCTCGTATATGTCGCTTGTTCTATTCAGGCTGCGATTCAAAAGATTATGGCCCCGGAAAAACTCATACATTGGCAAATCGTCGGAAGTTACCAAAGCAACGGCATCTTTGCCGTCGTTTTTGGGCAGAAGTTGCGGATCAGCCTGGTATTCCAATAGGAGTTTTACCATAGGCAAGTTGCGCAAATGGACAGCCCACATGAGCGGTGAGTATCCAATTGGCGTGTCATCTGGAGTATCGGCATCGACATTGTGTATTGATAAAAGTGACTCGGCAATCTCTTGATGGTCGAATGCAACGGCGAAGATCAAAGGAGTTACGCCTTCTTCCTGGGGGTATGTTTGCAGGACGACCTCGGGGTGTGCTTTAGCCACAGCTTCAACAGTAATCACATCGCCTTCACAAACCGCTGAAAAGAATTGAAGTTCAGGGGACGTTGTCGTGGGCTGATCATCCTCCTCCGTTGTTTGTTCTTTGTCCTGTGAGGCCTGGTCAAAGAGGGCTTTTTTGGTGTCCAAAAGACGGGACAAAAGCGGGTCCGAGTAATCAAAAAGCGGCGGTGCGGCTCCGATTATCGTCGGGGTCACGCTGCTATTCCAGGGATCCATTGGTTGAAAAAAGTGTGGTAGCAGGCAATCAAGGTCCGGCTCGCTAAGAGCTAGTTGTCAAGTCACGTGCTTGGTCACGTGTAAACAAGTTGTTACAGAAGCTTCTGTTAGACTTTCTCTTCCTCTTGATGGCCCATGAAACAGTATTTTCATGCCTTGACTATCACTGGTTTCATTTTTGACCATCTGCGCCTTGGCTCTGAAAATCTGGGTTCGTGAGCTACTCTTGGTTAGGTAGTCCGCTTTGGTACATATCGATGAAGACAAGGTTCTCCTTGTTTCAAGGGTAGATTTCACGTAAAAAGCTCCTTTTAATTATGAAGGAATACATGTAAAGATCAAAACAAGACAAGGGGCTATCTGGCATACCCTCTTGACACCCTACCCAGCTTCGCAGCCAATAATTCCAGGATACATCACGTACCTTGGAAAGTCACTATGAAAGGAATTTTACAGCCAATTCTTCGGTTTCATAAGTCGACATTGCCTTCAGTTCATTGTTGTGAATCTGCGGTCAGGACTCATTCGACATCGAAATTGCAAGTATTTGTCTGTATTCTCATGAATTAAATGCTGTCTTTGATGGGAGATAGTGTGTCAATTAATTATGTCAGTGCTACGTTTTTTTTGTAATTTAGGCAATTAGTTGATTTTTGATATCTCCTTCAAATAGGAGTTTATGCGTCCCACCTATATTCGCACACATTTTTCAGAAGCTTCACTGACATGACCTGGTTTAACCCAAATCGACAATTTGCCTAAAATTGTGTAAACCTGAACAAAATCATCTTTCAACCTACTGCTAACGCTGGTGTTTGTCAATTAACAAGCATATCGCGAGATCAATGCACCGCCATTGTTCCTTTGCCCTTCTCTTAATCGCCTATTAGGGCATCCTTGTCAATGTCTGCGAGTTTTATGTCATATGCTCTATGAAGATTTTTCAATAATCGCCAAACGCTATAATTCTTCAATAATAACTGCTCTTATACTGTTCAAGACTCCTTTATCCAAAACGGGAGTGTCTTTCCTCATCTATACCTGCCTCGCGTCCTGAGCATCAACATCTCAACCGCACACCTTCTTCTTTCTGGGCACACAAAGTTGAACTTTATTTCCTACAAAACTATTTGCAGATCTTTTTGTTTGGAGACTAAAGACGATACCTGCGAAAGCCCGAGCCTGCTTTCCATATAAAGCGCTCCAGTCGGCCGCTCCAACCGAACTAGCCGTTGAGGCAGAAACACGTTACATTCTTTCGCTTCAAACAAAGACCATTACGCTTCGATCGCCATCTTAGACTTGCAAAGTGGTTATTGAATTTACCCTGCTGATATTCCTTGTGGTTTGACGTCATCATCTCGAGCCTATCAAACCTTCGGAGGCTGAGACAAATCTCTTGACGTGTGTGTTCGAGAAACAGAAGACTCAGACATCTTTTACCAACTACCTTCTTATCAAGTGGTCTCTCAAAGAAAGTTAACACTTTAAAGAACACTTTCTGCCCGCTTACTGCTTTCAAATCACCGTTTGAAAAGAACGCTCACAAGTTTTCCATTCCATTAAAAAAGTGTCACAATGCCCCCTCGCTATACACGTCGTTTGGCACTTCTAGCGGTGATAGTTTTTATCGCTATCGGTCTTTTTATCGTGGAGCAACGCCCACAGCATCTGCTAGAAACACATAGATTTCCTTCTTTACACGATTTGGTCCACGATGCGGGTACACCCTCAAAACAAGAAACACATAACGAGGAGCTCGATCCATGCACAGTACTTTCTCCACAAAAGAACTTTATCGATTTACGTGGACTATCAGTGATCGAGAACCACCATGGTCAGGATGTAAGACATCTACTGTGGTCTTCTAGAGGATATGACCTGGGTCACAACTACACCATTGGAGTTTGCCTGGGTGCGATAAAAAGAAATCTCTTGGGCTCTGCCGACATCATCGACGGCCTTAACGCCTCGGAGGTCGGTGCGTACTATATCGAGCAGTCACTGGGTAGATACATTCTGATGGGTCAGGTTACCTCTAAACCAGTTTACAAGGGAAGAAAATTGACATTGACATATGAGAATGGCACCCAGTGCAACGGTATGACCTTTAAAGACGGAACCCCACTCCGCAGAAGAACAATTCTTACTTTCACTTGCGACAGAGAAATGCTCACTAAAGCCCACGTCTCATACGTGGCATCTGTCGATGAATGTACTTACTTCTTTGAGGTACGTTCTCACTTGGCTTGTCCAACTGCAGCAAAAGCAGACAACCTCGCCGCCATTTGGATATTTATTCTTATATTGTTGGCTGCCTTACTTGTGTACTTCTCTGGTGGAGTGCTCTACAAGGCCTTGAAACGCCAATCTCTGCATCTATAGACGTTTATTTCAGTAAAATATTTTTTCGGATCAATCACTCCACACCGTTGGCAACCACCGCAGCAAAGCCAGGGGTCTCGCCCTTGACTTGTACCTTGGCCACCACTTTTCCTCCAGTTTGAGCAAGTCTAACCAGGGCACCCACTTTGCCGCCCCACAAGTCCTTACCCAACAACTTCAACACATGCGACGTCAGGTCCGCAGGCACATAGTCGGAGCCGTCCAACGGCATCGCGTTCAATGTCTTTCTCAATTTGCTCACTGCGTTCTCTAAATTGCTCACTCCACCGATAGTCACAACACTACCCTCAGTTTCAGGTAATTGGTCGAAGATTGTCGTGAAGTTTGAGTTGTACATAGGCAGGATGAAATCACCAGAAGTGATCTCCAAATCGTCAATCTGGTATTCATCCTCAATGCCTTCATCAGTAGGATCGATGTTACCTTCCTCATCCACGGTATCCTTGGATGTGTAGACAAGTGTGTTGCCGAAAGCAGCGAGAAGATCGTCGTCACCAATGGCCGGCGTCGTGAGCGACACATATACGCTACCAGTTTGTTCTGGCTTCAACTCAGCCAAAGGAATTGTGAACTCCTCCTGGTATAACTCATTGTCAGCCTGGGTCACAACCGACACATCTTGCAAAACCAACGATGACAATGTGTTGGTGACGTCGAACTGCAACACAAGTTTTTGTGTTTCGACGAAGAAGTGCTTCACAACTGTCACCACGAATTCGTTTTCTCTGTCGGTCAAGTATGTGGCTGTTGCTGACGATTTCGTCAACTTGCCGTGGTCGGCAAACTCTGGAATAGCGGACAAGCTGGCGGCATACTCCTGTTGCTTCAAGTATTCGTTGGCATTGTCATCGCCACCTTGAGCCTCATCCTTGGCCTTCGATGGCGTGGACTTATCGGACTCAACATCAGCACCATCACTCTTCTCCAACTTCTTGATCTTAGAGTTGTACTCCAAAGACTTCTGCTCCTCCTTCGTGAGCAAAGGCACTTCGGTGACGTCGAACTTGTGACCAAAGTTGCCCTCGTCATTCAAGTAGTGGGTCAATTTGCTTTCCAATGCAGCCAAGTTGAAGCTGGACTCAGCAACAATCAACTGAGGGCGTTGACTGTCGATGAAGCTCAACGACAATGAAGCACGGTCTCTGACCTCATCATCAACATCGTTCAAGCACCGACTCAACAAGATCTTGACGTTCTTGGCGACGGTTTCGTCACACTGCGCGGCGAACTTGGATAAGGCAATTACAGCAGACGATCTGACAATGGAATTTTCCAACACCAATCTGTTGTAAATGTGTCTGATGTAGTAGGAGGGGTTAGTGGTGGTAGGACCCTCGTCACCCAACAAGTGCAAAATACGAACAGACAATTCTGTGTACTCACAGTCCTCAATGAACTCACACAAGTTGACCAATATGAGCTGTTTAGCAGCCTTGTCAGACAAGAACTTGATCAAGTCAAATAATGCGTCGACGATACTAGACTTCAATTGCAAAGTGCCGTCATCTCTCAACAAATCTGAAAGGAAAGACACTAGCTTCTTGTGTTTAGATGGGAATTTGAGAGCCAAGTTTTCAATAGCCTCGATGATGGTAATTTTGAAGTCCTCTGTGATCTCGTCCATCATAGAAGTCATCTTAGATATCAAACGGTCAACATTTTCGGAGCTGGATGCAGATGCAGATTCAACAGTTCCCACACCCAAGGTCTTCAATAAGGTTGTTATAGCCAATGTAGAGACAGATCTGTTACTGTCATTAATCAAAGCTTCCAACTCCAAGTTGACGACCATGATCTTCTCAGGGTGTTTCACAGAGATCTTGTTGATTAATCTGACAGCAGCAAAGCGGGTGGCAGTTCTAGGCACGCTCAACAATTTCTGTAGCGTGAGGATGATGTTCATGAAGTCGTCCTCCTTGATGAGGTGCTGCAAGCCAATCAAGGTCTTACAGGCTTCCAATTCGACCATATCGGACTTGTGCTTCAAGAAGCCGGCCAAAATTGGATGCAAATGGGTAATGAGGGACTCATCGTCCAACAAGACCTTGTTGATGTAGCGGATGAGCTGGATGATAGACAAAGAGTTCTTGAGAGCGGAGCCCTCAGCCAAGCTGGTGATAAGCTTCATCAATGACATCTTGTCGTGATTTCTCAATTGGTACAACAAGCCCAAAGCATGGTACTGGTACATGTAGGAGTTGGAGGGCAAGTTAGTGGTGGAAGCACCATAGTACTCGTGCAACTGGAACTGGTCTGGGGGGAACAGCTTGTACGACTGCACGGTTTCCAAAGTCTCGTTGGTGAAACGTTTGACGACATCCTTGGCAATTGGCAATAAGTTGTAGGACGAGATCAAAGCGGCCGATGAAACAATGGGGTTCTTGTCGACCAAACAATTGCGGAACAAACGTTCAGACGCGGAGACGGTGGTAGGGTCCAACACCTTGGAAAGCGTTCTAATAGCGTTGGGCTTGTAAATCAACAGTCCCAGCTGGATGTCTTTCATGATGGAGGAGGTGACCATCAAAATATCTTGCGAGGTTGCGGAAAGCTCCTTGATGGTCAAGTACACCAATTGACGCAACGACAGGTTTTTGTGCTGGAACAACTTGGAGATGGAGAAGAACAACGTGGTGGACTCCTGCAGTGGGAACAGCTCTCCCTGGTAGATCAACCTCAAGAGCTTGGCCAACAACTGACGGCATTTTTTGGCGTCCACAGGCAGGGCATTGAACTGCTGCAAACACTCCTGAAACACCGCCATCTTATCTGGCACGGCGGCCAGAGAGTACGGGTCCTGGGCCTTGTAAGACAGGACAGACATGAAGAGGTTGTTGGAGGAGGTTGTTTTTTGGTAAAACGTGTACGCATTGAGCGAGGCACACAGATCACGTGACCGTGGTTGGTGGAAAACATCCATTGGAAGTGGTAGCCTTATGATGAGCTGAGTGGGAGAGGGCAAGAAAAAATGAAAGATTTGTGATCTTTTTTTCTGTACTTTTGGGTATGCTGGCAGTGGTGGTGTTGGTGATGGTGGGCAAGGTGGTGAAGCATGTGCAGGTCGCCCTATGGGTATAGTTGGAGACAAGAATACCATTGTAACGGGGAACAAGTGGCAATTTGGAATTTGACCATCCGATTGTGTTTGAGTGGATTTCTGCTATTCAGTGGTGTTTTCTTGTATGGAAAAGGCTACTCCCGTGGTACTTGCCGTATACTGAGGAAGTATCGTTAATGTGGTTGAAGGGGTAAAGAGACGGCCCATTCTCGGCAAGAAGTGTCCCGTTTTCCTCAGTTTTGAATAAGGGAGCCTAAATCTCATCGAAGGATATGTTGGCGGATAATGAGAGCCCATTGATATATGGCTGCAAACTGGAGGTAGATCGTCGTGGCAGATGCACAGAGGGCACAAGACGAGAGCATAAAATGACTTCGAAAAGGCATTCGAAACCAAGAGTTGAAGAGTTTGGTTTTCTTCTGAGAAGATGAAAATTGACCCAGAATGGAATCTACCTGAGTAATGCATCAGGAGGGATGACAGGCTCAACATTGGCACACGATTTGCCCTATTGCACTAGAGGAAGGCTGCACTAGAGGAAAAGTTACACTAGAGGAAGGTTGCACTTGAAGAAAAGGTTTACTCGAGGACATGTCCATGAATTGAGGCCAAAGAGTTCCGAAGATCGAAGATTTACCTGACTTGAGGTAGTTCTTTGTCAAGCATCAAGACAAATTACGCTCTGTGAAATGGACAGAACTGAAAGTACATCAAGAAATACGAGCCTTCAAAGTGGGCATCTCTGTCATCAATGGACTCGCTACTCGACTTCCATAAAAGTCCATTTCAAATGAGATTAAGTGAAAATGCAACACAGACTAATTGAATCAACTGAGAGTCAAGCTAACCCAGAGGTCCTTTGCAAGACTCAATGTGAGCACCATTTGCTACATCCCCAAAGCAAATTCCGCTATACGGCTCTTTGGAAAAACAACAAAAAGTACCATCGTACGACACTAGAGATAGACCCTTCGAAACACACCAGAATCACCGCAAGTGTTGATAATTGCCTGATTAGGTAACTACCAAGACTCGCCCGTCCTCGACACAGTTTCTTGCAAAGCACTCTGTGCACAATGGCAATCAGGGGCGCCTGAGTGATTTCTGCAAAACAACCCAGTGATCCGGAAAAAACGGACCCCTATGATAACCCTCAATGGCGTTGACGCACAAAGATGGCGCAGCCGGCCAGGAACGGAACACAACAATCCAGGCGCCGAGGCTGCCTAGCGTAGCCATTATTGTGCGAGCAAAGCCGCTGATTGCCGAGAAGTTTAAGCGTCCATGGCTAAGCAATACTAAGGGCGCCGGGACTCTGCCAATGTCGCAGCCATTTAGGCGCCACTGCGGCGAGGTTCGACTTGGAACAAGGTTATCTTTTTATCTTTTTTAGAAACCTTGATAACGCGACGAAAACTCTATTTGATGATTCCGTTTGAGATTCTAGAAGTATGGAAGACCCTCCCCCGCCTTGGCATCAAATAATGTCGCTTCTTGAGACCTCTCTCAAGCAATGCAGGTGCTGCAACCCTTGACACAAGATGTCGCGCATGTCGGGGCGGCTACACAGCCCATTCTACATTAACTTCTTCTATATAACCCCTGATCCAAATGGCGGACGGTTTTTCCAAGGCATCCAGATGAAATCGCCCTTTGCCTTCTCAGGCCGGCTCCACAAACGAGGCCTTTGTTTGGTGACCGTGCTTTGCATATTGACCTTGGTCTCATACCACTTTGTCGACTTTTCCGTGGTGACCCAGGATATCAAGATCGACTACTCCGAGACTGGGTTCGGAATCAACGACTACTACGTTCGGGATCTACTCCACTACCCAAAATACAAGTACTCCTTGACCGAAAATTTTCAAAAACACGTCGGTGATTGGGACGCCTTTGTCCAGAAACCTCTAGCTGAAAAATGTGGCCAGTTCTTCCGCTTTCTAGAGAAGGAACAGCCAGATTGGGAGCTACCCACGTTATACCAAGAGGTATACGACAAAAGCTGTGTACTGAAGGGTCTCTTCTTCCAACGTGCTTACGAAGCAGTCCAGAAGGAGAAGAAGAAGGCTGGAAATCCTGATTTTGAGACAATCACCGATAAAGAGCAAGAGGAGATCAATGACTATTTCAACGAGAGAACCAACGTGACCCACAAGCTTGAAACTCGCATGGCTGACCTCATGACGGTCGTCAGGCTTTACGGTAATTGTTACTTTGGCAACGAAGGGTCAGACCCAGATCCTGACATTCAAGGCCATTGGGCCAGGCGAATGACGCCGTTTTTCCACGACCAGCTCCCGGTTTTCGAGACCCCCGACGGTGCAATCCTCGAAAATCACTTCCCTGGAGCACGCAGCTATAAACCAGACGACACCCTCATTCAGTATTATCACGAGAATATGAAAGGAAAAGGCATTGTTATTTCAGCCGCAACCCGCTACACTAAGGATATCACCCGCTTGATCAGAGTGCTTAGGGCGCTCAACAACAAGCTTCCAATCCAAGTGGTGTACCGCGGAGACTTGCTGAACCGATCAAAGAAAACGCTTTCGGCAGCCGCCGTGGCTCCTAAAGAGGACTTTCTCAGTGACCGCTTTACAGACCAAAAGCTTCTCCATAAAGTCATTCCTGAGATTGACTTGTCCGACCCGGAAAAGTTCGGCTCTGACTATCCAATCCAGCACCTTACATTTGTCAATATCGAAAGACCCATGAAGGGCCAGGGAAAGCACGTTTTCTCGGGCTACAACAACAAATTGTTAGCGTTGATGTTTACATCGTTCGAGGAGGTGATGTTGGTAGATGCCGACGCCGTGCCTTTGGAAGAACCGCTTTCGTTGTTCGCTTCGCCTGAATTCCAGGAAACTGGTGCTTACTTCTTCAGAGACCGCCTGCTTCGAGACAGCAACGATTGGATTGAAACAAACTACTTCTCCAAGCTCATGCCTCACCAGCACAGCACGCTTGACCTTGGTCTTGGTATCAAGCCTGTGACTGACTACACCATGGACATTCCTTACATGAGAGGATGGAGACACACGCAAGAAGCTGGAATTGTTCTCTTCCACCGCAAGAAACACTACACCGCTAATTTAATTTTGCTCCCCTTGGCACTCTGGGGTGAGCCCATCAAGCTGTCCATTTGGGGCGATAAAGAAATGTACTGGTTGGCCATGGCCATGGCTGGTGATGAGCACTATCTGTGGAGTAAATATGACGCAGCTAGTGTGGGTGAACTTACAACGGATCTGTTCCGGAAGTTGTACAATGCCCTGGCGGCTCTGGAAGTGTGTCTGACCCATCCTGGCCACATGCTGTCTTCAGGACGAATTTTGTGGATTAACCTGGGTTTCTCGTTTTGCAAGAAAAATGGATACAGCAGAGACGAGCGCCGCTTCCCGTTTTCGACTTTTCAGGATAAAGAAGCATTAAAAGATTTGTACCAAGCACCTCTTCGGGTTCGAGATGCTGTCGTGCCTCCAGGGATGCCGCCATTACGGCCTCAAGGAAGCCCCGTGGATCTCACCGTGGAAGTGAATTACAAACTCGAGCTGAAAAACCGCAAAAAGGACGTTGACCAAATAGACGAAGTGGAGCAAATTGACCAGTATGAGCCCCAGAAGGGCTGGGTCAAGTCTCATTGTTGCACAGACTACTACTACTGTGCTTATAGTGCGATCGAGAACTACGACAACTCAGGAACTATCGACAATTCCGGATCCGTGTTTTCCTTTGGCGCCGAGGATCGAAAGCGTTACGACTTTTTAGGAAAGGTATGGATCACGGGAATTCGAAACTTCCAAAGTTTGGAAGTGACCATGCCGCCTTTAAGTGATTATCCAACTTACGAAGGTGCCACTCCATACACCCTGGATAGCTTGGACTCTATCCAAAAACTAGACTAGAACCTACTTCACTTCACCTTGCATTAGTATCGTTGATTCGTTGCATTAATAAATATCATTCCGTCATTCTATGCTGTTCTATGCTTGTGCTAGCCTCGCTAGGTTGATTTTGTCACCGACCCTTTGTAAAGCCGACTCAAATTCTCTCTTGAGCACGCTGGCTTCGTGGGCTGAGGTGACCCTAATTTGCAAAAAGTAGAGGTTGACAATCGACGCTGTCTCTCCTCGGTTAACGAACTTATTGACAAGAACGTTCAACAAGTCACGAGCGTCCATGAGTCCGAGGAGACGAATCACATTAACAAGGTGATCCACCGCCAACTCCTTCAAGCGCATCGTCTTGCAAAGTCTGATAACAGCTTCAAACTTGGCTCGGACTGCACGCGAGTCTGTGGTTAGTCTCGACGCAGCAGTCAAGTGCTCAACCATGCTTTCGAAAATTGCACCTGCGGTGCGCAGAAACTTTGAGTTCAGCTCAAAAAGCTTGTTCATACTACCCACATCATGCTGAGAGAGAAGACTGATCGCAAATGTAGCCACATCATGGTCAGTGCTGTCCTGCTTAGTGGGAGTTTCTCCTGTCATCTGCATCATGAAACTGGCAAATTTCACCCGTTCGTTTAAAGCCACCGACCGCTTCGCCAATTTGCCAAAACGGTCTACGACGATTGCGTAGTTACCTCTAGAAATGTAGAAGTCGACCACAATCGTCAATAATTCATTTGATTCCATCAAATGCTTGTTTCCTTCTTTATCCGAAAAGAAAGTTTTCATTATAGCCATCACCTCGTTGTCATTGTTCAAGGCAATGTGGCACGTAAGAAGGGAGGCCAAAAAGTTGATATCCCCCTCTGTTGTAAGACTGAGCTTCTTGATACGTTCTTGCGACACAACATTCACAACCTCCTTCAGTTTGCCAATGCTTGAAAGTTTGAACATAAACTTGGATGCCCATTCATTGTTGTCACAGCCTTCAAGAAGCCTTTGAAATGCACCTTCGAAAATGCTCAAGAAATATGAATTGTTAGTGTCTTGAGAAAATGATGCAAGGGCATCCAACACACGGCTGTTCTCAAGCGCTCCACTCTCATCTCCTTTAAGTAAGCTTTTGAAAACTTCGATATTCACCTTCTCATGACCTAAGGAAATAAGGGAGCACAACAAGGCATGTTTTTCATAAAGCTCCAAAGACAGACCTAAAAGTCTCGCGACAAACTCCTCAATCTTCATAACCCTTTCCTTGCATAACGATTCAACCACGTAATTTCTGTTGATGATGAGTTTCCAAGTGAGGGCATTGAAGTTGAAACCTGCCTTGAAAGCACCTTCGAAATTCTCCACACCTTTAAGATAATTGATAGCGAGGATATGTGAATAGTCCATAGAGATCACCGCTTTACTCAGCCCACTGCTGGGGGCAACGATTCCGAGTATCTCACAGACGTCCGTTATTTCGTTGGTGATGGTTAACGTAGTTGATGACGCAATCAAGTAAGTGAAAGAGTTTATCAAATTGTGTTTGAATTGAAGAAGCTCTTCCGAAAGCTGCAAGTAGTGGTTCTCAGTGTCTTCAAATTCTTTCAAGAGGTGCGCTTGGTATTGCAAAATTCTCAGCTTTGCCTCAGATGACACTTCTCTCGAGCCTGCGATGTTAACAAGGTACGTCATTATGGTCATGAGGCCATAAATGTTGTCCTTAGAGAGATCAAACTTGGCGAATGAATCAATCACCATCTTCGAGTTGATTAATCTCTCAAAGTTGAATTCCGAAACAATGTTAACCAAGTAGGGCAAGTGCTCACTGACGAAAGCATTCAAAATACTTGAATCATGGACATGACGAGCTGCCTGTTGTTCCAAAAGTGTCCAACAAAGATGAATGTACTCGCCATTTCCTGAAACCTGCGCAGTGTTGATGAGAAACAATACCAATTTCTTCGACACGTTCCAATCACCTATCAAATGATCCTTCGCAAGAATCTCCTTCATCAAGCGGTGTGCTTTGCTATAATCACCTAAATCAATGCTCAACGTCAACAAATACTCCCTGCAATTCGCAAACTTCTTGGGATATATCGTTGCGTCATACATGTTATTTTGATAATCAGATCTGATCGCAACCTTTTCGTATAGATTCCAGATGATACTGTAGACGTCCTTTTGTTGTTTCAGTATCGTTTGGTCACTCGAGGCACGTCTCAGCATTTCAAGCATGGAATACTCATTGATGAAAAGGGCAATAAGCTTATTGTAAAGCTGAGTGGAAAACTCTGGAAGGTAAGGAACATCGTTAAACTTGTTCATGAGATTGTAAGCCTTGTGCAAATCGCCTGCTTTGCCACTCGATGTGATAGCCTCGAGGTAGACGGAGATGAGAGCCGAAACTTTTTGCTTAGCGACAACAATGTTTTTATCAGATGCTTGTAGGGACGACTTGTAGTCTACCAATATGTCATCTAAAAACTTTGTCGCCAAAGACAAGTTGCCGTTGGCGATCAATGCCAGTATAAGAGCCGAGTAAACATTGTACTCACAACTCATTAATTCCGGAGAGGACTGAGCGTTGGTTTTGAAATCCTCAAAGACAGAGATGAGGTAGTGGTGAATGTCTTGTGGGCTCAGATTGGGCATACCCAAGGAGGCGAAGTGCTGGGACAACTCGATGAGACCAACATAGAATGAGCCTGCACCAGTCACTGTCGTCCTATGTTCCAAGATTTTTTCGACGAGATCGACTGTCAAGAGCTCCGGAAAACTGGTAATAGCAGCGACCATGTGAGGAAGTATGGAAGGAAGTGCGAGATTCAGGCAGTCCTTCAATGAAAGAAAAAGGTCAGTGCCTACCTGGCCGAATTCTTTCGCCTTTGCCTCAAATTCTTGATATATGTGATGTGCCACAGAAGGAGAGCGGCCGGCGCTGACTGTTTCGACACAACCTTCAAAGATTCCTTTTAGGACAAGATTGTAAGTGGTACTGTCGGGTCTCAAAGATGTGCTCGAACAAAGGTGAAGAACATCCTGATAAACGGTGAGAAGATTTGTGAGTTTTGACTCGATGGAAGCGAGAGAGGACTTGTCGCTGTCAAGTGCTCGAGACAAAATAGATTCAAGGACAATGTTGTAAAGCTCGATGGTGGGGAGGGGAATATCGTTTCGTTTGAGTGCCTGGTATAATGGATATATGATGTCAAGGTCCTCGGGAGATGCATGGGTGTTGTATACTTTCGTGATTTCGTCACACTGAGACTTACGGAAAGACTCCGCGAATGGCACTTCTTCGCCACCGAACTCTTCCACAACCTCCTCTATTTTAGGTTGTGACAAAGGGGTGATTTTGAGTGGCTCTTGCTCTTTTTCAGTGGCAGATGTAGTGAATGACCTTATGAAATACTGCTGCTGCAGCAAGTGCTTGGGTTTCACCAATGCCCAAGATGACAAGAATTCCTTCGATACTGTTTTAAGGTGATCGATGTGGCTGTAAACCTCTTCTTTGACTTTACTTATGACGAAATATGGAATGTAGATTGACAGCAGTGATCCCGAGGGGAACACCATTAAGACATGGGAACCACTGTCATGAAGGCCGTTCTTCTCCTCTCGTCTCAATTCATGATTAAAAATTGTGAAGTAGATGCCATAGTGGCCATTTGAAATGGATAAGAACTTGTGGTTCGAAGGATGGGGGTCTTCGGAACGCCAACGTCTAGTATGGTTTCGCTGAAATTTAGTCACAGCATTATTGTTCAAGTAGGGAAGGGAAGACTGGAAGAACTGGATTCTCCCCAGCTCCCTTAATTTGAATGACATGACAAGACAGGGCTTTAATGCCTTTGTGTGGGGAATTTGCTATCAGTGTAGCTGTTTTGAAAGAACGATATTTAATTTGCAGGGCAAAAAAATGAGTCCGTATTGTATGGAACGATCTCGCAAATAACGGCAAATGGATTTTTTTTCTACCTGCCGTCCGCTGTATCCCGTAAAATTCCGGCACCGAGTAGTGCATCCACGGATGGTGGTACCCACAAAATCAGGCCAGAACCTTCATTTTGTTATCTTTTCGGCCCAATGAAAATGCTTTTAATGAAAGCTTTTTATTTTTTTGTAACGAAGAACGATGGTTTGAGAAAGTGCTTTGGAGACCGTTAGTGCGCTAAAATCGTGACTCAGATCCTTGGCTGCAAACCTTAGTCAACGGCAAAGCTCGATAATTCCCGCCGGTCTTTTCCCGAATCCCATTGTTGAGGAGGCTTCGCATCGCTTGGCGAGTCGTAAAAACTTCCGAAAGATGATGCAGTAAAGGGACTTGAGGGCTTAAAGGGTCATGCCTTGATTATATTATTATCCCTGAAGAGAGTCAGATCTCGCTAAGGTGGAAGTGGAAAACTTGGTGCACCCGAACAACCAGTATCAACGATGTAGTTCAGCGACCCAGCTCCTTAAAATTAAATATCAGTGAGCGAAATCTCTATCACCTGGCGAAGAATGTCGTCGTCACTTTCCTCAATAGGCTCACCTGGATGTCCCGTAGCAGGCTGCTTGAAAAGCTCATGAGATCGCAGGGTTCCTTCAAGCGGAGTGACTCTTTCCAGTTCCTCTCGAGAAAGCGCCAATGCCCTCTCCAAGTCGTCATCTTCGCTGGTGTCAGGGACGCTACTAGCACTTAGCGCCATTGCCATTCGGAGCTCTTCAGCCTCGCTTTCGAGCTCTGTACCATTGTAGCGATCAGCCATGAGTTCTGCACGGCGACGAGAATCTTCAAGGGTATCATAGTCGTCCAATTGAGCCTTGATGTGTCTATGCATAGCATGTCGAGAAGAACCCTCGGCAGCCTGAGGTGTATTAGGCTTCCGCTTTGATGAAAGCGGAGCGTCGCCGAAACGGAAATATTGAGCTACACTTCCGCTGACAACCACACCAGCAGCCTGGTTTGAGCTGAAGCTCATATGCCTGATGGGTGGCTCGCCTTCTCGAAAGAGCTTCCGCAGAACCTTGACACCCTCTCGAAGATACTCGCCCAGGTGGGAGTCGTAAAAATGCACAAAATTAGGTAGAAGACCAATGGCAATGGTGGAACTGTTGAGTGCCACAGCGGTCCAATCGAAGATGCCAAAGGGGGCGTCGTAGCGAGGCATGATCCTCGTGAGAAGCTTGATTTCGCTGCTAGTATCACGAATGTTGAAAGTACCGACACTGCCGTCAGAAAAAATTAAAGCGAAAAGACGACCGTCGCCTCCAGCAACATCAGAGTTTCTCACTTTGCGGTCGCTTTGCTGCAACTTGCCTCCAATAATGCTTACTTCTTCTGGAGCCTCTGTTTCTCTGACGAAAACCTCCTCGGCGAGATGGAACACCTTGACGGTAGTTTCGTCGTATGCCACGACGTTCATGTCTGCGAGATCAATGCGAAAGTTGACGTGGGGCATCAAGGCGATTCCATGCGCCACACGATGGGTTTCTTCACCCAGAGATAACTCGTAGGCGATGATTTCTTCCTCCGTGACGACAACGACAGATTTCGTGAAATCACTTTCCACCTCGAGCACGCCGCAAGTTTGGCTCACAAAAATTGTCCGTAGAAGCGTAGTAGCGCTCCAAAGTAACAAGAGCCCGCCTCTCGTACCTGCCACAATCTCTACTTTTTCCCTGACCTTTTCAAACGTTTCATTGAGCTTAAGAGCCACAATTGGATCGTCCGTGGGGCCCTGAAGCGTGGTAACGGACTGCTTCCCCAGTCCTGTGGCTGATGATGTGATTAAGTTTTTGAGGAGAACCTCGCCGTTGGGCTTGCCCACGCAGAGGTGGGACCAATTGCTGTCAACAGCCATGCCCATAGATAACACGCTGTTTTCGGGGAAAAACACCTGGTTACGCCCCGTGGATAGCGTACACATGGATATGGCACCCAGAAACCGGGCAAACGTCAAGATCCTGTCGTGGGCAAAATCCACAAACACACGAGGCGGAACCCTCATGCCGAATTCGTTGTTGACAAGCGCATAAGAGTGGGAGTATGCCCGAGCTTTGGCCCATTTCCTTGCCACAGCGACTCGGCCTAGATACTCCGTAAGCCACATGGTCAGCCCCGTGACCGAAGCAAACACGTTACCTGTGCCAAAGCGGTTATGGAACGCCTTGATCCAAGCTGATTTGTCCAGCACCACGTGGTTCCATTTGGAGCACACCAAGCGGAGGTCTTTGAGTTCCACAGGTTGCATGTGGGCAAAGACATTGAGAAGGACCTCATCGGGGAGATCGTTGATGTGGACGTTCTGGTGATGTACTTCATCAGAAGACGGTGCTGTATTGCCCAAGGAGTCCATGGTGGGGTAAGATATGGTGGTACCTTTAGAAAAGGTGGTGGTTGATGGCGATGTATGGATGCGAAAAAGTGAGACAATAGGTGTAGGTGAGGAAGCGAGATAAGGCGGTAAAAGGGTCGGGTTGTTTTTTTAAGGGGGATCGATTGGTTTTTTGATTTTGTGAATTTATCGATTTTTGAATTATCTACTTCTTTTTTGGTCTGGCCGTCTGGAGGTTGACAATTGCATGGGGGTAAGGGTTGAGTGATCGGTCTGGATAGATGTGACATAACGAACGATGAGGGCATGACGATGTCAATTTTTTGATAGTTCAATTCCGAATTATCTTGAAACAATTCACCAAAAAGTTTGTGGGTCTGGCTGCCTTGGACTACTAAGAGAATCACTAGAACGACTGTAATTGCTAGGAGGCTTGAACCCAAGATCTTGAAACTCGATATAAATGGAACCTTCTACCATTTAGGCTCTTTCATCTGCTCCACGACTATAGTAAATTACCATGTAATCGTGGTTCACTGAGTATATGATCAACCACTCCATCGTCCTCAGCATAGCTAAGTCACCGAAGCACAAGCCCTTTTGAGCAATTCCCCTTTACAATAACAAAATGAACAAAATTAAACAAAACCACAAAACTAAGAATTCCACCAATTCCATCACACCGAAGGATCTAGCATGTTTCATCTATTCCGCTCACGTCAAATTCGCAGCCAGTCGGCCAGAGCAACTTCCACGAATCACACCGTAAAAGGTATATTGAAACTCCTCAATAACCCTGGCCTTTCAAAAACCACCTAAAAAAGGTCTCTAGCCATTTTTCAGAAACCCAAATTTATCCCACTTTCTACAAGCAGCCCCACCGTCCTGCAGCAGTCTGAGGAATTTTTCACTCACCAAAGCTACTCCACAACGAAATGGCCGAAAAGCCCCAAGACCCCCAGGACCCCCAGGAGGTGGTGTTGAAAATAGCCCTTCCGCTGTTCTTGGGCCAGAAAATCGAATATGTGGAAACCCACCATTCCTTGACCGACTCCATCAACGACATCAAGGAGGCCTTGGCTGCAAGCTCCATGTTGAGCCAATTGACCAACTACAGTTTGTTCTACGGCGACGTCAACGTGACGGAGTTCGATGATTTTGCACCTTTGCAGGACGTTTTCGGCCAGCCCGGCAAGTACGACGTTCGTTTGGCCGAAAGAGCCTACTCGTTGAAGGATGTGTACGACCATCTTCTTCGTTTCAGAGAGAGTATCGGCATGAACTTCTTCGACCACGCTGCCCGTGCCCAGGGCGTGGCTGCCGGAAGCACCAAGTTCAACCGCTTGAAGTTGGACGGCGTCAAGGAGACACAGAAGCCAGAGAAGACGGAATCTGAGGAATCCAAGGGTGTTGCAGAGGAGGTTTCTGAAGAGGAGAAAGCTCAGATCAAGGCTATCGTCGGCAAACTTATCGAGCCTCAGGAAACCAACATTGTGGAGGTTGCATCCGCAGACTCTGTGCTTGGATTGTGGAAGCTCCCTATCAAATCGCTCACCTTATCGCAATGGAGTGTTCCTCAGATCCAGAAAGCCAGAGGCGACTTGCTTTACCTCACGTTGACGACGTTGGAGAGCGAGACGTTTTCCGTGACATGCCATGTGCTGGGTTTCTTTGTGAACCGCTTGTCGAACGCCAATTTTGACCCTTCCATGAAGACCGGTGCTAAAGAGTACCTTTTCCACAATTTGGTGAGTGCCTTGTCGCCACGTTTTCTGGAGGCTGTCGAGGGCAACAAGCAGGCCATTTCCCAGGGATCGCAATTTGCCGAAAGCTACTTGATTCCATCCCAGGCTGCCGTGACTTCTCCATGGTTGGTCACTGAGACCCAGGTTAGAAACGCCATTGTGCCCGATGCATTCCGGAGCCAGGTGCCTCTTCTTTCCAACGGTGTCGATGGCGCCGATTTGGTCAAGGACTGGAACGAGGAGTTCCAGGGGATCAAGGAATTCTCCAAAGAGCTGTTCAACGAGCGCTTGCTCAGAGACAAGTTGATCAACAAGTACATCCAGGAGTTCAGCCTGGCAGCAGCATCCACGGCGGTAGAGATCTTGAGGGGTAACATCACGCCCTTGAACCCCAGCGAGGCCAAGGAGGACCACATTTTCTTGAGAAACAACATCTTCTACAGTTTCGGTGTCAATGCTACTGGTGCCCACGACAACACCGGTGGAGACGAGGCTGCCCGCTACTGTTTTGGCAAAGACTTGGCTACTGTCAGGCTCATGAACAGACTTGATGTCCAGGGCGTCAGCAATTTGCTCACTTGTATTGTGGACTACTTGGGAGAAAGAGTGGTGTGCCAGGCTCCTGTTCCTGGTGTTTTTGCTGACCAAACCGACGAAAACGGCGAACCAGTTGATAAAATTGTCCAGGGCTACTCCCACGATAACAATGTGATTCACACCTCCGAGGAGTTCAACGAGGTGTTGAAGCCTATCGGTGAGGCCTTCCACTTGAAGTCCCACAAGGTCAAGTTGGAGTCTGGCGCTGAGACGGAAAGCGAGATTGCTCTTTCCAAGGACGCCAAGTGTATCGTCGGCACTGACCACAGAAAGTACGTTATCGACTTGTACAGAACCACGCCTTTGGATATCGAGTTTTTGGATGCCCACTTTGATGGTTCCGAGACGTCATACCCCCACAAGGAAGCTTCGTTGAGACACGATGCTGTGGAAGAATGGTACAAGAGAAAAGCCGCTGCTTTGTTCAAGGTGGAAACCGAGAGATTGGACAAGGAGGGTAAGCTTGATGGCGATGAGAAACCCCAAGTTGCCATTCCAGTGGACCAGATTGTGCTCAACCCAGATGTTTTCACCGGTGTGGACGAGCTGAAGGCCGACCAGGAGGACGTCCGGGAGGTTTCTGCTTTTATCAAGAAACAGTTGATTCCCGAGTTTTTGGACGACATCACCAAGAACCTGGTTCCTTTCGATGGTGCTCATTTGACCGCTTTCATGCACCGTGTGGGTATCAACATGAGATACTTGGGCTACATTGCCGAGGAGGCCTTGAAGAGAGTTGCCGATTTTGAGAAGGAGAATGAGGAGGCCATCAAAAAGAACGAGGTCGAAATCGCCAAGAAGGCCGAAGAGGAAAAGGACAAGAAGGATGAAAAAGACGAAAAGAAGGAGGAGGACAAGAAAGACGAAGAGAAGCAGTCTGCTGCCAAGTTGGTTCCTGTCAGAGCCAACATGACTGCACTCCACGGCCTTGCTGTCCAGGAGATGATTGCCAGAGCCTCCAAACATGTTCTTCGTAAGTTGGGTAAGGATGTTCCATTCCTCTTGAAGCCTTACTTGGTTGCCCATTTCCACAACTGTTTGTTGGGCCAGGGTGTGAACTCTACCCCAGAGGTTGAGATCGACAGCTCCATCAAATCCTTGTTCTCCACAAAGGAAACTTCTTTCACTTCCATCAAGCCTGCCGAGGTGATCAGTGCCATTGAAAAGGAGGTGTATGCTCGTTTCAGACACTCGCTTTCTTCCAACTGGACTGAGGCAGTCAAGCCTTTGAGCTTGATGAGAGACATTGCGCTCAAGGTCGGTATCCAGTGGAAAGCTCAGCCTTATTTCTTCACCCAGGAGGATTTTGAAGCCAAACCAGCTGCTCCTGCTGCCGTGGAACCAAAGGAGCCTGTTGAGTCCAAGAAGAGAAAGAACAAGGGCAAGAAGACCCAGGAAAAGGCATCAACGCCTGCTGTTCAGCGCAACACTGTTTTCGTTGCTGACGATATCATCGACATTGTCCCAATTATCAAGGACGCTGGCTACCGCTGCTCAATGGTGGACGAGATTTACGAAACAGCAAAGAGCCATCTCAACAAGGGAGACGCCGAAATCGGCACCACACTCATGACCGAATTGATCTCGTTCTACCAGCAAATCTACGGCTCGGTTAACAGCGAGATCTCGTCGCTCTACTCCACCTTGGCCCAGTTCTACACTGAAAGAGGCATGTCCGGTGAGGCCTCTATTGCAGCACGTAAGGCCATTATCTTGAACGAGAGAATCTACGGTACCGACAGCTACGAAACCATCAATGCCTACATCAAGGCTTCGTTCTTTGACAGCTTGAACAAGGACCACGCCAGTGCTTTTGCGCTCAACGGACGTGCTCTTCAATTGTGGGAGCAAATCTACGGTAACAACCACCCCAACGCCGTGAGCACCTTGACCAATTTTGCTGCCATTTTACAGGAGATGAAGCTCTCGAAGGAGGCCAGCAAGCTTTTTGCCAGAGCCATCGAGGTTTCTGAAAAATTGAACGGTTCCCTCTGCGACATCACAGCACTCATTAGACACAGATACGCCATTACCTTGGTGCATTTGGGCAACTACAAGGGTGCTCAAGAGCAGTTCACCCAGGCTGGAGAAGTGTTCAGCAAGCTTGTGGGTCCCGAGGACACTCTTTCTAAGGAATGTGCCAACTTTGTCACACAGATCAAAACCTACATTGCCTACAATGAACACCAGGCTGCTGAACAGAAAAAGCAGCAAAATGGCAAGAAAGCCCCAGTGAAGGCGCCTGTCAAGACTAAGGTTCCACAGGGTAAAGGTAAGGGTAAAAAGAACCAGACGTCAGCATCTGACCCTTCAATCGCTTCCAAGTCTGTGGATGAGATCTTGCAGTTCATCGAGGGCAACCAGGGACTGAAGAAGAACAAAAAGAAGCACTAACCGCGTAAATATTCTTGTAAGTAGTATCATGTTTATAGTCGACGCATATTAGATTGAGATGGATGTAGTGGGGGTGATGATGATGATGATGGTGATGATCCCTCTACAAATAATCATTATGCTATATCTATTATCCTGTAGATTATTTCTTTGACTTCTTCACTCTCTCCTTAGCTGGGACCTTTCTCTCAGCCTGACCGTACACAAGCTTGTGGGGCTTCATGAACGAGTCTACAACGTCCTGGTCCACCTTGGATCTTCTCTCCTGGTAAGCGGCAACGTACTCTTGAACCACGGCAATGCACTCCTTCTTCATTTCAGATGACATGATCTCACCCTTTCTGTAGCCGTCAGCCAACTTGGCCAACTTCTCGTCATCGTGCTCGAAAAACGAGAGGTACTGGTAGGCAACATCAACGTCAACGTTACCACCAAGCTCCTTGTGCTCCTCCAACGTGGCTCTACCACCAGAGAATGCGTACTTGTTGATCTTCTTCTGGATCTGCTTGGGTGTGTCGTCCATGAAGATAGATGTGGTACTGTCAGAGGCCGACATCTTCGTGGATGCACCCTGCAAAGCTGGGAAGAATTTAGCATGGATCAAAGATGGCTTGCTGAATTTGAGCTTGTCGGCAACATCTCTGCAGACTCTGAAGTATGGGTCTTGGTCAATGGCACATGGAATCAAGCAGGGAGTCTTGGGAGGCAAGTCCAAAACCGAAGGGAAGGACGAAGGAAATGCTGTGGCAATCTGCACAGATGCAAAGTGGAGCTTACCAATGCAGTCGGAATCCTGGAAACCAAAGACGGCCTTAGCGGTGGAAGTGGTGATTTGTCTAGAGGTTCTGACAATATTCTCGTAGAAGGCAGGGTTCATGAACTCCAAGTCAGAAAAGATGAAGGTGTTCTCAGGCTTGAAACCCACGGCGATAATGTCCTTACAGTTCTTCTTTGCAAAACCTTTAACGTCTTCGATAGTCAACTTCTGCTTGAACAAGAACTTCTCGTCATCTGTCATCTCAATGACAAGAGGCACGTCAAACACGTCCTGCAACCACTTGGTGAAAATGAATGGAACCATGTGGCCCAAATGCATTGAGTCAGACGATGGGCCTCTTCCAGTATAAAGAAAGAATGGCTCTCCATGTTCATACAAGTCCAAAATCTTGTGCAAATCTCTCTCGGAAAAGAAAACACCTCTTTTCAAGAGCGGGTGGGGCTCGTGGCCCGTGATTTCAGTGAATTTTTGCAAGGTCTCTTCAGTGATGATTTTGGTGCCAAACTGAGCCGAGAGCTTGTTGTAGTCGATACCTTGTGAAAGACCATTCTCGTCAACAGCACCCTCTACCTCCCAAGGCGTGATTTTCTGCTCCTGAGTTTTCTTTTCCTCCTCAAGCTTGAGCTTTTCAATGTCAATCTGTTCAGCCATGGTGAAGATTGAAGATGGAGTTGGAACGAAAAAGTAATTGGTCACGTCACGTGGATCACAGGTGACTCAAGTCTGGAACGATAAGACGAAGGCATGAAAACATACCAAGATGAGGAGAAAATCGATGGTGATAATTTGAAGAGGAATAGAGAGGTTTTTCAATGAATCGAGTGATTTCTTTTTGGCATTATCGCTGAAGGGTGCAGCGCTGGTGGTTATAAGTTTGGAGAAGTGACTTTAGTCCCTGTGTTCCCATCAATGAACAAGGGACCAGAACATTTTACTTTCATCCCAAAATACTTGAATATTTTGAAATCGAGTTGTTTATAAAGCAGAGTTCTGTTTTGCGTGGTGCATCAATTAGAGCACAGAATGGCTGCGAAAAGGTCTATAGTACTTGTACGAAGCTCATGCTCTTCAAGAGCATATCAATGTTGAAGAGAAGGAAAAAGAGCAATTTAACATGCGCTTGAAACTTATAGCTCTAGAAGTTCGTTTTCTCTATCATAGGCTGAACGTGTTGCAGCTTCATCATCATAGTTCTTCACTTGAGATGGTCCACCTTCCAGATCGCCAAAAGGCTCAATAAGGGCATTCGCCTCTCCAAGTTTGTCCCCTTAAATATCCAGAAGCGGCACGTACCCAAAAACGTTCGTTTTCATTGGAAACTTTCATGGTTGCATGTCATCGGTCTCGAACTACAGTCACACGAGTGAACCACCAGTCAAAACTTAGCTTTCAAATGAACTTCAAAATGTTTCTGTAACTTCTTCGTGACCTTTCAAGTGTAAACCGAGTCTTTATGTTTCACATCAAGCATCCAACTAGCGATATCACTCAAGTACCGCTTCAGATGCATGTAATCAAACCATGATGGAATCCTACTATCATTCGAACAAAGATAACAAGGGTATACCACATCTTGTTCTCAAAGCGTATCCACTACAATTGCAAATACCGTTGCAGAGTTTATTACATTATGTGACAGAATTAGAAGTTGAGCTTCTGGAAGAACCACTTGTTCTTACCGGCCTGGTGCTTCTCCTCCAAAGCCTTTCTCACAACCTTCTTGGCCTCTTCTCTCTGAGATGGCTCGTTCAATGCATCAGAGGTAACAGCGTTCTTGAAAGACTCAACGTCCAACGAGTATCTGGTTGGCATCAAGTGGTTGTAGTTGATGACCTTCACGAAAGGCTTGACTCTGGTTCTCTGGGCAATCTTCTTGGCGTCGTGAGCCTTGGTGATTCTCTGTGGGCCTCTCTCGATACCGACAACGAGGGCGTGTGGGAAAGAGTGGGCCTTGGTGCCGTCATCGTGGGGTCTGACGACAACAACCTTCTTACCAGCGAAACGGCCACGGGTGACAATAGCTGCTTGTTAGTATTGAGTTGAGAATATTTGCATTTGCTGATTGGATGGAGTTTTTCACTTTGGTACGGGTCGACATATTTCGTTGTATTCTGTAGAGTGGAGCTGGATTTTAACGGACGATGGATACTTTTGATGGATGGACACACTGGAGTCATTGGATTTGCTACATCAGTCGAGGTGATGGAGATTGATGGACGTTGGTGGAATATCAAATTTTCATGAATCAGTGGATGAAATATCAAAGGATTAGGGCCAGGGTAGGCATCTCAGCAAATTGATCGGTCTTCAACGGCTGTACATACCAACTTTACCAGACTTGATGAACTTAGCCATTTTTGAGTTGTGGAACAGGTGAAATATCAAAATCCTTTTTTCTTCACTAATAGAAAATTTTTTGTGAGTAGACGCTGCGAAGGATGTCGTCTCGTATGCAGGGCGCGGGCCCAAGCTCTTCTGTTTGTGTGCGACATTTCCTAACGTGTGCGGTGGCTACGTCGCAGTGTCGGTCGAGGGCTCTTCTTCCGTCACGTGAGAGGGTGTGACTGTCACAACGACATCGGGACATTTCGGTACAAATGGCATTCCGTCAATGAAAGTCATGTGGGGATGGAAAGGAACTTTGTTTATCATGAATATGCGTGTTTAGAGGAAAAGTGGTTAACTATTGAGTTAAATTAATCGCACCACCTTTGTGATTGATGAAGCTGGAAGATCGATGCATAGGCAAACTGCAAGAAGCTTACAGGTATGTACTTAAAGTGAGTGCAATGATAAAACTGAAGTATTTGAAGGGTCAAATGTGATCAATCAAATCAGAAGACGATGCCTTTTATGAATTGAAGCTGTACTAGCACTAATTGCCTATGCATCTACAATAATGGCTGATCTAGTGGCTGTTCACATCTTGAACATATTGATTCCTCAAGAACAGACATCAATTAAAAGTCGAAAGCACATTTCCCTATCTCATGTATAAATAGAATTGATGGGTGATCTCAGAGATAAGGTCTTGTTCGTTATGCAACAAATGGCTGCGAAAAAGCTTAATCAGGCTCTATGCACATAGAGACTCCGCTACGTCATCATGATGAGATTTTGTATTGTAACATGACTACTGCTTGTCTCGAGTTCTGTTAAGAAGCTTCGAGTTCATTGCAGTAATCCGGCCCTTCCCATTGGAAGGCGATTGGTACCTGTAAGTAATGTTCTGCGTGGGGCTAGTGGGGTTGGCTTTTGAGAAGCTAGAGCGACGCTCTTCGTGCTTCGCAACCGGGTTGTTGTTGACTGCTAGAAGTGCTGCGTGAAGTGTATCGTGGTCAGGACTCGCTGGATCCCTAGCTAAGCCTGTGTGGCCAACGTTGCCCTTTGGGAGAGGTGGTGGAGGTTTCCTCTTCATGCTCTTTGACTGCTTTGCTCTGCTTCTGAACATCAGATGGCCTCTAGGATCAAGCGTTTGCTTCGGCAGACCTGGTTCCTTGCTGTGATTTTGCTGTGACTTGGGCAGTTCCGGGCCCGTCTCATTGCTGACTTTTCTTGTGGAGATTGGATGGGGCACAGGGGGAGCAGCCGACGAGGGAGGCGCGGGAGCTGGATCAACTTTCTGTTCTTTTGGCACAGGTGGGGTCGATTTGATGGATGGAGCATCCAAGAGTTTAGGCGATTGGCTAACCGTTGATGCAGAGCGATTTCTCTCTCTTTCTCTGTCGAACTGACCGAGCTTGGACCTGGCAAGTGCCACAGTCCAGATATCAACCTCATACTTGTCAACTTCAAAAACAAATGTAGACTCAATTGCCTGTACAGCAAAAATACCTGTCACTGGAATGATCTTACCGAACTTTGCGGTGTGATTTGTGACGACCTCCTTAATCTGAATGAAGGGGAAGTTAAGGAATATCTCGTTGATCAACTTTGGCTCTGCGTTACCTTCTTTAATGAAGATCAAGAATCTGCCATGAGTGGTGGCTACTAAAGTACAGTTTCTAGCCCTCTCCAACGAGAAGCTTGAACTGCGGCTCCTTCCATTGCCACCGCTGCCACCGGATTTTGTGGAAGCAGCGTCTGAATTGCCATCCTCGTTCTTTTCAGAATGATTCAAGAACTTCTTCAAAAACTTTTTACCGAACTTAGAAGCAGACTTGCCTGATCCATTGCTGTGATCCTCCTTCTCCTTTCCGTCCACGGGCGATGATGGCAGGTCCTCGTCCTCAGGGATGCTGGTAATCTTGGGGTCAGGCTCCTCCTCCGGACTGAAGTCAACAATTGCATCCTTCTCGTTAGCCACATAGTTTGCGGCATCTGGTGCCGATCTCAAGCCGCCTTTGTTACCTTGAGCAACTCTTGTGAGCATCGAGTCATTGCCTCCTACCTTCGCAGCAGCTTGTAGTTGACTCACATATTTCAATGGCGCATTGTGGATTAACCCCTTATGCTTCTTATCAAAGTAATCCGTGGGCTGTTTGCACACTATAGCCTGGCCAACATGTAAGACTCTCTCATCTGGATCGGTAAGGTAGTCCTTCCAAGCAAGCTCGACACTCGAAATTGGAGGAATCTCGGCTGGTTTGGAATCTCTTCTTTCCGTCGGCGTGCTAGCAGTACTAAAAGAGCTTGAATTTTGACTGACGCTGCTCCTTGAAAAGTTAGCCCGTGAATTGATAACCGGACGCAAAATGTTTGTTCCTGGAATATACTCTGGGGCCGATGGCTTCCTTGCTGTTGCACTTGCAGAGGGATTCGACCTATTTTGTGGAGCTTCATCTTCATCCTGCTTGTGGAAGACATAGGCTGCTACACTTGCAGCGCTGTAATTCTTCGAATTCCCATCACTGGTGACACGTTTCTGGCCAGGTTTCTCGGGTTGTTGTGGGGAGTTTGTCTGTGAAACAGCTTTCTTCTTTCCAGGCTTGCGAATAATCTTCTTCGCTGCTGCTTTCGGAGCAGGAGGCATCTTCATCATAGATTTGGCAGTCATCTTGTATGGACCTAACTCGGGCACTGGTGAGTTCCAAATGGCATCTGTGTCCTCGAAGTCAATTTCATGAAAGAAGTGGTGTTTCTGAATTTGGTTGATAGTTGCTCTTCTCGAGGGCTGGAGTACAAGAACCTGCTTGATCAAGTCTCTGAGAACCAAGGGGAAACCCGCACTGAAAGCATATTGCAACTTCGTAATCTTCTGAAAGGTGAGATATTCGTTCGTAGCCTTGAAAGGTGGTTTGCCTGCAATGAGCTGGTACAAAATACATCCGAGAGCCCAGATATCACCGGGTTTTCCGCAGTACTTGCTTTCAAGAAGCTCGGGAGACACATATTCTGCTGTTCCCACGAACGATTTCGCTCGTACATCCACCGGATAGTCCTCCTCTTCTCCTGTATCACCATTTTTCTTGCGCTCAAGGAGCTTAGCTGTGCCAAAGTCTGTTATTTGGATTCTATAATTTTCATCCAAAAGCACATTTTCAGGCTTTATGTCTCTGTGAATGACACCGTTGTCGTGCATGAATTTGATAGCGTCAAGCATTTGGGCACCGAAGTAGCGGGTACATTCTTCATTGAGAGTGCCATATTGCTTGATGAGACCAAGAAGCTCTCCATTGGCTGCAAAATCGAGAACAAAGTACAATGAATGCTTATCTTGAAACGTGAAGAACAACGAGATCACACCGGGACAACCAGAGAGACGATTGAGAGCATGCTTTTCGATGTTGACATACTTGACCTTCTTTTCCTTGATGATGTGACGCTTGTCTAGTATTTTCACAGCATATTTCTTGGAGGTGAGCTTATCTGTGGCCAAAACAACAGTGGAGTAAGAGCCTTCGCCAATGTCTTTTCCAAACTCAAAGTCCTTGACTGTACGACGGATAACTTTGTAATCGTATCCGCTGGACGAGGAAGAGATTGTTCTTTCTGCGCCTCCTTTTTCGGCCCAATTGTCGACGCTTTCGCTGCGCAACAGCACGTCAACATTGCTCGTGTCTTCGTCCAAGTTCTCCTGGCTCTCCACGTGTCGTCCGTGGTGTCTGTAATTTGTCTCTATAACTGGAGGAGTCAGGACCAATTGGCGGTACTGGCTTTCTGAGGATGGGGTGTCAAGCAAGACGTTCAACGACGACGAATGAAGACCTGTCTGGCCAATAGGCTGGGTGAAGTCGAAAGAGTCGCTCAGCCCCGGTGAATCGTTCCGTTGGGGAGTATGAGGCAGGGCGTTTCCTGAACGTTCGTTCATGGCTTGAAATACCGCCTGGGCTCTTGTAGGATTCATTCTCTGGGAGCTCTTCCTCACTGGCGGCGAATTGTCCCCCACCTGGTTCAGATTAGAGTCCAACAGGTCTTGAGATCCATTCTGTGGAGTAGTAGCCGTACCATCTTGGAGATTGCTACGCTGAGCGTATGAAGTGTATATGTCACCGAAATCCGGCAGTTGTGTCCCAGACCTTCCGGAGGCTGGCTCGGCTGCCAGCACCGTATTTTGTAAATGCAGCGTGTATCTATTGGACATGTGTTGGAAATGTGGTGCTCAAGGGAGCATAGGATGAACTTTTGGTGGGCTTTCGGCGCTGTACGGGAAAAATGGAGCACGTGATGGAATCTAACTTTATCTTAGGGTTGAAAGGTCCAAAAAGCAGTAATGGGCTGGCGTTGTGTGCTGGCCAGAGCTGAAGAATATGGAGTCTGGTTATGGTTGCCATGTAGCAGCACTGCCGATTACACGTATGGGAGTGCAGGTAAGCGGCAGAGGTGGATTCACCAGGTTCAGCCAAAGAGGCGGGAAAATTGTCGGAAAACAGTTATGCTTGTGCTACTCAAGAGAAGGTTCTTGCTACGGTTTTGAAATTGCAATCAGCTGGCAAAAGGATGAATCGACGGGTCCTTGATTGGGTAATTGCCGGTACCATGTGCAGGCCGATAGCACTGTGTAGCTGTATGTGGAGGCAGAGAGGTTGCCATATTGGAGCATCTATTAGGCTTTTTTGGGATGCGTTTGAAGAATATGGTTTAGTTTGTTTTGAGTTGTAGCGGTGGGCGAAATATGTTCGTTTTGACAGTTTTTGAATTCCCCAAAGGATTTTGAAGGTCAATTGCTGATCGTTGAAGACCACTACGGTTGTGCTGTTGCCTTGACGCTTAAATATAGAAGTACCCAGAGACAATTCTTCCATTTAGCTTGTGTTCCATTGAAAATCAAAATGGAAGTTTTTTCATATTCGAGCTCAGATCAAGCCGACCTCGTTCGCAATCAATGCCCCTTATCGGCCCATTGTGAGACAAATCTTTCGCATGAGGCCCGATTGTTTGATACATCGTGGTGAGGATGTTGTAGAGGCTTAGTTTGCCGAATTGAGTTGGCACCAGGTGAAGAATTTAAGCAAGCCGATTTTGCAGCCATTACATATATATCGTCAATTTGTGGAAATCTGTGTTGAGCTGGATTGATATGCAATTGTCAGATTAGGAACTTTCAATGAGTGCTCTGACGATGACGTCAGGTTCAATACTTTCGATGCCAGGTAGGTCGCCTTCTGTTGTTTTAGTTGAAAGCCACACTCTGGAATCATTACGTGATCCACTAACTGAAAACAAATTGTGAAGGTCAGTGAAGATCACCACCCTTCTTGGTTATAGAAGGCTATGACGTAACTGGATGGTTTACTCGGCCAAACCTCACCAATGTGCTTGGCTTACCAAATAGGTAACTCCAGCGGAAGAAACAAAGAAGGAGTAAGCACGAGATTTTCAAATACTGTAGAAATGGCAACTTGTGGTTTCTACACATGGATGACTCGGCTACCCATATCCAGACCTTAGTCAATGCCACTGTATTCCACAAAGTTTCAAAGACACCCGATTCTCATCAATTTAAAAACCAGAAAGCAAATCAGCCACGCAAAAGTAACGCTCCACTTTCAATCGCCTTAAATGCCCTCTTATCACTGCGTGGTACCGAGTGTCTACCATATCGGAACCCCCAAAAACACAATTCTACCAACGTCACAATCCACCAATTTCATCAGTATTCAATAAAGTCATTCGTAACTAAATCATTCTTTTCATGTCCTCTTTGCCTCTGTAAGTATTCCACCTTCCTTCCTCGTCAACCTCACCATCCACGTCCTGTTTCGCAGCCATTCTCACAGTACATCAACAATCACCTACTACTACAATACTCACCACGACCGTCCCAAAACACCTCGTCTTGCCACCAATTTGATATATTCATATTTCTTGGTACACGCAGATCCAAAAAAGCTACCTCAGCATTTCACATCACGTTGATCGCCAGCATCATCCAATGCAATGACCTTTCCCCTAGAAGCGTCTAACCTTGTGGCGTACCTCCGGGCATTCTCGGTGGCTACAGCGGATCCCGACCTGAATGATGCCTCCACAATCATAAAACCGCTCCAATTTGGCCTCAATAAGGACGATTTGAACAAATACTACCTCAGTAACCTCCGGCCTGAATCACCGCCCATTCCTTACGATCTACGGTCCCAGGCTTCCACCGCTCCCGTTACATCCACCGACTCCAAACGAAAAACACATGCCAAAAAGCGCAGCTCTGTTACGGGTATCAACCGCAAAGAGCATCGCAAATCCCTAGCTCAAAGAGACGAAGAAGCCTCCGACGGGTCAGTCAAAACTATAGGCGTTTCGGCCCTACAATCTCCTACTGTCACCCTCCCACTGCCACAAATGTCCTCGGCTGATGATCCAAAGAAGCGAAAGAAGAAGAACCCGTTGGTGAAATTGTTCCAGAAATCTGATAAGAGCAGCATATCCTCGGGACCAGAAAACTCGTTACCCAGCAAAGAGAACAAGAGCAGTCTCGACACCGACCATGAATCCAGATTCCATGAAGCTGAACCAGATTTGCGTAGTTTCACCATAGACTCCGGCAGTTCTTTGGAGAGACATGCACTCACTGAGCCAAGCACGGCCAACACAATTCAGGACAGTATGTTGGGCCTTCCAAGCGGGAACGTCACTAGTATAAGTGGCTCCGATTTGCCCGGGTCAAACTCATCCACAGATTCCGCCTTCACTGATATTGAAGGAGATTCGCTTCTGGACGTTGGGTCCGATTTGATGTACGATTACCTGGTTCCAGAAAGTTATGTGCTTCAGGAGGCCAAAAACCTGCGAAAGCAGAAAAGAAAGATCAAGAAGGGGCATTCCTCCGCAAGCCTTACCTCCTCAATGCAAAGGTCTAGTCTAGACGACGAGTCAAGAGAGAAACCGCGGGTACGGAAACAAGCAGACTCCCTTCAATTTGAAAAGATTTATTATGCAGTTGGAAATCAGGAGCCGGCTCCTTCTAACCTAAGCCGCATGATTCTGTCAAAGTTCAGATCGACGTTTGTGAACCCCTTGAACTACTATGGTTTTGTTGCATCAGACGCTCCGGTTCCTAACGCACACAGAGTTTTCATTGACTTCTTTATGCCGCCAAAAGATACACCAACGCTTCAGAAGGTTGCAATCTGGAATACAACGCCAGTTCATGACTGTATTGGCTACGTGCTTTTGCAATTATCGAACTTGAGTGAATACAAGGAGTCTTTGGACAAGGAATTCATTAATCCCAACAACTGGAGAATGGAGCTCATTGATGAGGATGGTGAATTGTACGATGGTAATTTTGGTGTTCTCGATAGAACGAGGCAGTTGTCATCGTACAACAGTCCCAATACTCTAGCATTGTGTCGGGTGACCAAACCAGCAGAATTGAAGAACAACGAAAAGCAATCCCCTCTTCCGCCCGACTTCAAACAAAATCTAGATACTTTTGACAAGCATCCGGGTCAGGAGAAATCTAACGAGCCCATGACGCCTCAGTTCGACACTAAGCCTGGTCAAATGGGTGTTGACACAATTGAGGTAAAGGTTGGAAATATTCCGGATAGTCATACAAATATCGTCAGCTTCTTCATCAGCTCACATATGACCGTTGGTCATCTTCTTGATCTCATATGTCTGCAATATCAGATCGACCCATTACGATACCGTCTAGCACAGGCAGATTTCCCTGATATACAGACAAATTTGTTGGGAGATGACATAAAGCTGTCCAAGAACAGCTGGCAACAGCCTTTGGATAATGCAGTCTTACTTTCTACCCTTCCAACCAACAAGTTTAAGTTTGTGCCTAATTTGTCACAAACCATAAGGCCGCTAACAGATGTCAAAGTTGATAGCTTTAAGGATAACAACATCACGCCCTCGTCTGCTACATTCATTCCACATGGTATCACACCTCCTACCAGTCAATTTGAGAATAGAGCTGAAGATGTTTCAGCCAGTGTTACCGACGAGAAAGACAGAATGGCTGCTGAAATTGAGAAGCCAGCTGCAAAGAAACCTCATAAGGCAGACCCAGATATGTCTGCTATTGCCAATAGAGCTAACAAGCTCTCGTTTGGTGATATCTTGAATCAAAATCGTCCAAGTTTACCCGTCAGTTTGAACACCATTTACTTCAAATGGACAGTGTATCGAAAGAAGCCACCAATTATCAACCGAATCGAGAAGGCGCTAATTATAGACGGTGACTACATACACTTGGCCCCCACAGATGACGTCAACTGGCGGAATAACCCTGCTGATAATCCATTAGCCACAAGCAACAACCTAAGCCATCACCATTACCTTCATCATTATAACTACTCCAAGTTTTATAAAGAGACCATGATGAAAACAAGCTCCTTCCATATCACACAGATTGTCAAGCTCAAGCAGTACACTCAGTCCAAAAATCCGAATCACTTCAAGATTGTGATTCAGAAACCCGCAAGTGAGACCGGTAAAGATGCAGCTGTGAAGAAAAAGTACGATCTCGAGGCCGAGAACGGCGCTCAATGCGAAGAGATTATTGAAAAAATCAAATGGTCTCTTCACGTTTACAACAATATGATTGATAAGTGAGACTCTTCCTTTTTTGCAGCCAAAATCGGTGGTGTGCATCCAATATGAGGGCATCGCTAAATATGGAGAATGGTATCTATGGGCTTATCTGAGAACTGGAAGCGGTTAAGTGCTAAGCAAAATGCATCCAGTCCCAAGAAGGATAAACATATCCTGAAGATACGAAAGAGGTCGATCGCCAAAGCAACTCCGAAGGAACGCGAGAAACCTGTGAAAAGGCTCAATCAACAAAAGACTCCACTTGAAGTATACCTTTGGGGAAAGGACAACAATAATCCAGCGAAGGAAGCTGTCGGTAAATTCGTTGCCATCGATTGCGAATTTGTTGGCATTGGCGATAACGACGAGTCAGCACTTGCTCGTGTGTCCATTGTGAACTACTATGGCGTGCTACTATTAGACACATTTGTCAAGCCACAAGGAAGAGTCACCAATTGGAGAACATGGGTCTCGGGAGTAGCACCTCATCACATGGCCGAAGCAATCCCTTTCGCCGAGGCACAAAAAAAAGTTGAAAGTCTAATAAAAGGAAAGTTCCTTGTGGGACACGCACTCGGGGGTGACCTCAAATGTCTCGAACTCAAGCATCCTAGAAACAAGATAAGAGACACTTCGAAATACTCTGGCTTTCGAGTCGAGACAAAGGGCCACCCGCCCAGCTTAAAGAAGCTAGTTTCGCAATATTTCAAATACGATATTCAAAAAGGTCTGCATTCCTCCGTCGAGGACGCTAGAGCTACAATGGCGCTTTTTCGAAAATTCAAGTCGGAGATTGATCAAGAGGCGATAGCGAAGTACAAATAGTTCTACGGCGTGAATTATCATGATCGTTAAACGTTATTCATATATAATGCATCTTCGGTACATAACAGTAATGAACGGAATGGGTTTATGATTTTTCTAGGCGTTCACCTTCGTTGACGCTGCTGATGCTTCTGTGCATAAGTTGTTGCACCATTTGCATTCTTTTCATGTCACAAATGTTCTCTGTGACTTCATTTCTGAACTCCTTCACTTGACGTACTCTCTGGAATTCAAATGCGTTTAAGATATCGTTCAACTGGGACTCCGCATTGGCCTCGGAGTATCCTTCGTCTTGTATAACATCCACCATAATGTTGGAAATTGATGTGATAAGATCAATAGACGTGCTGCTGACCATATTGTTTTCAAGACCACGCTTGACAAGGTGAAAGATGACTAAGGCAAAGTCTCTTTGAGTTGCGAAAATATGATTGTACAAACGAATGAACTTTAACTTGAAGTTAGAGTCACAATCGCTGTCAAACGTGTAAGCAGCAATGATCATTGCGATCTTTGTCTCTCCACTTATGTTGTCCAAGCTCTCAATCACGGCCTTTGGTAGAGAGTTTTTCGTCACACATTGAAGCTCCTCAGCGTCCGCAAAATTCTCCTTGAGAAATTCGTTGTAGGTGCTATCTGATGTCGACAAGAAAGCAATCAAAAGGTACTCATACCTGTAGGCTTTGTTGGGATAGCCGTCATCCAGCAGGAGCTTATGTTTCAACATTCTCTTCAAGCAGTGAACAGATGTGTGCCTGAATTGTGATGTAGTGAGACCAAGACAAAGGAAAAGCATTATATGGAGCTGGAAGTTGGCCTCACTCACCGTGTGATTCACTTCGGCCTCATATTCTGAAAGAAGGGGTTCGAGTAAGGGACGAGTGCTCATTATAGGCTGCATGAAGTCCTCTCTGTACTCCATTTTGGTGAAGATGCTAGTAGTAGTGGTGATAGCTGTCTGGTATAAAGGTGGGAAGCTCAGCAAACTGTGGCAGATAATTGACCAAATGAGGATTGGAAGATATTTCGAGTCTCTGGCCAAACCTTCTTCCAATCTGGAATAGCAGATCCCTGAATGCACGTACGTATTAGGCTCGTGATATTTGTTGTCGACGAGCATCTTCATCATACGGCCACCGGCTGAATCACTTATACCTGATCTGGCAAGAGTACCGACCAATGTGATAGCACGACGTTGGAAAAGAGAGCCGGAGCTGAACGCAATTTCCATAGCGAGAGATGACCACCTAGCTGTCCATCTGATTTTGTCGTCTGAGGACCCAACCAGAAGCATGAAGCTCTTCAACTTGTCGCACAAAAGATCAAAAGCTGTAGCCCTGTTAAAAAGGTGTGTAGCATCTGATCCTTTGCTTCTGTCGCCAGAAGAAAACCCAAAGAGCATTCTTGCACGCTGACTAGTGAAGTACTCGATTGAGGATTCAATAAGCTCTCTCTGAGGATCTGTGAGATCGAGCTTGTGAACGAATGACTGGACAGTATTGATCGTAAGTTTTTGCAAATCCGGTCCAAACTCGAGCCTGGGGCTATCAATGAACAAGGAACAGAAGAAGAAGACATGCAGCAAGTAGAGCGAGCCAAAAACGTAAGAATTGAAGAACATTGCCGCGCAAATCTTGATGAGGACAGTGATCTCGAGGAGTTTGCTCTGTAAGGCAATGTCTGAATCATCACTTCTGGTCTTATGGATGCATGCCACAAGCCTGGACATCAATTCACCACAAAGTTCAACACTAGGACTCAATACTGATATAATTTGCTCCCATTCAGATTCGTCTGACTTGTTGTCAATGGCAAAAGCAATGATCTCATCCAAGAGCACCGACGTTAAGCGCAAGTCTGCGAAAAGCTTTTTCCAGACATACTTGTTGAGGAATGGAAGCAGATTCATAGTTTGCGAAGTGATACGACAGAACTGCCTGGCGATCTCTGCCACTCTTTCAGATCCATTTTCAAGTTCCATGAAAATCTGGTTTCCGACATTCTCAATCCATGGAGAAATGTACATTATGGCACTCACACGATGGGCCTCGGGGAGTCTCTCGAAGTTGTTGAAAAAAGCTTTGATGAAGCGATAGGTGTTTTCAGGTCGTTTCTGTGCAAGGTGTGTCGAGACGCTGACAACGAAATCGGTAGTATCTGTCGGATATGCGATACTGGAGGCATGAGATGGAGAGACCCCAAAGTCCACATCGTAGTACGCAGACATCGACGAAAAGAGGTAAGAAGCAGAAGATCTCACCTCCGGGTCTCTTTCAAGTAAGGCGTGAAACACAATGTTATAAAGTTTTCCAAACCAATGCAGCTCTCTCAAATCATCCTCGTCCTTCTTGTGACCGGATGTCTCCCTAGAAGTCCTCAACATGGCAAAGTAAAGGAAGCGCAAAATAGCCAGACGCTGGTTAGATGAAATGATAACCTCATAATTGTACCTGTTGAGAGACAAGGTAAACTCATTTGGAGTATCAAAAGTGTTGGAAATTTCACATCGGGTAATATCCGACAACTGGTGGACTTCGACTGGTGTGAGCGAATCAGTCTGAATAAAGTCGGGGCTAAACTCTGACTTTTCGAAACATAATTGCATGAACTTGCGGCCAAGCTTGAGTGTGGCTGGAACAAACTTTTGTACAGCATTTTCGTAGACAAGACAATCATTGAAAATGACACGAACATCTTTGTCAATAGAAGTGGTGGTCTCGCTCAAACACAAACTGTTAATAACCTCTGGTTTGTCAGTTTGTGAATAGAAGTATCCCTTCGATAACGGGTTGATGTTAACTCTTAATTGCACCATATCCTCTATTATGCTGACATGTTTGAATCGGGGCAAATTGAAGTAATAGATTCTTGCACAATTCTTGAAGAAAATAGATGGTGCATAGTTTCTCATCAAGCTGACGTAATTCTTTCCAATGATTCCCATGTAAAAGAACTGGGTGAAGTCATTCACAATGTAAAACTTGTTATCCCATACTTGACTAGCCGCCTCCAATATGAGGAAAACGAATGTGCTCATATCGTAGCCAATGTCTTTAATATGGCGGAAGTTGACAACAACAGCAGGTGTTCCATCGGGAAACACAGCACTATGAATCACCTCGCTATCAACTGCAAGCTCCATATTCTTTACTGACATCTTTGCCATAAACTCTGCGTATTGTGAGTTACCAAGATACGCAGATGGGTCAACAGCTTTATAGGATGTCGTCCCTTGAAGTGAAATGGATGGTCGAGGCCTTCCGAGCTCTTTCATGATCTGGTCCAATCGTCTCCATAGCAACACACGTTCATGGAGATTACCGGCATTGACAAGAGGGTCGCCGAGTGTCAATTGGTGCTTGATGTAGACGAAGTAAGTGTAAAAGAACTTGTGAATGTACCGTAATCCAGTGTAAGGTTTGACAGTCAAGCTGTGGAATGGATATCCTTCTATAGGGCTCACTGACATGTCCTCTAGGAAAACGAAGATCTTCTTATTGAGTTCACCAAGCTGTTCGGACCTTTGAAGCAAACCTTCCCACTTAAGCGAGGAAAGAGTGCCGTTCGCCATGTACTGAATGACCTTCACCAACTGGATAAGTGAGCGCTTCACCTTCACGTTCGAAGTAGAAAGATCGAAGAACGATTCAGGGCTGACAATAGCAGGACAGAAAAATCTCAAAAAGACGAACGAGCCAACTGCAATGAGGGCTGCATCCTCAAACTTTGCCCCAACAGACTTGTAAATTTCCGAGCAGATGAAACGAAACGAATCGGGAAACCACTTGGCAGATCCCACAATTCTATCAACAATCTTTGCCAAAAACTGAACAAATAGATCAACGTCCTCGAGTTCGTGGCTCTTTTCGACCTCAAAAACAACGGAATTCAGGATTATTTCCTCGATAACAGGTTTCAAAACAACTGTCAAGTAGGGCAATCCGTCTTCTTTTGCAAAAATGGACATTAATCTAGTCAATGTACTGTTCCTCCTGAAGATGTCGGTGGATCTCGCAACACTGCTGATTTCGTCTGTCAACAAGGTAACGAATAACTTGTCGAGCTTGCGAGTATAGCCGAAGAGGCCATGAAGCGAAGTTGCTAAAAGATTGTGTTCTGCTGGTGAAGCGACTTCGGCAGCTGCTCCGTATACTTCATAAATCTCAGCCATCTCAAACACTATTTCATCAGAGAATTCCTCTTTGGCGCTTTTGAGCTTCTTGGTGGATAACATATCGCCAAAGATATTCAAGAAGATCGACCTGATTTTAGCATTTTGATGATAGCCCAAAGGAAGGACGAAGTGCATGCCATGCTCCGTATCAGACTGGAGAATGTTGGAGATAGATTTGAGGACAACGTCTGTGATTCCTTGAATTTTGTACTTCGAGCGTAGCATTGTGGGAGATGGTGTAGGTGAAGTGTACTTCTGCAATATCTTGAAGAAGAGTGAGAAGTGGTTCGAGAAAACCAAATCTTTGCTATGTTTCAAATTCTTCTCACTCACGCCTTCAGGAACTTCAAAAATAGAGTCTTGCAATTGCATTTCGAGACACTTTGCACATTCACTTGCTAACTCAATGTACAAGAACTCAAGCTCCGAGCTCTTAGTCTGGTTACTTTGACTCGTGTTAGGAGTTGTCAAAACCGAGTCATCCACGTCAGCTTCCTCGCTAGTTGCATCAAAAAAGACAGCTTGTTCAAGCCATTCGAGAGAAATCTTTGCATAGTTACTTCTCAACTTGTAAGCACCAGCAATACCATTTCTTTCTCGATCAGCTTCAATCGCGGAACAGACTTTGCAGAAACGCAACTTGAGCTTGACAATATCCACGGGGTTAGTCACCATTCCAATAAACTTGTGAAGGAACTCGCACACACCAGGCAATAATGAAACCAACACAAATGAACCGTCATTTTTGATAGCAGTCATAGCAGTAATGATCGCCATCATCTGTTCCATGAACAAAACAGCTTCACTTGATATAACGCCTTGATCAACATAATAAATACCGGCATTCATGAGTTTTGTACAGACCAAATGGAAGACGGCAGGATGCGACTCGTTCGATAAAGCATCTTTAATTACAACTCTAACGACAAGCTCGTTCAGCTTGAGCAAGCTGATGGCTCTATCAAAGAATGCAGAAATTAAAGCTAACGCCTTCTCCTTCTCCTTCGGGTCATTTTCCAGAAAGTCTTTATTCAAGAAGCATCCCGATGTGGATACAAGGAAGCCCGTATAATGCCTAAAGACAAGGCTTGCATCTGTGAGGGTCGAAGAGCTATCAACAATATCCAACCATCTTTGATAAATCAAAAGCCAGACATGGTAGAGTGAGCTTGTGGGAGGGGCTTCCATGAGAATGTTTCTGAACTTCTTGTGAAGAGAAACAAATCCTGTGAACACGGAATCATCGTCGAGGATTCGCTTAAAGACATGAGCCAAGTGGTTGTCGAAGCAGTTGTAAGGGTGTTTTCCGTTCTCGATTTCGAGAATATGCCATTTCATCGTGAGCTTGGCCATGCCAAAGAACTGAACGTCGTGGGTACATAGAGCCAAAAGAAGGATAATCTCAACCGCTTCACAGACAGTTTCGCAGGCGGAGTGTGAGCATTCGTGCTGCAAAAGCCTATTGTTGGTGACATCCTTGTAAGAGATGTCTCTTTCTTGTAGAAACTTGTTCAAGAAGATGAAACAAAGCTTGAAATTTGGATCTGTCAACGAGAACACAGTACATGCTTCTGCGATGGCTTTGATGACGAGATTGGAAAAGAGGAAGCTCAGGCACTCCTTCACTTCAGTGTCTCTCAAGGAATGGCTCTTGCTCCGGACCATGGTCATGGCAAGGGTACATGCCGATTCAAACAATTCGGAATTACCGTTAACAGATTTGAAGTGAATGGCTTGTTTGATTGGAAGGGCCATTTCATGTGCAAACGTGATTAAATCCTTGAGGACAGCCTTCTGATCCCCACCTTCAGGTTGTGTGACTTTCTCCGACAAATAGCCAATATAGGCCTCTGGGGATGCAGCGAAGATTTCAAATAGCTGTGTCATTATGCGTTCACATTGCCCTATGCATTTCGCATTGAAAGGGACCTCGACGCTGTTCTGTTGCGCAGACTTGTTGGAGCTCGAGTCAGCTGCCTCCACGGTGGAGTTGATATTCTTGTCCTGAACAGACCCTAGACCGTAATCGAGATTATTTTTCTTGAGCGAAGATAAGAGTGGGTTTGAATTAGCCATGTTTTTGTCCATTTCCGGTAGTCTGTCCGAGGTTTGCGATAGTAGTGATGACGAGCTTGATTCTGGACGGTTAGAATCGAACAGACTTAATTTCCTGTAAGTTGTGAACAAAAGACTCTTCAAGGGTTCTCGTAGTCTTTTCATGACAGTTTGAAGGGGAACTTTGTATGTCTCGACGTGGGCAAGGCCCTTGATAACACTCATACAAATCTCAATCTCCGGACAGAGACATTCGTCTTTGCATCCGTCCTCTGACTTCGGGAGAGCCGAGTTGAAGTAGTCCACAAGAATGGGGATGTATTTGTCAGGGTTTATCGCAATGGCAGCCACGTATAGGTCTATAGAGAGCTTGCGATAGTGAAGTTTGGAGGCATCGTAAATGATATTGGGTCCCATTTTCTTCAAATTCTCGAATGTCTCGTCGATGTATTTGACGCTGAACTCACGCACATCGCCCTTCAACTCAGGGATTCTGGCACCTAGAGAGAAGATGTTGATCAAGCTCTCAAAGCACTCCAAATTCAGGCCAGAGCTTGCATCCTTGAGTATGGAAGTAAGGAACTTGAGGCGTTTGTTGAATGCTTGTTTGAGCTTATTCGGCTTTTGAAGAAGTTCATCAAAGTCTGAGGGGCAGAGCATGACAAACCACGAATGCAAAGATGGTGCAATGCCCACCATTTCCTGATCCTCAAAAGCCGTTGAAACGTAGTCAAACAACGTCTTGAAATTCTGCTCACTGGGCTGGCCAGGAATCACTTGCTCCGCGTAGAAGTTGGGGCGGTGAAGACATTGGTATTTGATGTTGAGGGAGTCGAAATATAGGCATACCTGCTTCCAGCTATTGGAGCGGATATAAGGCATCATACTGTAGACTTGCTTGGCGTATTGGTCGGCAACATCCTTTGTGTAGTATAGAAACTTGAGCAGGCATGAGTACTTATGCAAAGCAGCATTAGGGATATATTCTCCTCTCTCGGCCCATGCAAAAAGCTTTCTATTGAGGAAGGAATAGTAATCGTTTGGATTGGCTGCGGCAAGGTAGCGGAGTACCAACAGAATATTTTCGTCGATCTCTTTCACATACGCTCGTATCTCATCGTGTGTTAAGGATGTATCACTCGCAAGGGTGTAGTCAATTGGCTTGTACTTGTCATTCCGAATCCGCTTGATGCTCGCGAGAGCTTCTCGGTTCACCTCCTCGGAAAGAAGGCAGAAAAGAACCTCCAAGCTATGATGGATGTCTGTGTTGAGGAGTTCGGACGGCTGGAAGGAGTAAATCATATAGTTTTCGCTGTGGTAGCCAAGGTCAAAGTTGAAGTTGACCCCCTCGTTAGCGGTGATATTGGAGTTTTTACCGATTGAGGCATTCTTGTCCCACGAAAAACGAATAATCGTGGCAAACAACTTCATAACCACCACCGTCGACGTCAACGACTTCTCCTCGCGATCCTTGACTTTCCTTGTTGTAGGGTCGATGTTGAGCTTCTCTAAAATAGCCGAGAAGTGCTCGATGATATCGGGCATGAAATCCAGATTGCCATTTTCTTTCAGCGGCTTGGAGTTGGCAAGGAACAAGTTGGTGGTCAAGATAAACTGGGCATTGAGCTCGACCTCGGCAATATTGTACCCCGAACGGTTTGGGAGGATGTTCTCCAAACGGGAGCTCAAAGAGCGAATCAACTCGCTCTTGAGGTCGCTGGAGGCCATATCCCTGGAAGTGCTAGGATGCAATAACCGGCTTATTAATCTAAGGGTAGGATTCTTGAATGTATGGCTCTGTGGCCGCTTTGTGGGTGATAAAGTGGGAGTAGATTGAAGTGTGGAGGCTTGAGTATGGAGGTCAGATTGGGTATATGTGGAGGGGCACGACTTTGGAGAAAGTCCGGTGGAGAGGAAATAGGGAAGGAGGCAAGTCTTTTGACGATTATTTGACGTGAATTAGTCTTGTCAATTCACTATAGAGAGAGGATTTTGTCTGGGCTGGGTGGGCAAGGTTGTTGGCGAAATCTCGGAAGTACGACTTTTTGCAAACACGCGGATTTCTCGAAAGGAGAGGCGATTCGGAGGTGGATGTGTATCAAGAGAAAAGAATGAAGGGTTTCCGAAGAGAATTTGTTGAGTGGGTGGTGAAAGATGATGGTGTTGTTTTGGTGGTGTGCCAGTGTCGCAGATGGTACCAAGAAGGAGCTTTACCACCTTTAACAGCACGACAATATCTTCATCTTTTTGATAGAGTCAAATAACTTGGACTCTGGGTCCTGGTTTGACAGCCCACTTGGTATGGGCTGAGAATGGCAGATCATACCAAGAAGCGAACCTCCAACATTCATGTACATACGTCACCGCCAGGAGACTGAGATGGAGTGGAATCTCTCGTTTTTTTACTACAATTGGCGATTACAAATCCAACCTCCCTAGAAAGTCCTGAGGCTTTGGTCCCATGGGAGTGCTGAAGTCTATTTTCCACTCCCCTCCTTGATCTTCACCATATTGTACCCCACACATGTTAGATAGTCGTCTGAAAATCTCGAAAATCAAGGCCGTTTATCGGCTCACAGGCACCGTCAGCTGATACTTGCCTCTTGCGGCTGCCATAAGTAAAACAAAAATGGCGCTTACTGAGTAAACTTTATTTGAGAGGCGGAGCACGTTTCAACGCTTGTTTACGAACCTTGCTGAGTGTGGTGTCTTAAACTTGCAGATTATGGGAAAAGCTCATACTACATTTGGCTGCGAATTCGGAACCTGTTCGGACAACACAACAATACCGCTCCCAAGCCACGAGAACCCCGCAACGGTCGACGAGATATGAAGGTCTTGACGTGATTTTGCGTTTTTTTTAAATTGTTGGAATTGGAGAGGAGGAATTGTGACGTTGATGAAAAGTTGCATTGTAGTGAGGGTGTATGATTCTGATCCTGCGAGAATGTCTATGAAAATTCAACCTGATTCTTCAGAGGGAAGGACATTGATCTTAGGCGAATATGACTGCTCTAGAGGGAGTGCCACCTTACAGATGGTGGCAGGGATTTCTCCATTCTTTTGCACAATTCTGCCCATACGCGTTTCCAGCATCAAAACTTAGCATCAATTGAAAATTCACCTCAAGCTTCCTGAATCACTCGCCTTTTTGAAGGACCATTCTCGCTTCCACCTTGAAGCTAAGGTTGGACCGAACCGACTCGCTCCAAACGTTACAGGAGGTACGGGTGTGCTATATCCACCGGACCACCCCGACTTTGTCCACATCTCTCGGCCTCATAGAAACCAAAGTTAAATAATTCAAATCCTTTCCTACCAAAGCCCCCATTCCCCAAGCTCCAACGGACTCTCCATGGATTCTTTTTGGGGTACCATATACTCTCCTGCATGCACCCACGACCAATGAAAAAGTGCCCGCGAGATAAACCTTCAACAACCACATCTACTTATCTTCAACAATGGGTGCCGCTTACCAACTTTTCGGAAAATCCGTCCAGCCCCACGTCTTGTCGCTTGCCACTTTGGGTGCTGTTGTCTTCGTTGCCGTCCCTAAGCCTTGGGGTCCAGCCAAGCCCACCACTCCAGCTATCAACGCTTCTTCCAAGGAGGAGGAGAAGTTCGTCCAGGACTTCTTGGCCAAGCATCTCGAGAAGCCTGCTGAGAAGCACTAGACCAATATATATAAATTCACGTTTCCAGGAACTGCCGCCGGGCGGATCTGTAGATACCTTCGTAGATTGACGAAACGACCAGATTTCACAGCCATACTCGGCCTGGTGCAACGTCACACCTCAAACAACATGGCAGAATTCACAACATGCCCCAATTCGAAGTTTTTGCCCATTTTGACGGAGGGCCTGTTGACCTGAGGTGAGCTGGTGTACGGGTGCAGTTAGTCCCACTCTTCCTGAAAATCAATCCATCGCATCTCATCGCCTCAACTAGCACATCCCTAATGTCAGCCATATACAAAGCCTTGCAGCTGAAACTGACCAAGGAGTCTTCGGAGCAGACCAAGCACATCAACCGTCAGCGTGTGCTTGTCATCTCCTCGCGTGGTGTCACTTACAGACACAGACACTTGATCCAGGACTTGACCTTCTTGATGCCTCACGCCAGAAAAGAGCCAAAGTTCGACTCCAAGAAGAACTTGCACCAGCTTAACGAAGTTGCCGAGCTCTACAACTGTAACAACATTTTCTTCTTCGAGGCCAGAAAACACCAGGACCTCTACTTGTGGATCCTGAAGCCTCCTAACGGTCCCACCATGAAGTTCTTCATTCAGAACATGCACACCTTGGACGAGTTGAACTTCACCGGCAACTGCTTGAAGGGCTCCAGACCAATCTTGAGTTTTGACAAATCGTTCAGCTCGCTGCCACACTACGACTTGATAAAGGAGATGTTCATCCACACCTTTGGTGTGCCTCCTAAAGCCCGTAAGTCCAAGCCATTCGTGGACCACGTTATGACCTTTTCCATTGTCGACAACAAGATCTGGGTGAGAAACTACCAGATCAGTGAAACCGAGGAGCTCAAGGAGAGCGACATTGCTAGAGGCGAGGTGGATGCCGATTCGCTTTCGTTGGTTGAGATTGGTCCACGTTTTGTGATGACCCTCATCACCATCTTGGAGGGCTCTTTTGGTGGCCCCAAGATCTACGAGAACAAGCAGTACGTGTCTCCTAATGCCGTGAGAGCTCAATTGAAGCAGCAGGCCGCTGAGCAGGCCAGATCGAGGGCTACTGCTGCTTTGGACAGAAAGGTTAAGCGCAGAGAGATGGCCTTGAAGGCTGATCCTTTGTCCAATGAGTCTCTTTTTAAGTGAGTTGGAGAGAAAGATGGAGTAGTTATCGGATAAGTCTGCCCCAAGTCTCTGGCTAAATCAAGTGCAGAAGCCTTGATTAATTGTTCAGACAGCTTGAGAGGTGTTGCATAGTTTCCCTAGGCTCAACAGTCGGTCTCGTGGATCTCTATATACTGTTGGCCTTACAGGCAGATGCGGATCGTCTAGTGGCTGATCTACGAGATTAGAAGCTGCTGGATCATCAGAGCATAGACAAATAGCATATACAAGAACGGTTTTGAGTTCACTAGGCCAGTAGCAGGTAGCCCTTGCCAACGCTAGATGACATCATCGGGCGATAAAAAAAGAACGTCTCATCAAAACGTTTTTCCGAATTCATTGGAGGCGGTGTCTTCAGCCTCACTCACCTAGTCCCCAGTACCCTAGCCCATCAACACCCTGCATCACCCAAAACACCCTTCCATGAACGTGGTACCTGAAAAGCACAATAAATTTCTCCCTCTCATACAGGGAAAAGGCTGGGAAACAAGCGGACCATTGTGCGCTGAATATGGTACTACACCGTCATGCCTGGGGTGACCGCTTCACATTCCCCATTGAGACAAGGGCTGTTTTCGTGCCGATCCTCGAAATTCCCAACATCGGATGTTCCACAATTCTACAGACATTTCTTTCTCTCATTCTCAGGGGGTTGGCCGTATTTTTGCATGTTCCTGATTGGAGAGCCCTTGAAGGATCCACTATGGCGGTATTTCGCAGCCATGGTTGCAAACCACCGCCTCACCAGGCACCAGGCACAGCGCCAATGAGCGAATTCAGGCGGAAACAGGGGCGTTTTGGGATAATGTGAAACAAACTTGTCGAAACAGGGGAAACCCGCTTCATTGTACGCGTAATTGTCTTTTCGTCTAGCTGCTGCACGGTGGATAATGGGGCCCTGGTAGGCCAGGAGACTCACTCCCATAAACTGAGTATCCGGCCTGGCACGCGTAGATTTGCTAAAGTACCAAAATCTAAAGCCCACCTAAAACCCAGACTCCCCTTTCTCTGCCTCCCCTGACCGCCCAAACTCGCCTGTGCACGAACTTGTCTTCTACATATGGGTGTACTGCCTCGCTCCTACACAAATCTCAAGTGAACCATCTCCAGGGACCATGCTGTTCAGAGACCAGTTCATGCAACACGCTCTGGATCCACGGCCACCGGTGCCTGAAAAGGACCACCTGGCTCTGTCCTTTTCGTTTGAGGCCCATCCCGAACCCACAAAGGTCTCACCCTTCCTGCCCTTGAATGACTCCACCTTGAAGGTGAATAACCCTTACGGCCGCCTGGAGCCCTACGGGTACCGCTACTACGAAAGCGGTGGTTTTGAGCAGACGAGCCAGAACAATCTTCACCAAAACAGCCTGGGGCTGGAACAGCACGAGATGGACAGGTTCCCCAGTAGGAACCCGTTCGACGACGACATCAAGGACCCCTTCACAGATAAGGCCAGCAGCGTGGACGAGAAGTTCAAGAGAAACGACAGGGCTCGCCGCAAGCTCGAGAACAGGTTGCCTCGGTTCCACTACACAAAGCTTCCCTACTTCACCATCTTGGTCACCTTGATCCAGGTGATCGTGTTCATTGTGGAGTTGGCCAAGATGGCCCAGCTCACGGGCCTGGCCTTCCAGACGTCTCCTTACTTCAACCCCATGTTGGGGCCTTCCACGTATCTTTTCATCAACATGGGGGCCCGATACGTTCCTTGTATGCACAAACTAGAGGGCATCACCTCCGACCCTCTGATCCAGTTCCCATGTCCAAATTCCACATCTACAGACACGAACGTGTGCAGCCTAGCGGAGCTTTGCGGCTTGAGCGGGATCCCCTTGGACTCCAGCGGCTACCACCCGGACCAATGGTATAGAGTCATCACACCGATCTTTCTCCATGCGGGCTTCCTCCACATTGGCTTCAACCTCCTTCTTCAAGTGACGATGGGAGCCTCTGTCGAGCGTGCCATTGGTGTCTTGAAATACGCCATCATCTACTTGGCTCTGGGTGTCTCGGGCTTCCTTTTGGGTGCCAACTTCTCGCCCAACGGAATCGCTTCCACGGGAGCTTCAGGCGCCCTTTTTGGCGTTATTGCCACCAACTTCCTTTTATTTATCTACTGCGGACGCAAGAATACCAATCCTTACGGTACCAAACACTACAAATTATTCATCTTCATCATGGTGCTCGAGGTGATTGTGGCCTTTGTCTTGGGCCTTCTTCCTGGCATGGACAACTTCAGTCACATTGGTGGCTTTTGCATGGGGCTCTTATTGCTGATCCTCTTTCTTCCAGACCCCTCATTCGTTTACGTTGACGGTATCTACACCTACTATGCTGACACCTCCACCGCACAACTTATGCTCAACCTGTGGAATCCCATGGACAAGTACGCCGACAAAATCAAATGGAAAGTGCTCACCTGGGCTGCCGTTAGAGTGGTGTGCCTCGTTTTGGCCATCCTCTATTTTGCACTCTTGTTCCAAAACCTATATTCGGACGAGATGGAGCAAGGCAAGAAGACATGCACCTGGTGCAAATACATCAACTGCATTCCCGTCAACGGTTGGTGTGAACAGGGCGAGGTGAGCGTGGAAAATGTCGATAGCTCCGGAAACCCAACCCTGCCCTCTGCCACGTCTTCAGCGCCAGCTCAGTCATACTCACTCGTTACCATCACCTCGCCTGGTCAGACAGTACCAACCACAGAACCTCTCAATACCCAAAAACGTGACGTCGTCGTCCCTACAGAACTCCCCACAAACGTCAAGCGGTTCCATGTTGAATTGCTGGACACTTTCAGCAGCAGTCTGACACAAGCACCGGCTGTCACTTCCTCGATGTTGACTGATATCACCCTTGTGGCTGTGATGGCGATGCTTGCATTCCAGTATCTTCGCCGCCGCCCTCGCAAAGCATAACCTTCACGATCTTTATGACCCAATACACTAGAACGGTACGCCGGACCAACATTAGCTACCCAAGTCGTCCGCTTCTTCTATAAATGCAAATATATATAGTCGCACTTGTAAAGCGTACCCTCGTAAGACGGACACTTCAGACTGACCCAACCCATCGATCTTATTATTCATAGTAATCTCTACAGCTTGCCTGTCCCAGTATTGATCTGACAGTATGCGGTTGCAAATGTAACTTACGTAAATAGGGTGCCTTGTCCATCCGGCGAAATACCCCCATATCACAAGTACAATACAGACACTTAGCGGGACTAAATTTGAAATATAAGTATTTAATCAAAAATCGAAACAAATTTATCTTGTAAAAACTCAATCCTTCTCTAGCTTCTCGAAGACTGTGTCCACCCTGCATGTGCGCCTACACCTCTATGGAAATTTTCTCACCACCAGTCTTCTCCAGCATGTTACGGTCCAGTATTCCAGTGAGGATCCGGCTGTTGTCGACGACGGCAACAAGGCTGTTTTTCGGCTTCTCCCGCAAAGTCGATCCCAAAATCATCGAAAAGCAAGACGACTTCAAGACTGATCCAAAGTCCAAAATCACCATCTTAGATGAGAAGAACTCCCCCAACTTCCAGCCTTTCAACGCCGAGCGTGATATGCCTGGCTTCAAGGTTGCTCAGTGGAAGCAAAACGTTGTCAGAAAGCAGGACATTGAGGCTTCCTACACTCCAGAGCTGGTTGTCCAGATCATGAGGGATACATACCAAGAGCTTCAAGGCCTGAGCCCAGATGATCTCTCCACTGCGCTTTTGCACGACCTCCAATTCAGATTCCGTTACTTCAAGGCATTGCAACTGAGGTTAGGTTTTGACATCTCCGACTACATCATCAGCAAATCACACAGTTTAGAAGATTTGCAAGTGGAGCTCAATAAGGTGGTGGCCAACAGATGGTCTAGCGAGAGGAACCCTAACGCCATTGTGTTGAGGCCTGAGGACTTTAAGGGTGTGCCCAACGTTTATTTGAACGAGGAGCTTCTGGAAGCTGAGCAAAAGAAGCTTTATGAAGAAAAGTTGGAGGAGGTGAGGAAGCAGGAAGGTATCTTGTAAATATAGCATTCGTTACGGAAAAGACATGTAGAGGAAGCCTAACTCGGGGTGTTTCATATTCATATTTGATGTGTATAATGCCTTGATGCGAATCGTGGGTATAGATCTCAACCCAGCTGACTGACTTATTTCTTTGTTACGTAGAAAATGGCTGCAATCGCTGTGGCTGCTGCAAGCACACCAGGGATAAGGGTCTGGTTTGAAATGCCTGGAATCAAGTCCTCGGCCAGCACTCCTCTAAGCGGTTTGATCTTGCCCACTGGTGCCTCGTCGTGAGGATGGTGGAGGTAGATGTCTGCCTTGAAGATATTCAACTTCTCGTGTACCTCGACACAGTCCCTTAAATCATGGTCCGAGGTGATGGAAACGATATCGCCCTCGTCATCGACGTAGCTGATGGCGTAGGCCTCACCTTCGCCTAGCTTCAAAGCCTCGAGGTCCTTACTGTGGAGCTTCGAATCAACCACATCCTTCAACTCCTGAAGACTTTGCTCTGGGCGTATGGTGACTCTATGAACCCTGCTGGCAAGCGCTGGGGAACGGAACTTGAAGACGAAAAGACCGTCTCTGTTGGCAATCGATGCGGTCTTGCTCATTTGTTTAGAGCCTTCCTCGACAGCCGAGATCGAGTCCGATGGATTTACATCGATGTTGAACGATTGAAACTCAGAGGGGGTCACGTCAGGGGCACTGGCGGCAGAATCCAGGTGCACGGACTCAGAATCGTTATCAAGCGATGTCCAAAACTTATTCCACGCTGGGCCCTCACCCGGCTCCTCCTTGCCTTGATTTTCCTGATTCTCAATCCGTTTGATTTGGTTGAGCGTGGCGTATGTAAGGCGTAAAACGTCCACGATACCCACAATCTCGTCCTCGTCGTCTACGACGGGCAAATTGAGATAGTGGCCCTCGAACATTTGCCTCAAGGCCTGCTGGATGGATAGGCTCGAGTTGGCAAAATCAGGCTGAGATGTCATCACACGCACCACAGAGCACTTCTTTGGATCATGGCCGGCAGCAATGACTCTTAAAACGACATCCTTCGACGTGATGATACCGCTGACACTGTCGTTCGTATCCTTGACCAAAACGGCTGTCGTTCTATTTTCACGCATCAAGATGGTCGCTTCATACACCGACAGCTTCACTGTGGTGTAGACGGTTTCTGTTGTGGGGTCTAACACCAGCGCCAAGGTGGGACCGTCCATCTTCAGCTTCAAGTCTTGGAAATACTCAAAAACCTGTCTTGGTTGGTCGGCCATGCCCATTTCGGTGTGGACCAGATCCAAGGCATCGTAGAGTTTCTTGGAAGAGGCGTGTAAGCGCTCGAGCTTCTCCATCTGCTGAGCATAAGACTTGGTGATGTCTAACACACCAACAATATGGTTCTCGTCGTCTAGCACAGGCAAGTGTCTGAACCCTTTCTCGACCATGAGTGTGAGGGCTTCCAGAGCTGGAGACAGCGCTTGCGTGCAGATCGGATTGAGCGTCATAATCTGCTCAATTGGGGTGCTGTTGGCGTTCAATCCTGATCCCACCACTCTAAAGGCCAAGTCTTTGGCGGTAAAGATACCAATAAGTCCACCAGCATCATCCACAACAAGAATGCAGTTTTCTCTTTTAGCCAGCATGAGCTGGGCAGCTTCGTAAACCGAGGCCGATGCCTTGCACACGATCGGATCAGACGGATTCAAGGACCAGACGGTACCCGGAGCACCCTTTTTCAGGCGGCTGATCCGCAGCCCCAGGCCTCTTTTCTTTGAGAGTTCATGCTCAATTTTGCGCCTAATGGCCTCGTCCTTCTTAGACTGTCTTTTGCGCAGGTCTGGCTGGGGGCGTCGAAAGGACATGAGTGATAAAGTAGTTGGTGTTTGTTGATGTGTGCGCATAAAGGTAAACACAGAGATGGACCGGGCCAAAAGGGGGAGGGTGCAATTGTAGAGGGGTAAATTATCAAGGAAAAAAAGTGTGCCTATATTTGGTGTTTATCGAAAGAAATTGAGTTCACTTTTTCTTAGCTTCACTAACAATGCGTTGGTGGTGGTGAAGGAAGGAGCATGATTTTGCAACCATTCGCACAAGGAGTCCATTGATCGGATCCGAGGTGGCATAGGATGTGCCATTTTAGTTTTGCCGGGAGGGCTCTTTTGATTTGAGTGAATAGCTGTTTCTTGTGTTTAAAGCCCCGATTGGTATATGTAGCTTCCTTTGAAGGCTCGACTTGGGTCCCGTTCAAGGATATCGTTAGATTCCATGGTTACACGTTTCGCTACTTCGGAAATCTCATCAATCGTTTCTTTTACATTGGTAAGGGATATTTGTGTCATTCGAGGCGGCAATATCTAGTTGACTGTGGACCAGCGCAATCGGTCTTATCGACAATTGTCGATATATACTGGTTCTAGCACCCTAATTTGATTCAGAAAGCCACAACTGGAAGTTTCGAAGCTATTACAACGTAATCTTATGACTATAGTTTGTTTTTTTGGTTGTACGATTTTTTGGGGTGCTCGTTGGTTTTCGATATTCTGTGGAATCTGGTTGCACACCGACTATTTTGCGAACCAGGATACCGATCGGAACAAAAGAAAAACCGAATGGAGTTTTTATGATCATTTTTTTTTTTGAGATTCTTTCATGAGCTATACTTACTAGGAAATGTTCGAGAGCAATGAATTTGAAAAACAAAAAAAAAAGTTACTGTGCCTGGCTCCCTTGGAACATGTGTGTGGCGATCATCTTCTGGTTCTATGAGCTCTCTATCATGCAAGCTAGCAGGTCGATGAAATAATGTCGAAAACTTACTTCCATAGAGAAGACTTGTATCTTGAAAGAGATAGGTTTCCGTACGCGAACCAAAGTGGGGTTACGTGAGGACATGGCAGATTCGAACCTGTTTCAGGACACACTGCCAGGCGTTTTGCAACTAAAAACTAATAGGCAAAACTAATAATAAAATTCATGTCTCTTTTATTCTAGCATAAAAATAGAGCGGCTTCAAATTGAGATTCCCTAAATATTAGGTGGTGCTCGACCACCCCTTCCGTTCCAGGTTTTTGCAGCCACTGGTGCGGCGTAGGGGTATAAAAGGAGCCCGATCCGCCGAATTTTATACTACACAATTCATTATGATTGATCTTACAGTTTTGCAGAAAATCGCCGATGCACTTCACTTTATCCCCTTCTCCTGGATCTTATTCGATTTCCTCAAGGATATACTTATTGCAATCCTCACCACCGGGCCTGCTCCCAAACACGTTGGCTTCATTATGGATGGCAATAGAAGATTTGCTAAGAAGAAGGCGTTGCCCTTGAAAGATGGCCACGCCGCAGGTGCTTTATCTCTTATATCTGTATGGTCCACCCTAAGTCCCAGCGACGCTAATACTAATCTTAGGTTTTGGAGACTTGCTACCGCGTAGGAGTCTCAGACATAACCGTGTACGCCTTTCTGATCGAGAACTTTAATCGCTCAAAGGAGGAGGTAGACACCCTCATGACGTTGCTCAGAGACAAGCTCAAGTACTTATCTCTTTACGACGACTCTTACGCACGCCAGAACCAGGTTAAGGTTCGGATCATTGGCAATCGCTCCATGATTCCAGAGGATATCTTGGAAGACTTGGAGCAGGTGGAGCAAATCACCAACGTGGAACTGCTGCTGCGTACTTTGAATGTGTGTTTCCCTTACACCTCGAGAGATGACATTGTTCATTCTATTCAAGGCGTTTGCGAGAATGGCACCTCAAAAGCCAACATCGACGTCGCGGAGCTCTACAGAAATATGTACATGGGACCGGAGTCTCCTCAACTTGACCTTCTTGTCAGGACATCGGGCCATACTCGTTTGAGTGACTTCATGCTTTGGCAATGTACCCATAATTGTAAGATCGAGTTTGTCTCGACCTTGTGGCCCGATTTCAAATTCATTGCCTTGTACAGCATCTTGTTGAAGTGGTCTTACTACCACAAGAAGGATATCATGAACCACAGAGTCAACAACACTCCTCCCGACAAGGTTGTTGATATCACTTCACTTCCAGCTCCACCCCCTTTTGCAACAGTGACTGGTAATTAGTCTCGCTTCATCAGTTCATATGCCTCAATGTTCGGTTCATCTTACTTGGGGGTTCAGTCTAGCTTGAATGTCTGGACCACCTTCTTCACCTCCTTCTTGTTCCGTTCCCTGATACGGGCTTCCTCAACCTTATTCAAGTAACCCATGTAAACAACGACCTCTGCTACTAGAATCAAGAGTCCTGCAAAAACGCAGAGCAACACACGGTAGCTGTCTCTCATATAAGCAGAGCTATTGGTCCAGTACCAAATAGCATACACCACGCTCACCACACTTATGAAGATGTTAAAGATGGTGGTGATGTGGCTTCTGACCTCCTTGCTTGCTTTGGCCGGGTTATAATCTTCATCGATCTTCTGCTCGTAGAGCTTGAATGGATCTGCTTGTGTCTTTTGGACGAGTCGCTGGTATTCATCTTCTTGGGCTTGAATTCGAAGCTTCTCCATAGCCTGAAGAAACTCCTTGGTCTTCGGCGTGTCCTCATTTTTGGTATTCTTGTTTGGGATCACCAACTTGGAACTTTTGAGAAGCTCAAGAAGCGATGAACAAGGTTTGGCAGTACGGTAGAAGTTCACCAAATCCTCATGTTCCACATTCTCGTGCAATTTGAATTTGTCCTTTTCCGAGTCTTTTAGTGTGGAGCTGTCGACGAGAGTTCTTAGCTCCTTGGTGACAAGGAACCGAGTCATAATGTGGAGTTATTACGGAATTGGTGCGCATTAGCTTATCAACTAGATCCAACGTGCTACACCTTTTTAGACTCAAAATGCCTATCGCGACATCTACAGTGGTTGGAGCGTTGGCATGTCAGAGAAATTCCTTTTTGAAGTCATTTGAAACTCAAGTCATCTCTTGCAAGCCATATGAGCCAATCTTGTCTTCGAGAGATAAGCAGAACAAGAACAAGGTGAAAGATGACAAGAAGGACGAGGGATTATTTTCCGTTGAGCTAGAGGACACTATATTGTTTCCAGAAGGTGGGGGTCAGCCATTTGACACAGGTAAACTCATCCTTCTGGATGATACCACAGTGGACGTCATAAAGGTGTTGAGGAAGGAACTCTCAGCCGTTCATGTCGTGCCCCAGGAGGTCAAGGAGGGAACAGTGGTCAAATTGAGCCTTGATTGGGAAAGACGACTTGACATAATGCAACAACATACGGGTCAGCACTTGGTATCGGCCATTTTTGACTCGTATGACTTGGAAACCCTCAGCTGGTCTATGGGTGAGTCTATCAATTACATCGAATTACCCAAGAGAGTTGACGATACCATTATTGCCGAAGCGTCCAGAAGAATAAACGAGAAGATCGTTGAAAACATACCCATCAGTGTTGCCACGCCAGACGAACATGGCCATGAGATCGATGTTTCTCACATCCCAGACGATTATGACAAGTCCAAAGGTGTCGTTAGAATTGTGTCAATTGGAGACATGGACACCAATCCTTGTTGTGGTACTCACTTGAAGTCCACCGGCCAGGTTCAAGCGGTAGCTTTGTTACATCAGACTAACATTAGAGGAGGTAACTCCCGCTTGCACTTTGCCTGTGGTTCACGTGTATCGAAACTTTTAGAGAAGAACCATCTGATTTTGAAAGATGTATCTGGCAGCCAGCTTTCATGCCAGATCGAGGAGGTGGGAACAAAAGTGGCTGAACTCAATGTCAACTATAGAAAAGTGCTTTCGAGAGAGGCTTCTCTCCTCAAAGAATTGGCTGGCCTCAAAGCTGCAGCTGTTTTTGAGGAGCTAAAAGAGAAGAGTGTGGCATTTATTTATAGAGCAGACAGCTCGCCAGAGTACTTGACTGCTTGTCAAAAGGAGCTCCTTACGCTCATTAATGGAAACAAGGACAGCGGAGTCAACTTAACCGACGCTAACACCGTCGTGTTCATCAACGGCGAGTATAAAGGTGGAAACGGCGGAATGGTGAAAATAATGGGCCCCCGTGCTGAAGAACTTCTGGCACATATCAAAGGCTTCATCCAAAATATCAAGGGAGGAGGCAAAGGAGCCAGTTTCCAAGGAAAGGTTACCAAGTATGAAAAAGGCGAGGTAGAGAAAGTTTTGGAATTCCTACAGCTGCAACAGTAACCGGTGAATATATACAAGATTAACGTTTGACCCAGGTAGGCGATTTTCTGGCCTTGAGCTTGCCAGGCTTCTTTCTCTCGACAATTCTGTTGTCTCTAGTCATCAAACCGGCCTTTCTCAAGCGAGGTTTGAGCAATGGGTTGAACACAACCAATGCTTTGGCAATTCCATACATACAAGCCTCAGCCTGACCACTGACACCACCTCCACTGCACGTTATGAAAACGTTGTATTCGGACTCTTGCGCCACAACCTGAAAGGGGTACACAAGCTTGCCTGTGTCGAGAGTTCTGGTAAAGTATTCGGTCGATTTCTTACCGTTGACCAAGATTAAACCCTCACCTCTGACCATGCTGATATTGGCCACGGCGTCCTTTCTTTTGCCGACAGTGTTGGCTCTGCCAAATTCGTCCAAGGTCTTGACAAACAGCTGAGCAACCTTCTTCTCGTCACTGGTTTTTTTCGTGAATTCATCCAAGGTCTGAATCACGTCATGGGGCATGAGCTCAGGTTCTATGCTTCTGAGTTTCTGCAACGCTTGTACAAACTCTTTGTAGTGGACTGGTCTGATTCTGCTGCCCGAATTTGCTCTGGACTTGTACTCAGCGGAAGAAATGAACAGGATCTCTTTGGCTTCTCTTTCATCGAGCACTCTTCTGGGAAGTCTGTGGTGCTTTTCCAAAAGACGGTTCAATCTGCTCATGACCAGGTCGTGATAAGGGTTACCACCAAAGAATGTCTTCAAAGCAGGCACCACCCTTAGTCTTTCCATCTCAGCGTTGCTGATCTGAGTGTATGGCAAGCTTCTGCTGATTGTGTGAGTGGCTGGTCTGACTTTCTGAGGAACCAACGGTCTCTCTTCAAGAGTCTCCTGAGACCTGACAACGGTCGAGCTGAAGAGCCTCTTGAGAGAACGGCATCCCTGGACGCAGCTGCTCGGCTTTAGCAACGACATGGCTGATTGGAGTGCTTCAGTCGTAGATTCTTAGAAGTTTTTTCGGTGCGTGCGCGATCCATAACGGTGGAAGTTTTCGGATCCAGACGATGATGGAAACCGAATAAGTCCATTTTTTTTTTTTTTTTTAATTGTTTAAAAGTTTGTTTCTTTCAGATTGAAGGAGGAAGGTGAATATACAAGTTCCACGTAAGAAGCTTCGATCGTGACTGATAAACTCGCTTGGACGCATGAATGAAAGCTCCAATGGCTGCGAATTTAATGGAGCCATATCCTTCCTTACATAAGGACTCAAGACACTAGAATGATTCGGAAAATAAGTAAAAGAAAACAAGAACAACTGCCACGTCCACTTAGACGTAGGAAATAAAAATGTTATCTGCGTAGTCTCCTCTACAGACCTAATGCAAGCGTAAAGCTATGTTCCTATTACATATTATAATACAGGCCGTGGAGGCTGGCTATGGTACAGGGCATCACAGGTCATGTAAAAGTGACTTGATGCTATTCTTGCGGGGCGCCTCTGACGAAATGTCGGGCTTGCTTGGTGGATCTGGGGGACGCACAGGTGATGAAGATGAGTTGAGTAATGATGCAAGATTTCCTGGCTTGGGAGGCGCCGGCGCCGGCGCAGGCGCTGGGGCAGATGTAGCAGGCTGCAATATCAGCGATGTCAGGGGCAGTGAAGATGAGTCCGAATTGAGAAGACTCATGATGGAAGGCTTCACACCGCCATGTTTTGCTGGTGGCAGGATAGGAGCTGGGAGAACAGGAGGAAGCGATACTGCCGGCGGCAAGGAAGACCGAGACACCTGGGGGACCTGCGACACATTTGACGCTTGTTCGTACATCACAGGAGGTGGACCGGAAAGGAGGGAGCCGACAGAGGCACGTTTTGGAGGTGATGCCTGGAATGGATGCTGAAACATACCAACGGGCACATCCGAAAACTTCGGTGGGTGCGCCACACTTTCATAAGTTCCGTTGTATTCTTCTGGTCTGCGTCCAGGGGTATACTCCTCTGGTCTCCTCTGAGGCTTCACCACAATGGTTGCATCGATATTAGAAATTTGGGACTGAGGATCGCCAGCACCTTGGGCAAACCGTCCATCGGCTTCCAATACAAGCGACTGCCAACCGTATTTTTCAGCGTTTCTCTGGTAGTAATTCCTGACCATCGTAGCAGTCTTGGTGCTGAGTTTCTTAGCAATGATTGACCATTTGGAGCCAAACTCAGCAAGCAAGCGAGGGAAGTCATTGACTTCAGTGATACTCCAATAACTGGTGATAGCCTTCCTCTTATCTTCCAAAACTGAACCATTCAGACGGTCCACTGAGGGGCTTGTCAACACATTGGCATGAGGAGCAGTCAGCTCAATAGGAGCCACGACTTGATCATGGGGATCCTTTGACTGCTCAACCGTCGCACTCGAAGGTGGAGCTTCCTCATCCTTACGTCTCCTTGACTTTTTCTTTGGTGGAAGCTCAACTCCAGAGTCTGGCGCCACTTGGCCATCGGCAACTCGCTTACGCTTGACCTCATCAACTGGTTCTATAGGAGGAACTCCAATCTCTGGTGTCATTGCAGCTTCGGTGTCTTTTCCACTATCTGTTGCTTCCATAGGGGCAGCATCTGTCGTCGCAGAAGATGAAACATCCTGATCTTTGAATTTTGACTTCCTTCTAGAGGGCTTCCTGGCTGAACGTTTCTTGAACTGTGAGACCAAATACTTGTAATTGACAGCTTTCTTCGTCATGTAATAATGCACAACACATTCTTCTGCAGATCTCAAACCACCAATGAGTCTCGAGATTTCACCAAAACGTTTTGGAGCACGGCAGAAAGCCTCGCAGAAAGCGTCATGCTCTTGTTCGGTGAAATTATCCATAAAGTCTGATTTGATTCTGCTAGCCCAATTCTCTTTATCATGAACAATGTTATTCGAGTCCATGAAGATGAAACTTTGTCGCTCAACTGGGTCAAGAATGAGGTCTGGGATTTTGGCAGATACACGCTGCGCCTTGCCCAATGGGTCTTCATTCTGCTCGTTCTCCAAACTTTTCAAAATCTCTTGGAATTCTGCTTCTGTTGTGACCAAGTCACCATGACGACGGCCTCTTCTACCTGATGAAGCCTGCGGCTCTGTTGGCGATTGCGCATCAGGAGCAGCGTCATTGGTTTTTGCCCTGATATCGATCAGCTCAAGTTCACGTCTCGAATCATCATCTGGAGGGTGAATAATTTTGATTTGCTCCTCCATTTTCTCACACCTCTTCTCATTTTCTTTGTCTAAGGTGTTGTACTTGATCCATAACAGAAGGCGCTTTTTCTTCACATTGTGCTCTCTGCGGTCATACAAGTCCCTGATTCTTTTGAATTTTGAGGCAAACTGCTGAAGATTTTGATAGAAGAAGGGGTAGTCCAGTAAGTTTGCGAGCGGTTTTGCGAGACTGAATCTGAGGAAAGACTCATCCTCATCACGCTCTTTGGCATCATTGAATTCATTCTTCAAAACTTCAAGCTTATGATCGAGTTCGGTGAGCGGCCTGTAGCATCCCTTAGGGTAATCCATGGTGTTGAGATCTTCTGGAGATACCTTTACCAGCTTAAGCTTCTCAATTGACCGAAGCGTGCTATAATCAACCGAAGGTTTTATATCCACCGTCTTGGGAGCCGAATATGGAACAGTATGGGGTAACTCTTCATCCTTGATAATGGGTTTCGCAGCCTCCGTTCCTCCTTCATTCGTGGCATTGAGGTGAGCACCACTGCTTGGTTCTTGGGAAGGAATGCTTTCAAGATGTTGGGCATGATGTTCATGCGAGGCCTCCATGGTCTTCAAATCATGCACCACGGATTCGGAAATTTTCTTAGCTTCGAGTTCGGCGTCACCTTTGTCAGTTTCATCGGTCGTTTTCGTTTCTGTCTCAATTTCTTTATCGCTTTCTTCTTCGCCTTCCTTCATGTTCACGTCTTCTCTGTCTTCATCATGGTATGATTCTTCTGGTTCTCGCAGCTCTTCACGGTAGTATCGATTATCACCATAGTAAGGTCCACCTTCGTCAGCGTCATTATAATCCTCAACGCTGCCATTATATTCGGACTTACCGTCTTCTGCATCGTTGCGGCGGTCATACCTATCTGTGTAACGGTCCTGATATCTGTTGGCGTTGCTAGGATACGAGCTCTTGGCAGGATAATAGGAATCTCCTCTCTTGTTCCCCAAGCTATTAGTGAGGCCCGAGCTTCTCTTCTCCTTGCTGCTATACGGCCTAGAGCCTGAGAGAGATCTTGGTTTATCTCTGGGATCTCTAGGATATGACTTCCATCGACTTCCGTACGAGTCCTCGTTATCGTAATCATATCTCTCTCTCTTATAATCTGGTCCCGAATTTGATAAACTTCCGCTACCTAATCCAGAACCTCGGTTAGCTGCAGGGGCATTGTTGGAGCTGAATCGAGAGGAATAGGCTCTGCTTGAAGGGCCTGATGAGGAAAGGGATGCTTTAGGTCTATCAGACCTCCACAGATCTCTTGCCGAATCTCTCGGTATATTGGAATTACTGGTCACATCTCTGGAGGTAGAATCTTTATAGTCCCAGGTTTCACGATGGTCGCGAGGGTCTCTTAGATCTCTGGCATCCCGCTCCCTGAAATCCCTACCTGAACTTGGGTATCCATAATATTCGCCTGAGGGTTCCCTTTTGCTGGCATTATAAGAGCCGTAAGCTCCACCACTGCTCCTTTCGTTATAATACTTTGAGTTGTAGCCATAGCTGGGCTTAGAACCGCTGTACCGAGGCTCTTTCCCGTATAGGCTCAGCCTAGAACTTCCGTACAGAGGCCCACTGTTTGAAAGACTCGAACCTCTATAACGGGGCCTGCCATAATCACTTGAAGGCGGTTTATCACTCCTGGATGGATACAGTCCTTGTGGAGCAGCACTGTCGGCACCAGGGGGAGAGTTGGTTGATTTGAAGTCTCTTCTAGTCGACCCACTGTAAAAGTTCTTTCTTCGTTTTCCGTAGTCATCATTGCTACTTCCATACCGCAGGTCTCTATCACGATCTCGGCCTATAGGAGGACCGCCTCTAGAGGGGCCCGAGGACATGTTCAAGCTGAAGTAGTTGGATGATTATTAGGCAACTTGCTGGATGTATGGTTCTTGAATAGATGCTCACTGGCAATGAGTCGTATTAGGATGTAGACCGGAATGGAGGTACTTCTGTAGGTTCTGGTTATAATGCAGAACAAAAAATAGTCTGAAGATTCGCCAGGGGCTAGATATAGTGAAGGGGGTTTGAAGAGGTTTTTTTAGTTGACTAGACTTTAGCATGAATTTACACCTGTACACCGTGATACTTGACCTACAACTGCTGGCTAATCACGTGAGCTCCAACGTCCTCTACTTTGGTTGGCAATTATTCATCTTTTTGACGATATTTTTGAAAATATGTATATTTTGTGAAATGAGAATTAAATTTGCTAGCACAAATGTTTGGTTAGTTTTGGCATTTTCGTACTCTGTAAAAGTGTCTCACAGGGAAGTGGGCGGCATATTTAGTTTCTGAGATCTCCCAAAAGCCTTCATACTGGATAAAAAATTGAAATTGAAGTTCAACACGAGATTTTTAAAAATTGTGACATCCTTTCGATGCCAGGTTCCCAGAAAGGTATTTATGACAAATTTGCAGCCGAAACAGGGCTTTGTGACATTTCAATACCTCAAACACCAAGTGTTATTTGCCTTCTACAGACATATTCTCTATATGCCCATGACTATTTTATATGCTGTATTAATGGAAGAGTCTTCTAAGGAGACCCACATCCTGAATGGCTTTACTGAAGTCTTCAAGCAGAACGTTGGGGCGGATGCTCTTGCTGCCGACATCAATTAAACCTGTGCATGATTTTGAGGCTGAAGCGAGGAGAATTACTGAACTTGATTCCAAAGCAGAAATGATTTCCAAAAACTCGCCTTTCTTCAATGTGCCTAACATATTTTCGGCCACCAGTGCCGTATGCTTCGTGTAGAAATCAAAGAGTCGATTGACTGTGAGTGTCAGAGAGGCATCTCTATCGATTTTGAAAAGGCAACAGACGACTGCCTTCTGAAGAAGGTTGAGAGCTTTGATCTTCGAAAGAGATGTGTCGCCAAATGTGGCCGAGCACACCTGCGCAACATGACCAATGAGTACCTTTGGAGCAGTTTCAAATGTTAACCCATCCAAGGACATCTTTTCTTTGGTTTGCCTCTCCACCATCTCAATACTCTTGTAACAAATATCAAATGCTTTTCTGAGATCTCCTGTCACTGCAGCACATTTTTTGCAGCAAAGCTGGATAGCTACTGGATGCATCATTGGCACTTGGACAGATCCAGCGTTCTCCTTGTCAATCAATGATTTAAGCTTTTCTGTGATGACATTCTTTACCTGGTCACCCGTGTAAGGTAAGAATTGCAATGCTTCGGGAGTGTAGCCGTTGGACCTGAGTCTTGGAAGAAACTTGTCTGTGAGGTCCAAGGCATTGGAGATACCAATGAGCACCAATTTCGTCGAGAACACCAGGCTCTTGAGCGTCGAAGCGCATTGGAAGAGTTGAAACAAGACTTGCTGGTCCTTCGTGATGAGGTAGTCCATCTCGTCAAGTACCACCACCAATGAATCCACATTTTGGTTGCTGGTCAAGTAGGCATAAAGATCATCGAACGACTTCTTCCTTCCGTGATTTTGACCCGTTACGTGGCAGTAGATCTCATGAAACACGCTGTCAGGCTTGCCAACAGTCATGCAATTGATTCTCATCACCTGAACCTTTCTCGAATAGAGGTCATAGACGTGCTTGGTCAGTTTCGTCAACTTATCTAGCAAAAGATTGACCTGAGCAGTTTTGCCCGTTCCTGGAGGACCAGATATGTACAAGCTGTTACACTTCTTCTCCAGTATGCTTTCTTTGAGAAACTCACTAAACTGATGAGCTTCTTTCTCTCTGCCAACAAGAAAATCTTGACTGTCGTTGCTGGCACCTCGCTGGAACACAGCCTTTGCTTTTGAGTAGACTGACTCCAGAAAGTTGAGCCTCTTTACTCCCTCCTTAGTCAAAGACAGTCCGAGGTCGACTACTCTGCTCTTATCTGGAGTGGTAGGAGGAGTGGCTAACTGGTTATTAGAAACCGGCTGAAGTGCTCTTCTTTTTGACGAAGTCTCGGCACACTGAGCAGATCTCTTCATGATGCAATTATTAATGAAAGAATGGAAACAAGATGAAAAACGAGTGAAGGTGGTAAGGAAAGTAGTAAGCTGGATCTCACCGCGTCTGGCCTATTCCGGAATACTAATGATGCGCGTACCGCAGACCGTGAATTAGCAGACACCTGGGAGTATTTTGAAGACTGAAGGATTCAGTGAAAAAAGACAAATTCAGAATTCAAGCACTGGACGGCACTGGCTCTTTAAATATCCCCAAAATGTCGTTTTCTCCCGCAATGGGTGGAATTGAGTCGCAGTAGAAAAGAAGTCTAAGGCACGCAGACGCGAAAAACGAGAGACATATCCCGCCGCACCAACGCATCTCGAGAGAGTGGATATAGACATTTGGTGATACTGTGAGGACCTCTTAAATTCTAGTTGAGATTGCAATAAAGACCAGACAACAAAGGCTTTTGACCTGTTTCCATAAATACACCATTGGTTGGAAGACTGGAGGGCGCTGAATACCTCTGGAAGGTTCATAACGAAAACCCCCCATATTGATCAAGGGCACACGCTTGGAACATCCATCATCATATTCTTCCAGTACCAGCTACAATGGAGGACCTAGAAGCACAACTCAAAGCCTCGGTTTACCTCAGTGTGGCGAAGATGGTGGAGGAACAGACAGGCGAATTGTCTGTATCGGCCAGCCCTTCCTTCATCGCATCGTTGGTTGAGATCGTGTACAATCAAATTGTTTCGTTAGGGACAGACTTGGAGTTGTTTGCGGACCACGCCGGTCGTAATGTGATCAATTCCTCCGACATGTACATGGTGACCCGGAAGAACGACACACTCACGAGCGCCTTGAAGGAGTACGAGAAGTCTAGGAACGATAAGAGCTAAAGGTGCAATTATGAATGGCCTATCGAGATTAGTGAAGTTGAAGATGCTGTCCCTTAGGTAAGTACGTTGCTGGGGATGTCGGAGAACCAAAGTGGACTACTGGCGTGATTGAGGAGCCTGAACCGTTAATGGATATTCCGTCATGAAAAACTTCCGTTTTCAGTCATCGCTACATATCTGCAATCATCCAAAAAACAAGCAACGGCAATCATTTGAAGAACTAGGAACGGCTCAAGCTCAAGACTGGGCCCCGCAGTACCTAGCACCAGTCGCAATCAGACCAACTATTCAAGTCATTCTCGGCCATTCACTGATAAATCCCGTGCACTGATATTTGGCCGTGGACAAAATCGACTGCCAATGATTACACCTTCTTTGAGGTCGCAATTGAGGCCCAGCCACCATAGTCTCTCTAGCTAAGACCTACGGAAGAACGCGCAGTACCACAGCAGCTCACATAGCGAATGATTTTATGAAAAGACAAAAAGAGAAAAAAGTAGATTCGAAATAAAAGTATAGTTCCTCTTGTATCACCTCAATTGAGTATAAAATGCATCTGGTGTCGATGCCGGCCTCACCCCCACAATGAGGCATGTAGTCTCGGACTCCTATCGCCTACATACAACCATAACTCTTCTTCATGGCTCGAGTCCGAAAAGGCCTCTCATACGTGCTAGGAGATACCGGCAACCATGAAAACCACATACTTCCCATCAATGCCATGCAGCTTCTGGCCCATACTGGCCATTTGTTCACGGGAGGCAGAGATGGAGTTGTGAAGGTGTGGAGTCTGGATAGACAGCCCGAAGCCGAAGAAAGCCCATTGCCAGAGGAGGATTGCCAGGATGTCAACGAACAGCTTTTGAAGTTGGAAACGGCGATTCTGCTGACGCTGTTGCAACACAAGAGTCTAAAGTGTCGATACGATTCGCTGGCAGTGCTGAACAGGAACACTCACTTTGATTGGATCAATGACATCAAGCTCGTGGACAAGGACAGGCTGTTGGTGACTGCGCTGGCGGATCTCTCGTTGAAGCTCATTCGCTTGGACACAAACGACGAAAATGACGTTCACAAGTTTCAAAACGTCCATACCGACTATGTGAAGAAACTTTCACTGATTTCCCTGCAGAATTTGGTGGTCAGCGGGGCTCTCGACGGTGCAATTGCAATCTGGGACCTCAAGACGTTAAAGCCCATTCTGCATTTCCAAAACCAGTCGGGCAAACCACACCTTCCGTCTTCAGTGTACGCATTGGCCAACAACCAGAGTAACTTGATTTCGGCGGGTGGACCAAGCAACACGATTAACGTTTACGATCGCAGAATTAGTCGTGAAGGTGGTGCAAACCTCATCAAACGCTTGGTGGGGCATCAGGACAATGTGCGCTGCCTATTGATGAATTCCGACTACATCCTCAGTGGAAGCTCAGACTCCACCGTCAAACTCTGGGATATGCGCAATTTCAAAGTCTACAAGAATTTTGAGATGCACGATGACCCGGTCTGGAGTCTTACGACCCCTTATGCACTGGCTCCGGGGCTACTGGACGGAAATGCCGATTTCTCAGTATTCTACTCTGGAGACAAGGCAGGCAATGTGGTGAAGACAGATCTCAACTACCTTTCGCTGTACGTACCAGAGGAAGAGATGGTAGAGCCAACTTTCAGCACTTCCGATTTGACAGTGGTGGATGAGAAGCTTGGTCTCTGTACCTTGGTAGCCAAGGCATGCTCGCCCATCGTTTCACTTTGTGTGGAGAAGGACACATCAATCTTTGCTTCAACGTACAATGCCCTCAATCGGTACTATGTTCCTGATACACGACAGATGGCTAAATACCAGTATTACAGGACCTGCGTGGACTATTGCGTTAACCTTGATGCCCAAGTCGACGATGATCATCAGGGCGTTCTTGAGGGAACAACGACTGACCAGTCAGACCTTAATTCCGAATTCTACGACATTGTCAGCCACTTATCAATGGACACAAACAATCTTGACATTCAATCATCTTTCTCCAACTACCCAATGTCTGTGACAAATGCAGAGGGCGAAGTTGATGAAAACGCCGAGTATAACTCCATGTTCTTGTGCATTAACGGTGGCCCTTCTACCGAATTTGTGAACGCATACAAGGAAGAGCTCAAAGGCTTGAAGACCCAGGAGACTCTGACAGTTGACAAAACTCCTGTGGAAATTCTCCTCAACCCAATTCCTGCGAGTCAAGTGATATCCATTGCTTTCAACTCAGAGGCTATAGAACGTTTTCCGTTGAGCCCAAAGTCCATCGTTGCGAAGAAAATGCTCAACAACAAGCGCTGGATGGTTGTTCTTTATCACAATGGAGACATTTGTATCTGGGATGTATTCATTTGCCAGGTGATAAAATCATACCCAAGCAAGACTGGAAGCGACAAGCGGCTTTCAGATGATGAGCTTAAAGAGCGTGCTCGGGTTATGGACCAAATTGCTCAAGAAAACCAAACGTTGGATACTTTCAGCAATTGGTGCGAGGTGGAGATTAGATCCGGAAAACTACTTGTTTCATTTGTGGAAACATCTTCTCCAAATGTCGAGATTTATTACGATGAGATGGTGAAACTGTACCCTTTCATGGCGCTAGATAAGAATGAACCGGCGAAGGAGCATATGGCCAGAGCAAGTGATGATGAGCGTTATCCTTTGGCCCTCATCTTTCTTAATTCAATTTTTCACCAATACGCTCTCTATGAACTCAAGAGTGATGAAAAGGCAAGAGAAGAGCTCAGAATCAGTGCCACTAAACTCAAAACCAGCGGGACTGGTTCTGAGGTAGACCTGAGCTCAGTTTCCAGCACTGTGGAAGAGACAAAGCGGAAGAGGTTGTTCTCTAGAAAATCATCAAAAGCGAATGTTTCCCTGCTCTCGGCCAAGCCAGCTTTCAGCCCAGCTCCTTCTGTCAGCAGTGCTATCAGTGATTTAGCTGACGATCCTCTTACATTGACGGAGACATCCAGCATTTCTGACCAGAACATCGCCGAGGACTCTATTTTGAAGTTGATTCTGCAAAACAGACAGAAGTACATTGACTTCTACGGTCAAAATGGGAGTAAGAGGGTGGCGCCCTCCGAAATGTTTCTCTATTCTAATGACATTGCCGTGAATGGGAAAGACGAGGGTTCCCTTTATTGTCCATTCATTCCTGTCATGAAGCTTCCAGGAAATTTGCTTATCATTGTCTTCGAGAATTCACAGGATTTGGGCAATTATAGAGATGTTTGCAGCTTCCACTTAGACGAGATCACAGAGTTGAATTACCCCGTGCAACTGAATAGCACGAAGTGCCACCTCGTTCAGCAACTCAGACAAACACTTCCCAAGTGGATCGGTAACCCAATCTTATTCAACAAGTTTCCTCAGAAGGAATGGCCGAAAGTGGCTTTCCAGCTCTTCGAGGCAGACTATTCGAAGTATCCAGCGGATAAGAAGATCGGCGGAAAGGCTCAGAAAAAAATCAAGAGACTTCCACCTCTTGAAAGCTCTTTGAAGCTTACATCCCAAAATATGCTTCGTGTGAACAAGGTCTTACTTTACGTTACCGAGAAGTTCGAATCCAGAACATCAGAAATGAAAGAGAAGAAGCGCCCCGCCGAATGGCTTGAGCTTGAGTGTAGGGGCCAAATTCTCGAACCTACAATGACCCTCCAAACCATCAAAACCAAAATTTGGAAGTCCAGCAGCGACATTGAGCTTTTCTTCCGGAGAAAGTTCGATTCGTGAGCCAGCCTTCTATATGGCGGGCGTGCTGCGCACAAGAAATTTTTGAGATGAGAAAGTACGAAGAAGCGCACTGACAGAGCACATCCGGGTCAAAACATAGATTAGCCATGGATGACGTCGAAAGATCAATCTCCCGTTTGTGGAGAAGTTTCAGGACGGTGAAGGAGATGGTTAGAGACAAGGGCTACTTCATTACGGACGAGGAGATCAACATGACCTTAGATGAGTTCAAAAGCAAAATCTGTCCTATGGGCGACCCCCAGAGGAAGTTGATGTGTTTCCAGGCCCAACTTACGCCCGAGGCTTTGGAGAGATTCCCCGAGATGGGTTCTTTGTGGGTTGAGTTCTGTGACGAGGCTTCCGTTGGTATCAAGACCATGAGAAACTTCTGTATTCACATCAGCGAAAAGAACTTCAGCACAGGTATCTTTATCTACCAGAATTCGATAACGCCCAGTGCAAACAAGTTGATCCCCACTGTTGCACCAGCCACGATTGAGGTTTTCCAGGAGAGCGATCTCATCGTCAACATCACCCACCATGAGTTGGTGCCCAAGCACATCCGTTTGTCCAAGCTCGAGAAGAAGGAGTTGTTGGACAGATATCGTTTGAAGGAGTCCCAGTTGCCACGTATACAGAGAGAAGATCCTGTGGCCCGTTACTTGGGATTGAAAAGAGGAGACGTTGTCAAGATCATCAGACGGTCCGAGACCTCGGGTCGGTACGCATCGTACAGAATCTGCTTGTGATGTATTATAGCATAAAAGTCGATAATAAAGATTTGGAGGAAATCATGTGTAGTTTATTTACTCGTAAGTCTCGATGCCATGACTGCGTCTTCTTGACCTCTCCACCAGACAACGTCCTTCAACGTCTGGACGGCTTTTGGACTCACTGACACTCCCTCTTTGCCCAAGAAGACTGAGCCGATAGTAACCACTACCGAATCAGGCAAGTTCGTAGTAAGAAGCGATTCGATGACGAACGCACCACCTTCGACCATGACGCTTTGGATCCCAAGCGAACAAAGTTTTTGAAAGATTTGGAGCCAGTTTTCCCTAGGATCTTTCGGAAAGTCCAAACGAATGAACTGACCTCCGTCACCATTGAGTAAGTCCTCTTCCTCAGTGGGTATCTTAGTATCCATCCTTATCAACACAAAAGGTGCAATGCCCTGTTTTTCTAGCAAAACCTTCCTAGCAGTAGATGACGAATATGTCCAACGTGCTGATGGGTCCACTATAACGGGCCGTATCATATTAACTCCCGTTTCTGGGTATCGACAATTGAGCTTTGGATCGTCGGTCACGGCCGTGTTTGCACCCACAAGAATAGCGTCATGGCGAGATCGTTGGTAATGAGTCATGACCTTGGTTTCTGGGCCAGAAATCCTAGTTCGTGTTCCACTGCCTGCAGCTATTCGACCATCAAGACTCTGAGCCCAGGTAAGGGTAATAAATGGGAGGTTCACGTCTGAAGTAGCATCAACGCTGTTGGTGTCTTTGGCTGACGTTGATTTCTGGGTTATAGGGGGAAGGAAAGGCTCAAGGGTTCGGCCTAGATCCGTATCAAGTTCCATGTAGTTGAGATCTTAGATATGCGAGTAGGATGTAGGACGGCGAGTTTGTGGATATTTGATGTGAGAACAGGCTAGGTCGTTGAAATGACAATTGGCAAGAAAGATTAAAAAGAATGGTATTGAGATTAGAGAATTGGATTTGAAGGAGGGTGGTGTATGCTTTTGCTGTCTTAGTCTGGCTGGTTGTAGTCCAAGTGGTGACATATAAGTGGTCCAGCTTCCTCACTGTGAACATTGCAACACGAATCCACTGATTCTTAAATACAGCCTGAAACGTTGTTTTACAGAGCGTTTTTCACTATCAAAAAGCGACATCCACTGTTCAGCTACCACGAGGCTATCCAGTTATCATCCTTTGGTCTTCTCAAGTTAATTGTTAGAATAAGGCCAGTATTGGGCGCCTACTAACGACTTACCCTAAATTTCTTCAAGGCGAAACAATATTCTGCTACACTTTTCCCTACTGAACTCTACCGTGATACTCAATTCCCGCTACGGCCTGTTGTGGCCCGAGTTCCTCCACAGTACCCTCTAACTCCAATGTAACCATGAACCGCATTGCCCAATTGGGCTGAGTCATCTGAGTCACCTTCTGATTCCGAGCCCCAGCATGTCTCAGAGCCACGGCGACCCAAAAAAAGAGGTACATATTTGTTGACTTCATTGTTCAAACAGACGTCGGGACACCAGCCTCTGCACCACTCTGAAAATTCACCATGACGAATAGCCTGTCGGTGACTCGCAGGGTGAACAATGGCCTGAGGTGCAGCCTCATCGCATGAGAAGAACAAAGGGTCATAAGATGAAAGGCTGGTTACATATAGAGCAACTAACTGGAAAAGACATCAAAAGGTTCAATCTGACTGTGCTGGTAGAACAGTGAGGCTCAGGACCCTGGCGCAGAAGACCAAGACGCAATGCAGACACAAAGCAAACAAAAAGGCATTTTACGGGAGCAAAAAGTGGGGTAAGAATATCAACGCAATTTTTAAAAACTCCACCAAAGCAAATGGGTCTGATCTTTGAAAAATGCCTATCTCGGCACGGTCGGCAAAATGGCCCGAGTAGCACAAAACCAATGGCGTCTGCTGGCTCCGCAGAACACAATGGGTGCAAAACGGCCATCGCCAAGGTACCACTGAAAAATGTGAATCACACAAAAAGAACCCCTATCAAGCATCAGCAACCTCATTTCTGCTTTTTTTGTTCAACTAGTATCGTGGCTTGGACCCTCTCCTCAGTCAAAAAAACACGAAATTTCACCTCCACGCTGCCTCCAAAATCATGGTCTTGTAATGCCCCACCGCACCGCGACGTGCACCATGTTTACCTCGGTCCAACACGCGAGGTGGTTGCTTACCTTACCCCTATTTACTTTAAACTTTCCTAATCAAAGAAGCTTCGTTCACTTACATTACTTCTCTCGTCTCCCCGTTTTGGCGTTTCCCCTTTATTTTTTCTATCCCGCCAGTGCTCCCCTCCTGCGTTTCTTGTTGTTGCCTTGCGCTTCTCTGCCTTCGCTGCCTGCATCCTCCACACATAGCACTCTTCACCTTGACTTTTTTTGACCTACCAACAACAACCGTTTTTTCCATGTTGTCGCCCGAAACGCCGTTTCTCGTGCCCTTGTGGCCGCTCTTTGATAAAGCTGTGACTGCTGCCCTGGGCGGCCGCTTCGTTCCTTCGGAGTTCGCCTTTGTCATTGGTCAAACACCTTTGAGCACCTTCCCTCCAGTGGCTGCTGCCATCGCCACGTACTACACTGTTATTTTCGGCGGAAACTTCATTTTCAAGAAGTTCGGCATCAAGCCGCTTGTCTTGAACGGCTTGTTCCAGCTCCACAACTTGTTCCTCACGCTGTTGTCCTTGACATTGTTGGTGTTGATGGCTGAGCAGCTCATCCCCATCATCTACAACCACGGCTTGTTCTACGCCATCTGCAGCCCTAACGCGTGGACTCAGGAGCTCGTTCTCTTGTACTACTTGAACTACTTGACCAAGTTCACTGAGTTCATCGATACCGTGTTCTTGGTGGTCAAGCAGAAGAGATTGACATTCTTGCACACCTACCACCATGGTGCTACCGCCTTGTTGTGCTACACCCAGTTGATCGGCGAGACCCCTATTTCCTGGGTGCCCATCACCTTGAACTTGGGCGTCCACGTGGTGATGTACTGGTACTATTTCTTGGCCGCCAGAGGCATCCGTGTCTGGTGGAAGGAGTGGGTCACCCGTTTCCAGATCATCCAGTTCGTCTTGGACTTGGGTTTCGTCTACTTCGCCACCTTCCAGAAGCTTGCTTTCGCCTACTTCCCTCTGTTGCAGGGCCTTTTGTTCAGATGCGCTGACTGTGCTGGCTCCATGGGCGCTGCCTACTGCGGCTGTGCCATCTTGTCCTCCTACCTCGTCTTGTTCATTGCGTTCTACATTGACGTCTACAAGAAGAAGGGTTCCAGAAGATCCAAGAGAGTCAAGTCTGTCTCTGGTGGTGTTGCTGCTCAGGTCAACGAGTACGTTACCACTTCCGACAGAGACTCTCCTGCCCCAGAGACTCTCCGCAAGAGAAAATAAAGTCAATATAGACCATGCGGTCTTGCCGCTTAATAGTTCTTAATTAGATTCATTTGCTACACCCCAGTAGGTAAGGCTCTGGTATACCTAGCTTTCATTAAACAGGCAGAAGGGATACCTGAGAGACTGGACCCATTGCTATTTATTGTTTTGTGTCGGTCCAGCCTCTAAAACAGGGCCTCCACCTCTTGGTAACCTGGAATACCCTCAGCGGCACCTTTCTTCTGGATTGCCAATGCACTGGCTCTTGTAGCGAATTCAACAGCGTCTTGCAATTTAGCACCCTCGCTGAGCTTCACAACAACACCACCAAAAAATGTGTCTCCAGCGCCTGTAGTGTCAATGACTTTCTCAACCTTCTTCGATGCTGTGAACGCAGGCTCCTCCGTCTTGGACGCTGAAATGCTACCTTTGCTGCCCATGGTGATGATGACGGAGGCCACATTCGTCTGGTCAATCATTCCCTGGAGCTTGCGGGCCAAACGGCCAAAACCGTCGATTTCGTCTGATGCAATTGTGGTCTTGAAATCGTCCAAATCGGCTCCACTGAAAACCTGAGCGCCAACGTCCAATGCCTCACCCTCATTGACTATAAGTAGGTCGATTTTGGCCAAGGTCTCGGGCAGAAGCTCCTTGAATGGGGATGGGTTGTAGGCGATGTTGATCTTGGGTCTGTGCTGCTTGACCCAGTCAATTGTCTTGGTTGTGTCCGGGTATTCGTTTTGCAAAACGACAAAATCGCCGTCCTTGGAGTCCTTGAAGTAGTCTTGGTAGTTTGCCTCCGTAGGCTTCAACTCTCCATTTGCGCCTGCTGTGATCAAGATTCTGTTTTCTCCAGAGCTCTCCACCAAAATGACCGCCACACCAGACGAGAAGCCGTCCAAAACAGCAACATGTTTCGTATCGACACCGGCATCCACAAGCGCCTGTCTCAATTCCTTGCCAAAAGTATCGGCGCCGACATTGCCAACCATTCTCACGGTCTCCAGCTTCGAAAGCCTCGCACAGGCCAAGCTCTCGTTGAGACCCTTTCCACCGAGGTGGTTTTCGAAGGTGTTGGCCTGGAACGTCTCGCCAGCGTCGGGCACCTTGTCCGTGTAAGTGACGAGATCGTAATTGAGCGAACCAACGATGGTAATCATGAAGAAAAGAAGTTGCTGTGCGACTGGATAGTGGAAGGATGAGGTGAGGTGGATTAGATCTCACACAATGGGGCTGGTTTAGGCAATATGCGAGGAACTTCTGGAGAACCCCAGCGAGCACTCATTGATCTGGGGTGTTCGAATTTTGAAGATTGGCTGTTTGAGATTCGATGCCGTTGTAGTACATGAACAGAAGAAATAACGTTTTTGGAGGCTACTACTGGTGGCTCGGAGTACCTTAGAGAGGGTCCGAGGCCGCTGGTTTGCAGGTGGATATTCCGCTATGGCTGCAAACGGTCTGAAAAGTGGAAATACAGAGATTGAACCAATACACAAATTCCGTTTAATATCAATCCCAAAATATGCCTACCTGGCCCTTCAAAAGTATATTTATTCGGTACATGATGCATCACACCGGCACCACATGCATCTTCCATGACTTATATGACAATTCTATCCCTGTGCTTAAGCAAGCTTGCCCTCTCTCTTCAACTTCATTCTCTGGGCAAACGTCAATGGCTTGTCGGCAGCAGGTGCCTCTGCTGGAGGTGGGGCAGCAGGAGAAGCCTGGCGAACTGGAGGGGTGTAGTTTGCCTGGCGCAGAGGTGGCGTGTAGGCTTGCTGACCAGCGGCCTGGCGAGGTGGAACATAAGTCTTTGGAGCAGCAGCGGAAGGAGCCAGCTGGGCCATCTCGGCCTCCATGGCGGCTCTCTTTTGGGCCAACTCGGCATCCTTTTCCTTCTGGACTCTCATTTCCTCACGGAACTTCTCCATCTCGGCCTCTCTGGCCTGCTTACGAGCGGCCTCCTCGGCGGCATGATGCTCTTGTTCTCTTCTGAGTCTCAACTCCTCGATTCTCTGCTGCTTGACGTTCTCAATACGCTCGCGCTTGGCCTGCTCGAAAGCGGCCTTGGCCTCCTCTCTCAACTCAGCCAACTTGGCAGCGTTTTGCTCGTCGATCTGCTTCTTGAACGAAGAGTAGTCGGGCACCACACGGTTCAAACGCTCCTTCAATGCCTTGGCGTTCTCGTGCTCCTTGCGGGCCTTTTCGATTCTGCTGCGAGTGAGCTCCTCGTGAGCCTTGACGTCTCTCTCCTTCTGGGTGGCAGCCTCCTCGGCCAAGAACTTCAACTCGTGCTTTCTGTAGGCTCTCTCGAGATGGTCGGCCTTCTTGAACACAACCTTCATCTTCTCCTCCAAGTTCTTTCTGTCCTTGTTCAACTGCTCGATCTGCATGGCACGCAACTTGTCCGTGTCCAAGTTCTCCAAGTTGTCCAAGTCGATCTTGATGATACCCTTGGCGTTGATCTCCTCGGCAATCTTTCTCTTGTTGCTGTCGGCAATAGCCTTCTTCTCTCTTTCCAAACGCTCCAAGTTCTTTCTCTCCTGTTCCTGGGCCAATCTCTCCTGTTCGGCCTTCTGGTCGGCGATCAACTTCTCCTGTCTGGCCTTGGCGGCTCTCTCTTCGTCCTCACGTCTCTGCTTCTCGGCAATCTTCTTGCGCTCCTCCAACACCTTCACTCTGTCGGCAATCAGCTCCTGCTCTCTGACAAAGTCGGAAATGGCGTTCTTCAATGCAACTTCACGTCTCTGCTCCTGGCGGGCCTCGTAGTGTGGGTCAATAACGTCACGAGACTGGGCCAACACAGATGCCAACTTGGACAATTGAGTTCTGACCAACTCGGCTGGGGTGGCTTGCAACTTGGACGAAAGGGAGTCGGTGTAGGAGTCCTCGAATGGGTTGGACGCGAAGGTCACGACCTGAGACTCGTGGTCAATGGTCAAGAACAAGTGGCCCTTCTTCACGGCGTTGACAATCATGTCCTCAACTTCCAACTCGGACAAGGTGTAGTCGGTACCTTCGATGATACCCAAGGAAACCAAAAAGTCCAACTTGACAGCCTCGTAGATCTGAGAAACCTGCTGGAACGAACGAATGGCCACCACCTCGGTCAAAGTGGGGATGTACTTGCTGTATGCCTTGTCGTCCTTGATAATCTGGAAAACGCCAGCAACCTTGTCCTTGGCGGTCAATGGGTGGAACTCGGTGTCACTCATAATCTCAAACAAGTCCTTGACAGCAGGGTCGACAAACTTCAAGATGTTCTTGTTCTCGATGGCAGAGATCAAGCTGTCTCTGGTTGGCACCTGACTCAAGTTCAATAACGAAGTCAACTTTGCGTGCTTGGCCTTCTGGTCGTCAACAACGGTCTCGTTGATGTTCAAGGACTTGGTTGGAATCGACAAGGTAGACAACACAAGCACGGAGGCGTAGTAGCTCAACTCCTTGTCGGTAGCATTAGGAGACTGCGAGAACAAGTTGAAAAACTTGTTCCAAGCAGCGGCGTGGAACAAAGTGTTGTCAGAAACGGCGAAGATTCTGGCCAAGTTTTCGTAGTAGTTAGCCATCATCACTGGCTTTGGTGTCTTCTTAGAAGCAGTGATCAAAGTGTGAACATCGTCAACAGATCTGAAAGATTCCTGCCACAACTCCAACTTGACGGAGATGTTCAACTGAGAGAAACGCTGCTCCAAGTAACGCTGAACGGTTTCAGAGTCAGACAAATCCACAGCATTCACGTTGGTACCGGCAGTCTTGCCTGGAGCATTGGTAGTCACCCATTGCATGTGGGCTCTCAACAACTCACAGAGTCTTCTGAACTCAGCCTTTCTGTTGAAACGCAAGCAGAACTGGAACGCCTGGTTCACGATAGCAGAGTAGGTCACCTCCAACTTGGAGTTGTTTCTCAAGATATCCAAAACGGCACGGTATGCCTCCCACAAGAATCTCAACCATGGGGTCACCAACTCTCTCTCGGTTCTATCAGCAGAGTCGGTGTTCAGCACAGCGGACAACAAAATGGACTCTGGGGTTTGCGAGGTCTCCAAGTCATCGTCGTCCTCCTGGTCCATCTTGATGTCTGCCTTGGCCTGGGCTTCGTTCAACTTACCCTCAGCCAATTCAATGAACTTTCTCACAATGACTTGAACAGACTCCAAACCGTTCTCCAGCATCTGCACGTTCTTCTTGTACTGGTGCAAGGCATCCTTGGCGACCTTGCCCTTTCTGAAGTGAACAGCCAACTCGATAAGCAAAAGTCCAATGGGCTCCAAGTCCTCCACTGGCAAGTATCTAGTTCTCTTGGAGGTGATCATCTCGTAAAGAACCTCGAGAGCTGCATCCTTCTGGCCGACACCAATAAGGTCTTCGGCTCTTTTGAGCACGTTCTCTGGCCTCAAGGCCTGGTTTTTGTGAGCTGGTGGCATGGCCTGTTTGTGATGGAGTATCAGAGATCGAGAAGGCTAAAATTTTCCAGTCGTGTGCAGACCGCACTACAGACGACGAAGCCGTGGTTAGGTTGATAAGATGAATGACTATATATTATAGATAAATTGTTTTGAAAGTATTTTTTGAAACAAGTTTTTTTCTGTTCATTCATTTTTTGTGGGCAAAAATGTGGTGTGCCACAGCCTACCATAGTGGAACGCTATAGACAATGTGAGACTAACCACCAACATATCAACAACCAATGCTCCAATTGATGAATTTCTTTTCGTTAACCTAATTGACTTCAAGAGGTTTGATACGGAGTTTGAAAGTCTGGTTTTGCTTGCTTGTTCATTGATTCTAGTCCAACGTTTGGTTGGAAGTACTGCCACAGAAGGCTGAAAGATCTGGCAGACCAGTATAGAGGAGCAATACCAAATGATCATTAGGGTTCTCTTTTTAGAATTGTGCCTGGTTCATCTCATTCTGTCCTTCTAACTGGCTAGCAGGCTGAGTTATGTGGTTGCGAAATGGCTGCAAACGGACCAGCCGCACATTAGCTAGTGCTCCAGTACCCATCCAATCCCCTGTTACATCACGAATTAATGTCTTAATTGACTATATTTTAGAGTGCCAAAACGTAGTGGTTCCGCATATTAATTACAAAGCTTTTCGGTAGAGTACGTCTAAATAGTCGAAACTTCTATGGTCAAGTCGCCTCTAAAAGTATTCTTCACTTTTTCAATGCATACTTCAGACTTTCTATATTTATTGGGGTATTGATAAGATTGAATGTTCCGGTAGATTCTATTTCTGGTTGTACACCGGGCTTTGGTGTGATGTGGCAAGCTTGTCGACAACGAAACACTTTCCATGTCGTCTACATTAACCAAGTATCTTCAAGATGCTTGAGAATAACCGAACGATGGCCTGATGCATCACGGAACCGTTTATTGTAAGTCTTTTGAATTTATTTTGACCTCAAGCTTTTCGAACTTTTTCGATGGTTTACAAAACTTACGTAAATATCCAAATGTGCACGATAACTTTGATAATATTTACTAAAATGGAGGAAATTTCTCTGCCATTTCAGGCACTGACTTAGCCAATCCCTTCTTGTCCAATAAAAGGAGACTCAAGCGGGGATCAATACCGTACTCAGTAAACACCCTTCTGGAGTCTGTTTCTTGGAGATGATTCGTGTACTCGTAGTGTTTGTGGTACTTGGCATTCTCCTCCAAAACAAGGTCTTCGTAGTGGAAGTAGTCGAACTCCTCTTCGGTGGAGGCCTTCTTCTTCTTCTTTGGCGCTGTCTCTTCCTCATCTGCAGTTGAGCCCACCATCTTATATATCTTCGACACCACAAGGAAGTAGTCGAACTCATACTTCTCGTGAGCATCCTCAGCCTTCTCCATCTCTTCCAGAAGCATCTTGTACATTGGCGGCACAACCTCGACGGGCATGTTGATCATTCTTTCACTCACGATCCAACCCACCTTAAGCTGTTTGGTTTGGTCTTTAGTCGATTTTCCCGGAAGGAGCAATTTTCTCAAGATGAGATTGAACTCGTTGTCTGATTTCGTTTTTTCGAGGATGTAGTCCACAACCGCTCTAATGCAAGGCTTTTCGGCGTTGTCAGTCAAATTGATCACCGAGAGAAGCGCAAAGGGGTCTCCCTCGAGTCCCTCAGTTTTGATGGTGGTACCGACAGAATTTTTCGTCAATATCATATCAGCCAACGAGGAGATGTCGAAATTGGTGGCATCGTCACCAAAGAGCTGACGAAGAAAGGTTTTGGTAGCATGGAAGTCCACCTCTGGGTTTAAGTCAAAGTAGTCAAAATCAACATTCACAACCTCATCCTGCTGCTCCTCAACATCAGAATTGTCACTTTCATCGGTAGAGCTGACGTCAATGTCGCTGTCCTCATCGTTCTTTCTTTTGCTCATCTTGTCTTGATTGATATAGAACTGCTCAGTAGTGCGATGCGATGCCGATACTATAGAGTCCGATGACGAGAGTAGTGTGGGGCACCCAAGAAGTCAGGTTGGGATGATTTGAAAAATTGTTATATGATTGGTTTATAATATTTCCTATTAAATGTAAGCCAGAGCTTGGTTGTTCACTAGTGTTGTAAAGGTCTTCCTCTTCAGCTAATCACGCTGTGCTAGGACTCGAAGCGAATCCAAGAATCTACATTACCTTTTGAATAATCTCATTAAATGCCATTAATGCTATGTGACCCAGAAGACAGAACCTCTCATGTGATTACACACTTCTCCTTCTTGTATTCTGTCAACCGGCGTTTATGTTCCTTTCTTTGGAGCGAGGCTCCACTCTTCTTCTCGCTATGGAGGAAATGACCAAAGTGTTTGTGCTTACGCTCTTCGTTCTCGCTGTCCTCCGGCAAAGTCTCTGAAGGCTTCAAGTTCTCAAGTTTCTTGTAAACCTTCTCCATATCGACCTTCTCGGTGGCAGCCAGATCTGCCAAAGCAAGGCCACTAATATTAGAGTTCTCGCTCCATTGGCTGTTTCTGCGAAATTGCGGCGTAAAGCTTATGCTCATATTTCTGCTTCCGGTCTTCGAGACCAGAGGAATCTCCTTGTAATAGTTCATCTCGTCATCAGTCACATACCAGAGGTATCGTTGGCGTATGTCCGTGTACTTCAGACTAGTCGGGAGTGTATCAGGAATGGGTATGCTGGACGTACTTGTATCGCTCCCAAACGACGCCTTCACGGCGCTTTCTAACGGGTTAGGTACCGCCGAGGACGCCCCGTTCTTGGACTCTAAGTCGCTCTTCGACTCAGTTCTGGAAAGAATTGGCGTCAAAGCATCCTCGCTCCAGTACTTCAGGCGGGATCCTCTTGGGGCCACCACAGGACTGACAGTATCCTTTCCTGAGCGAAGAGACAGCACGGAGCTTGATTGCTCAGAGGATGATGCCAACCTGTAAAAGAGCATATAAGGCCATTCGGTATCGAAAATTTCGCTAAAAGTCTTTTTCACCACTTTTTTCTTTTTCATATCGTCAAACAAGTACCATTCGGCATTGAGCGACTCCTCTAGTGTCTCCTCCTTGACGTGGATGTTCTTTCTGACGGCAGATACAAAATGCCCAGATGCAATGGTGGTGCCTCTGTGGCACAATGCACTTTCTAGAATGAGTTTGAATCCTCCGGTGTCGGCGTCGACGTCGTCAGCCACAAAGGAGGGCAACTCGATGACTGGGGGTATAATGATACGCTTGTTCGAGCGGTTCGCCAGCTGCTCAGTGGCATCAAACGAGTATCGCTTCAAGCAAATAGGGAGTACTGGTCTGCGGTTAACAAACTCCTTGGAATTGCGTGCAACGCTCTCATTGGCATTGTCTATGGTATTGTCATCCGTGTAAAACGGCAAAAGACGCAATAACATCCACGCTGGGAGCATCACTTCTTTGGGCTTCGATTCAACAGAAGTGATGGACCATATGGAGAGTGTTGACGAGCGAGTACGAGCTTTGACCAGGTTACTCAAAGAGCCTTGAGTGCTATGACGAGCTCTGAATGAGATATTGGTGGGAAGATCTTGTGTCAATTCAACGTCGGCATCAGGAACTTCCTTTTTCTCGGGTGTTTCCTTTCTTTCGAATGTTTCCGAAGGCCTATGAAGGCTGTCTAACGTGGCACGACGTTCAAGCTCTCGTTTCACGGAGATGGAGTTGTTGAAGTAGTGCTCGAGGCATTCCTCCAAAAGAATGGCGTCCAGACTGTCGGTCTGGTTCTCGACAAACTTATCCTCTGGTTTGATAGGGGTAGCGGTTTTCTCAGCGTCAGGGACCGAAACAAAAAGAATACGCTCCTTCGAGTATTTGGTATCATCATTTTCGTGCTTGCCCAGGTGCTTGATCTCGACCTTGAAAGTCAACAACGGCATCAGAAGGGTTTCTGTCAAGAATTCAAAAAGCGGAGCGACATCTTGCTGTCTGTGGCTCATGGCCTCATTGTAGCCGAGCTTCATAAGACACTCACAGATCCGCATGGAGATATCGGTGGTGATCAAGTTGCCGGAACGCAACAAATTGACGTAGACTCTGAGCAAACCAGAGAGCTGGTCCACCATAGGATTGGCGTGCTGGTTCAGCAAGAATAGGATGGGCTCAAAGCTCTCCAAGTTGGCAAACATCAGGAACAAAAGAGCATCCATGTAGCACATGACGTTTTCCCAGTTTTCGGCACCAGCAAACTCGATTCGTGCACCCAGACGCTCAAAGCCGTCGTTTGTTATGAAGAACCCGCTTTCACTGAGTTGGAAGAAGCGGAGAAGCGTGTAGGTACGAGCAATATCACCATTTGTGAACGGCAGCTTTAGAAGCGCCACAACCTGATGTGTAGACGGTGGCGACTCAAAGAACCCCTTTATCTGGACCACCGCCAGCAGCTTGCTAGTGTAGTTCTTGGTGTTATGTGGCAAGGCATCCGTCTTGGGTGTTTCTGATAGTCGGGAGTAGGAGTCAGCGTACCAGTGCCAAAACAGTTCTGGAAACGCCACCGCAGCCGGGCCGGCATCTTGGCGGGCCCGTATTTTGCGGAACATTGTTTTATTAATGTGGGTGGGGAAGGGGGAAGGAAAGTGAGTCGGAAGCGGTCGCTGTGGAACTTGAGGTTGATAGCGCGAAGTGCCTCAGTGAGGATCGAGGGACGGACAGGGAAGAGGAGGTGGTGTGGGAAGGGAAATTGATGATTAAGGTAATTCGTTTTTTAAAATTAAGGAAATAGAGTTTTTTTTAGCCGATTCTGAATTGTGCTGGGAGTTGACCTATGGTCGTCTCAGAAGCGAATGCGCAAGCTCTTCAGTATGGAGTATGATGTTAGATTTGCTAGTTATCAAATTAGCGTTTTGGCCGAGGAAATGAATAGAGGTTTATCAAAGACTTAATGTTCAGAGAGTTGTGGAGATTAGCTGTGAAAGTAACAGGAATGGTAACTCCTCTTGCTCCATCTATTGAGCGATGAAGCTCTCCACACCGACAGATTCCTGATTCCACCTCCTACAGCTCAGGACAGACCTACCAAACTACCTTGTGTCATGTGAGAAATCTATTATTCCGTACCCAGTTTCATTGCGGCTAGCGGCGCTGCCCTAGCTGGCGATGTTGAGCTCCTTCACCTTCCCGAGGATATCATCGAGCCGCTTTTCCAATTTCCCGCTTCTGAAGTCTGCACGGGTCTTGGCGTCCACATGCTTTTGCACCTCATTCAAGTGCCTGTGGTTCTCACTGAAGTAGCGTAGTTGCAACTTCACGAATGCTTCGAACAGCGGATTGAGGTATGAAATCCTGAGGTCCATCAACCGGGGAAGTTCGGACTTCAATTGACCATTGAGTCGCTCGTACACTTCCTCTGCCAGAGCAAGTTGAGCTGTGGTATCCTTCAATTTAATCTCCAGCGCAGGGTCGGCGTCAGGATTGTCAGAAAGCTTGCGAACTTTATTCCGAAGCGAGTCGTAGTCTAGTTTTTTGTGGGCCCGCTTCTTAATGGCCTCGTTCATGTCCACGTAGTAGGAATTGAACCGGTCAATCGGATTGAGCACCGTCTGCAAAAATGGTTGGCCTATACTCTCGAGCGTCTCCGCCGAAATGGACCGAGTGGCTTCATTGTACTCTTTAGCAATGCTTTTTGCTTCAGTATCCTGACCGTAAAAGCCAGCAAGAACGTCACTGACATTCAGCTGGGCTGTAGACAACGAAGCGAGCGTTTCCTTGTAACGCCGAAGTTCCTTGTATAGCTTCTCCGATGACTTCTCCATTGCTCGGTAGCGCTTCTCCTCATAGTCAAACTCCAAGTCGACAGTTTCGTCAATTTGGCCTGCTTTGAGCAACACTTGGTTGCCTGCTCTATTGATGGCTTTCTTGAAGCCAGACCAAGACATTTCGTATGTGGAGTTGATGCAAGTTGATAAAAGATGGGTTTTGTACTCGGGAAAGTAAGCTTCCGGAGACCCCATGGTGAGTATCGCGTGTGTGCAGTACAATCACCATTCAGACACACCTGAGACATGGCTGCGAGACCTCTATGACTTGTCTGTATCAGCGGGCAGGTGCATGATTTGGGTAACAAATTTACCAGAATAGCGAGTAATACAGGCCACGGTGAGCACGTCGTTACGGATGGACGTGGTCATCAAATGGTTGAGAATCACGTGGTTGGGGATCAGTTGGTGCAAGGCCTCGGCGTTGGAAGCATAGTACGAGCTATCGGCACGACGTAAGGCAGGTCTTTTTGCCACTTGAGTAGAGCTGGAACTCGAATTTGATGGATCCAGACCCCCAACTTGAGGAATGTTCTGCGCATGGTTTTGCTGGAAATTCGACAGCATCTTGTTCAAAAGCACATTGTTAAGGTGCGCTGGGAGCTGAGGTGGCTCTGGCAACTCGTAGTCAGGTGCCTTGTTTTTGAAGTAATCGTAGTTGACAAACATCTCGGGAATATCGCTCAGGTACTCGTAGGCACCGGGGCGGCTATGGTCGTTTAAGAATGAGAGCCGCTCATTATAGGACTCGTATTTGTCAGACTCATCAATGTGCTCAACGTGCTCAAAATTAGCCGAATCCTTCGCCTCCTTGGAAACCTTTGCTAAGAACAGGTTCAGCTTTTGCTGAATCACAAAAGTGTCATGCTGGCCAGCCACCTGAATGATATTAGCGTCGTAGGGTGTCAGAGCATCACGGCTCTGGTGCTTCTGGGAGTGATTAAAGAGCCTTTGAGGGTCCAAAATTTCGAACCAATTGAACAAGATACCTTCCTGATCCGTGGCGGTGGGCAAGGATTCGGATACTCTGTACTCGTTATTGACGATATAGAGCAACTTGTGCACACCCAAGGGCAAACTGATGGTGGCCGAGAACTCGTTGGGCTGTGCCGCCAGCGGCTTGAGCTTGATGACGTCACGCCAATTAGAAAAAGATCCAATGATGGAGATCTTGTTGATGTTCTCGCGGGCAGAATTCACCCACTTGATCTCCACTGGAACAAGCTTACCCGAGGACAGGTTGCCATATTCGCCAGCGTAGTTGTGGCCCAAGGCGTCCTGAGCAGGAGATCTTGTCAGAGACCTTCCCAGCGTGACACTTTGCATGGAGTCTGCACGGCTAAAAGCAGGCAGTTGCGTACCTCCAAGACGCTGTGGAGGTCTGAAACCATAGCGTGCGGCAGCTGGTGCAGCCACCTTCGTGAAGTCTACTTTCAGCAAATCACTAGAACTGGCTCCTGTTTTCGAAGACTTGTCAATCGTGTCAACATCCATGCGTTCACCGTCATCCAGGCCCTCAAAAAGCAGACCTTCATTGCCCAGTCCCTCGTAACCCAGACCTTCGTATCCGCTGGCTATACTGTTCACCTCGCTGAGATCCTTCCTAACGTAGTACTGATTCTGATTCTGGACAGCATTGGGACGCCATCCGGGCCGGTTCAGTGCATCCAGCTCTGTGTCCGAGCCCTCATTGGTTGGAATGATGTTTCGCTGGACATCTCCATTATCAGTGCCTAGAAGGCCATCACTCAACTCATTAAACTCGTCCTCGATCAAGTCGTTTGTAAAGTGCTTGTTGGGCTCCAGGTCGTCGGCCAGGTGCAGGAGACCACTGGAGGAGGCCTGTTCTTGTTTCTGTCTTTTCACTTCGTGAAGAATCAAATCGCTGAACTCTTCCTCTAGAATTTGATGGGCATTGTTCTGCGATTGGGACAGTTTGCGCACGCTGCTGTTCCGCACAGCTGCAGCGGACTTACGCGTCGACGACGTGTTGTTTCCCATTCTTTTGGCAAAACTCTAGTGAGACGTATTGGACTAGATAGATAGGGTTTTTAGCAACTGCGATCGTGGGGCCAGTGGGAGTACTATGTACAGGACACCCGTATAATGCCACTGTTGGGCCTATTTTCGAGCTGCTGGTACTACGGTGGGTAGTGGGATTTTTTCTGCTGGACTGGAAATGTAATACTTTCTTTGGATATTTCACCTATCATGCTTGAAACACAAGATAGAGATGGACAGTATATGCAGTACAGACACACCAAACACCCCTAGACGGTGTTTGGAGGCCCCAATCCCACTTCAAACAAGACTGTGATGTCATAAAAGACAAGGAAATACATGAACGTTTTTGAATTTTGAATTGAGTAGCATTGTCTTACTCACAAAGGTGTTCCTGGCGAGTGTAAGTGCTCGGCCAACTTTCCAAATAACCATTGGTGTCATTTTGCACTGTCAAAAGTTAAACTTTCTGAATAACCTTCGAAGTCATAAACGAATCATTTACTCTCGGACCGGGCAAGTGTGGCTGAAGTGGTATGTGCTAGTTTGTGCAGGAGACGTAGAACGGACTCTACAAGCTCAATTGCCGGTTTCCTTCAACATAAGAAGCACAGTGAGATTCTACATCCAAGAATTGCCTAATACTAAGAACCTCTTCAATTAGAGCATCGCCAGCGTAGAATGGAATTGCCCCTCTGACTCCGAAATGGCAGGCACTACCTGCAGTACATCGTTCACCCTGGAAATGAGGTGGGACGCCGCTTTAGAGCTTCTACTAATGTACACGGTTCCTGACTATTCGAGGCGTGAAACGCCCGAATCGGCCTTCGACGGTCGAAGCCGCCGCACGGAATTCCGTGCTGGCTGTTTTTTGTTTTTCAATGTTGACTCCCAATGTGGTATGTTGGGGCGCATGCAGGAAATGGACAAGGACCCTGATAAGCACCGAGAGGCGGACTGCAATAGTTTTGCAAGTCGAACAGGATGCAAACATTGTCTCATTGTTGTTGAAATTTAAAAACGGTCCGAATGAAATCAATTATGTTTGACTCTGATAACCACCATTGCAAGGCATGCCCTGCAGCAACGATCTGCTACACAAAACCGGCTAGTTCAAATGTCTGAAAGAATAGTGCTCCAATACCGCTCAGCTTTGTGTGCTGAATCGAGGCATGTACTGCAGGCCCGAGGCGCCGAGGGGCCAATGAGATCGACAGAATGGCACTTTTTGGAAAACAATGAACGGTGATCTTAAAGACTAAAAAGAATTGACGAAAGGGCAGATCTCTAGTTTCTGGGTTTTCGATTGTGGCGAGCGTCACCGTGCGTATCTTTGCGATTTTTGAAAAGCAGGTTGGGCCCATGACTGTACGATTAGCCTGGCTGCGAAAATCGTGGAGGCTCACAAAAAGAGACTACCCATTGACGGAAAATCCGATTATGGCGATTTTGGTGGGGGTTCCTGAGATTCGAGATGTGGCGGCATTATGAGCCGTGGATCTACAAATGAGGCGGAAGAGCGTAGCGCTAAATGAAAGAGGATTTTCGGGGTTTACCGTTCCACTGGATACCCAGTCGTTTTTCGACCGCGCTGCCTACCGAAGTCGAGGTTCACAGTTTCATCGGCTTTATCAAAACGGTCCCTGACTGCTTTGTTCCAGAAGATTTACTTCGCTATTGTTCTTCCCCTCAATGGGTCTTTGCAAATCAAAGCGCCCATTAGTAAGACGGTCAATGTGTCCTAGGATGGAAAAGAGCATGCATTGATGAATGAGAATTCTCAGAGATTGTACTTCTGGTCCTGCCTCAGAGGACTCTGTAGACTTCGCAGCGCTCTACTGCAGTCACTGGTTCAATCACCCACTGTAGATAGTCTCGTTACAAATGAACATTTTGAATTATCATAACGAAGGACACGAACTCGCCAGGTTGGATTTACTGAACACCGTAGGAAACGAAACTCCAACCACACCCTTACACCCTCTTTATCTGGACTACCCATCGGAGCCTCATCGAACTCACCGATACCGCGCGCATACATCAACATCAACACCACAACCACAACCACATCTAACTCCATATTTCAAACCACACCATGGTGGCAGCGACATACGACACGCGACCGCGTGAAGAGCGTGACTACCGTGAGATATATGGCGATCTTGATGAAACACAGCGGCTAGGCGTGGTGGTGGTGGAACAGCCTCCTGCAGAAACAGCTCCTCCAGCACCACTTCCACTTGCAAGACCGGTATTTGTGAGAAGAGAACGCAAGGCGCCAGTTTCTCGAATGTCAAAAGCACTTATAGAGCACGGCTTTCGAGCTTCCCGTGGTGCTGGTCCGGTCAGGTCTCATTATCTTAGGCAAAACTGGCCCAGCGATAATAGCAGCGATGCCTTAGAGAAAAAGGAAGCAGACAGCGAAACACAGAAAGTGGCCTCAAAGCAGCCTCCCAAAAATACCTTTGATTTTGACAAAAAAGGGTTGAGTCGGCGACAGGTTCGCTACGATCTAGACGAACAGGACGAACAGTTCCTCAACTGGCGCAACGGCCGCCTGACGGCGCGTATTAACCTCTCGCGTGAGGCCCTAGAACTCGCTATCACGGTGCTTGAAGAGGAATGGCACCGCCTTGAAGTGCGGATGGGTGGCATGGGCGGTGATCTTGACGAAGACGAGGCAGAGCTCGATGAGAGCTTTGATAAGTACGGCAACGACGACGGCATTGCGGGGGCTGCTTCTATCCTGGAGCAGCGTTGCGCCGTGTGTAACGACCTGGAGGGCCACAACGGCAACGCCATCGTCTTCTGTGACGGCTGCAACATCGCAGTACATCAAGAGTGCTACGGAATTGCATTTATTCCTGAGGGCCAGTGGTTTTGTCGCCGCTGCATGCTTGTCAGAGGCCACAGCGAGTGCAGCTTTTGTCCCTCTCGCCTGGGTGCTTTCAAGCAGTTGGACAATGGCTTGTGGAGCCATGTTGTCTGTGCGCTTTGGATTCCAGAAGTGTATTTTGCCAACCCAATCTACATGGAGCCTATTGAGGGCGTGGGTGCGGTGCCAAAGACGCGATGGAAATTGGTGTGTTACATTTGCAAGCAGAGAGTGGGCGCTTGCATCCAATGCACAAACCGTCTGTGTTTCCAGGCGTACCACGTCACCTGTGCCAAAAGAGCAGGGCTCTACATGGCAATGGAGAAAGGTGTTCATGGAGCTCTTGCTCTGAAAGCAACACTCACATCATACTGCCACCGCCATTGCCCACCAGAATGGAGTGCTGAAGCAGTGGTGGTCGGTATTGCAAAGACCCGCCGGTTTTACCGCGATAGATTACTCGCGAGTGAAGAGAAGCACCGCTTGGCTTCTCGTAGGCGTCACGAAAACAGCCTCAGTGCTCTTCGCTGGAAAACAGAGCACAATACCCCCATAGCGCCCAAGTGTTTTGCTCAAATGATCTATGATTTGTTGCTAGCGTTGAAGGTGGACATTCCTGAAAACTCGCTTCTACGAGGACTCGGCAATGCAAGCGACATACCCAGACTGGAGGTACTTGCAGACATGCACCGTGCTAGCGCAGAATTGTGTAAGTACTGGTGCCTCAAGCGGGAGGCCAAGAGGGGACCCTTGGTTCGTCCTAGTGCACACAAGCTGATGCTTGTGGCCCAGGCAGCACAGCTTTACGACTCTGCAGCCGCCCAGGAGGCGCTTGCGTCACTACACGAGAAAATCGAGTTTGGCCACACCTTGGTGGGGGACTTGGCCAAGGTTACCGAAATGGCACTGCTTACACAACGCCGACAACAATTAGCACTTGAACGTCTGCTTTTGGGCTTGTCGGCGTACGATGCCGCCTACTTTCCTTTGTGCACATTGGCTGCGAAACACTTGGCCTTGATGTCTGAAAAGCTTGATCCCACGAGGGCCTTGACTAATTACAAGCCGCGCGAAGGGCCCAGCTTTGCAGATGTCTTACGCAAGACAAGGCGATTCGAGTACACTACAGTGGAGGAGATCTCGGCAGACGTGGCGGCGTTGGTGGACGTTAGGGCAGGAGGAGCCTTGGGGAGAGCGGCTGCAAAATGGCTGGCATACTGGCAGAGCCACCGTGGTGAGCTTGAGGCTGCGGCGGCGGTGGATTTGAGCAAAATCCTGTTTGTTGAAGTGAATGGCGGTGAACTTCGGTTGAAAGAGCACGACGCTGGCGCCGTGCTAGCTGAAGAGGGCTTGAGTGAGGTTGAGGACGTCACGGAGGAGCCGGCCAACAAGACAGCGTTGAAGGCATTTTTGAAGGCCTGACTACGGTTTAGCACGAAGGACGAAAAAAACGGGTTTAGGCGTAAGCCGAAACGGGTTTAAGCAGCATGGATGAAGCGAGTCTGCGGCTAGAAGCCTAAATCATTAGCATAATTAGAGGGCTGTGGGATCGCAGTTAGATTGTGATCTGAGCGTCTGGAATTTTTCAAACTGCAATGACCGATCGGTTCACTAGGCCCAGTAGGGGCACCCAACGACGGGAGGCTTCCATAGGAATGTCTCATGGCCCGGTTTCGTATTCTTTACTGTTTACAGCAAACGGATAAGCCTGGGTTTCAGGCAATAAGCCCGGAAGCTTTCTCCAACGCACTGCGGCAATGTGGGCTTTCCAACCCTAAAGCTTAATTGCACGCCCACCGAAGATAGCCTAACAGGGGTGCATTGGCGAGAGATATTAATTCCATACTGTGAAAAATAAAATTATTTGCAAGCAGGCCTGGGTAGCCGACGTACCCCGAGGCAGACAATCTAGAACAGCATGGTTTAGTCAACGCAGCGCGAGATCTTCGAGCAAGGCCTGCTTTGGCGCCTACAGCAGATCGAAGCAAATTGCACAAGAACACCACCAGCAAAAGGAACAAGAATATCCAAATGTGCTCAGTTAAACAAACCCTAAATCAAGGGGCCGGCGATCCATGGCCGTACGGCAGCACCTCAGCCCTCCTGGTTGCAAAGCGGGCTGGAATGTTTGGGTTCTCTGGGGCAGCGGGGCAGGTGCAGAGAAGAGCAAATTTCTCCACGGTGCCAAGGTGAGGATGGCAGGACGTAGCCGTGGATCATGGATCGGGGCTTTTGCCAGCGAAGGTGTCCAGCGAGGCGAGTGCATTTACGACGGTGTTTGATCGACCGCACCCTGGCGGCCGTGGCGGTGGGAGGCGGTGACCTTACGAAGAGAGGGTTGGGGACTGCTGAGAAGAGAGGGTTGGGGTGGTGAGGCAGATGGGGAGGTGGAAGGAAGCGAGTGAGATAGGCTGAGGGCCAGCTGCCAGGAAAATGCACCAAGGCATGGAAGAGGCCGTAAACGGCAAGGTCGGGTGCCGAGCCCGGGGCTGTAAGCGACCTTCCAAAGTCTGTTTAGCCAGTGTATGCGATCGTTATACCAGTGTATGCGTTGGGTGCAAATGCACCAAAGAGTATCTTCGACGCACGGGCTACGTGCCGATGTGTCCCCGGATCTTCAGGGCCCAGAGACGCTGCATTGGCGGTTTTGCCGAGCGACCCAGCGGTGGTGTTGCTGGGGGACAAGGGTGGAGGCAGAAGGAAGATTGCAACTTTTGAATTTCGTCTTCTCCGTCCGTGGGTGCCAGAATTAAGGCCTGGGTCGGCCACACGGATTGGGCGCCAGGCGGCCTGCGTACACCGGGACAATCGGTTGCCAGGTGGAGACAGGCAGGGCACGCAGGCGATCAGAGCGATCTCAAGCAGCGATCTTCAGGGTTTGTGCGGGAGGAAGATCGGGGAGGCAGGGAAGGAGAGGCAGGGAAGATTTTGAAGAAAAAGGCGAAGGAAGTTTGGTTTTTTTCAGGGCAAAACGAGCGAAGCGCCCGCGGACGCAGCGAACAAACAACGGGAGGAAAGGAGTGGATGGGAGGATGAATGGGCGAGGCGTGGAACGGTGTGGGGAGTTGGCAGCTGGGGTGCAAATCAGGGTGCCGCAGGGGAAGGGCAGGCAGAAGGATAAAAAATGTGAAAGAAGGCAGAAAAAAATGCAGAGGATGCAGAAAAGTTGGGAAATGTAGAAAATGTCGAAAAGCAGAAGTCATAGGAGAGAGGTTGACAGGTGAAGAGGACGGTCTGTGGGGAAGCGGCTGGCGTGCACCGTTGAGTTTTCCCAAAGCAGGCAAGTGTACGATTTTGTGCGAGTAGGTATAGCCGGTGCAGCGTAGCGGTCGAGGAGGAGGAGGAGCGAGGAAAATAGAGAAAAGCGGAATCACAGCGAGGAGAACTCAAGCCACAGAGCCCCAGCAGCCAGCAGGCCGAGCAGACTACCTGTGCAACGTAAACTCCACGTCTGGATGATCGATGCGGACCGATCGCTCGCGATCTGAAGTGGTAAGCCGGGGAGGGAGGGAGGTAGGGTAAGGCTGGTCTTCGAAAAAAGGAAACCATGCCATAGCCAAATGGCATGGGCAGCAGAGACCCGCGCGAGTCGAGATAGGAAAATATCGAGCGACGCCGATGCTGCTGCTGCTTGTGCTGCTGCTGGTGCGCTGCTAGTGCTGCGATAGACCACGCACGCAAATTACACAAAGCACACGCACGATTGCAGGCAAGAAGCCTCCGTGTCTGAAAAACCAGTTTCAGCGGCACCCACCGCGAGGCTGCCGCCGGGCGGCTATCGTGGGAGGTTCTGCAAGCGAACCACGCAAGGCGGTGTGTTTCGCAGCCAACCCACCAGCCAGAAAAAAAAAGCACTGGTCGAAGCGTCACACCAGCTTATGCGCCGCGGACAGTGCCGAGGCAAGGCAAATCCAGAGAACAACGACGGCGCAGGCAGTAGGGCAGAGACAGGCAGCGAGGCTGGAGCGACAGCGGGCTAAGTGTAGCCGCTCGGGCACAATGCGCAGCCCGCATTGTGAGCCTCTGACGTAAACAAAGAGCAAATCGCACGGGGGACTTAAAAGGGAGGGTTTCGCTGGGTGGGTTCTCCAGGAAAGGTATGTATTTTGGCCAGGTGACCCAGGGCACCTGGAGGTAGCAGTGACTAGTCCCGGGGGTGCACTGGATGGTGTTTCCGTTGGGTTTATGAGAGCTGGTGGTGCTTTACGTGAAATAGTGTCCAGGTGGTGCTTTCAAAAAGAAGTGGTTCAAAGAGGTGGAAAGAGGTGGAAAGACGTGGAAAGACGTGGTTCAAAGTCGTTGTGGTGCTCTCCGTTTCTGCGAGAGAGGCGCCGGGCAGACCGTTAGGGGCGCCAAGGAGCGCGGTGGGGGCACCAAGATTCATTTGCAGACGGACGTCCTCGCCACACCTGGCAGGTCTGCTGGCGCCCGCCGAGCCAAGGGAAGTCTTGCCGGAGCGCAGGCTGCACCTGCGAGGCAGCGGCCTCGCAGCGGACCATGTGAAGAGCGCCCGGATGCAGTTTTTCCGGCTTCCGGCAGCTGCTAATTTCAAGCAGCGGCGTTTCTTGTCCGTCCCTTGTTGGGCCTTTCCAGCGCTTTCTGCCACTTTTCGTCTTTGTGGACCCGGTCTTGGCTCAGGCACCGCGCCAGGTACCGCCAGGAACACCCCCAGCCAGTGCAGTCCATCGCGCCCAGCGTCGGGCCCACACAGTCGCACCGCGACCTCCCTGCGCAGTGCCAGCAACAATCTCGGCAGCGATCCACCAGTGGAGACCCGGATCCCAGGATCCCCAGGGCAGCGACAATGACCGATGTCACGGAAACGGGGGTGGAACTCCTTTTACTTCCTTTTTTTGCAAAATCCCCGTGGCCCACCAGATGGCTTTTTTTGGGGGTGCCGCCTCAAGCGTCCGCCCAGCGTCCGCCCGCGCTGTTCCTGCTTTCTCTTCCTTCACTGGCAGACCATTCGTCAAGTGCCTCCACCGCCTGCCTGGTGCCTGGTTTTAGCCGCTGAACTGCGCGCCTGCCTGCCCACCAGGTCTCTTTTCGGCTCCCACGCTGCTTGTCGACACCGCCTGCCTGCCTGTTTTTCCGCTCCTGCTGCCTCCAAAGCTGCTCTGCTTTTTTCGCCCGTCCTACTAACCATGCAGCATTACCTGGTTCTCTGAGCCTGATCCTCCAAATATATCAACGCTCTTCTTTTCCCACTCCGTCTACTTCCCTCCCGCATCCTCAGGCCACATTCCCCCGGCCACCAATCATCGTCATCCAGCCCTAGGCTTCTTCTCCATCCAGCCACAAGCCTTCAGGCTTCTTCCTCCATCGGCCTCCCACCATGACTAAGAAACTCCCCATGATTGTCGACATTGGCATCGACAACTCGGGCAAAAAAATGTTCCAGGTCCACGAGACCTCCAAGTCCGTCCGCAACGGCATGCCCACCTCCTCCCAGTTTGCCGACTCTGCCATGGACGCCAAACCCAGAATGCGTGTTTCCACGAGCTCCTCGGCCATAGAAACGTCCCTGGTGCCGTCCTTCGGCCCGCCAAGAAGCGACTCCGCTGACATGTCCTACATCACCACGCCCACCAGCGCCACCTCTCTGACCCACGGCGAAGAGAAGGATATCTGGTGTGCTGACGTGCAGCAGGCGTTTGAAGAGGTGCTCGCTATCGTGCCGAAAAAGGGCCTCAACAAGATAAAAATCGGCGGCCGCTCCTGTGGACGTAACGAGTTGATCTCGGATTATATCATGGCCAAAACCGGCAAGTACAGATCCAGAAAGCAGGTGTCCAGTCATATCCAGGTGATAAAGAACATGGGCCTGCGCAAGGAGCTTATAGCCTTGATCAACGACGGACCGCAGTTCGGCTCCGACGACGAGGCCGAGCTCAACAACAAGCGTTTCGAGGAGATTTTCGCCAAAATCAACTTGAACAAGTCCCTCGGGGTCGTGCCCACCAACGGCAAGGGCGAAAGGCGCCATTCCACCGGCATTTCCTCTACCCCCAAGAGAAAGCGTCTCAATACAGAGCTCGTGTCGATCAGAAACATCAGCTTCTCCATCGACAACGGCATGCCCGGCAGTAATAGCGTTCTCACTTTCCAGGACGACCTGCCCGTGAAGCTGTTGACGCTCAAGGAGGACGCCAACTTTGCATCGAGATTCCCCGGTTTGGAGGAGTTCGCCAGCACTAACGTGCCCATTCTTCATAACATGATCCGTCTTCTCAACCCGGCCAACGTGCCCATGGATTTTTCCGTCGATAGAGACCTCAAAACAAACTACATGCTTGAATTTGCAACCGTGCCCCAAGCTGGCCTCTGCAGCTTTACCCTGGTCTATTCCTTCGGCACTGAGGTGCTCAAGGTCAACGAGGACAACTTCCTCCCCAATACCAACCAGCCATTCCTACTTAAATTCTGGAAGTGCTTTTTCTACCAGTTGTTGCAGCAGCCCACTTCCTTGGACGCTGCCTTCAAGGGCATCACCGTCAAACAGGTCATTTACGAGCGTCATGACGGCTCCATGAGTCTAGTGCCCAAAACTCGTATCAAGGCTGTTTTGCTTTGGGAGTTTTCCAAAGTCAAGACGTGGGGCGAAGCCGTCTCCACCACATCTAGGCTCTTCCTCCCGCCATCCCTTCAGACGCCTATTGACCTAAGTGATGCCGTTACCCAGCCTCCAAACCCAGTGAAGCAGGAGTACGTTTTTTCACCAAACCAGGTACCTCCTGTAAAGCAGGAACCCCAAGACCCAATGACCGGTTTTTACCAGGCTCCGTATTTCCCACAAACGCCTACAAATTTCCACACGCCGCCTCCTTCTGGCCACGGCTTCCATCCTTCGGTAAATGTGGATTTGGCATCGGTGAGAAACCTACCTGGTGAGGACCCGCTTGGTTATTTCCCGCCCTCTACAGAGTTCCCTTGAGAGAAGAGTGAGTTTCCTTCATTTATATTGTGTTTTATTTCATTGTTTGGTGGTGACTTTAACATGCTACATGGCTCCATCCATGTTTAGCATCATTTATGCGATCTTTTCATTCAGTGGGTTGTGGCCCACTGTCAGTCATTCGTTTACAGCGACACGTTACGTAATTCATTTCAAGAATTTTAATGCCCTAATTATTGTAAGAGATCTTCATGGCAATCAGCGTATAAAATAAAAATTGTTAGACAATCTCGTAAATGATCAAGGATTTCTTCTCGATTCTACTATCCTCCTTGTAACAATGTCATTTCTCTATATTCCTAGCTAGCCATTCACAAGGCCTAGTACTTTTCGTAACCAACGTCTTCAAGACGCTCGGCCTTGCCCAAAACTTCCTCTTCCATGTTGTTCATGTACTGGCTCATCTCGTCCAACCACTTGTAATCGTAAGCACCCAAAATACGGATCGCCAACAATGCAGCATTGGTACTGTTATTGATCGCCACAGTAGCCACAGGGATGCCTCTAGGCATCTGCACAATCGAGTGCAAGGAGTCCACTCCGTCAAGGGTGGAGCCCTTAACAGGAACACCAATCACAGGCAATGGAGTCATGGCTGCCACCATACCTGGCAAATGAGCAGCACCACCAGCACCGGCAATGATCGCCTTGATACCCCTGCCGGCAGCCTCAATGGCAAATTTGGACATTCTGTGCGGAGTACGGTGGGCAGAAACAATGGTAAGCTCGAAAGGAACGCCAAACTTCTTCAAGATGTTAGCCCCCACAGCCATGACAGGCAAGTCCGAATCGGAGCCCATGATGATCGACACCAAGGGCTTCTCCTGCGGCTCAGCCTCTTCAGGAAGGGAGGTAGACTCGCCCATGATGAACCTGAGTTTGCTCTCGGCCTCGGCCATAGAGGAACCAACGACGTTGATGTGACCCATCTTACGCTGAGGCTTGCTTTCCTTACCGTACAAATAGACAGACGCGTTGGGGGTCTCGATCGCTCTGCGGCAGACTGCCAACTCACCGTTTTTCTCCTTGTCACCAAGCACGTTGAGCATGATGGCATTCGTGTTGGTGGTAGCAAAGTTAGAGAAGCCCTTGGGCAAAGGCAAGCCAGCCACGGCTCTGACGTGAGCCTCAAACTGGGAGGTGACGCAGGCATCGATAGTGTAGTGGCCAGAATTGTGGGGTCTGGGGGCGATCTCGTTGATCAAAAGCTCGTGGTTAGGCAACAAGAACATCTCCACACCGAAGATGCCGCAGCCAGGGAACGACTTGACGGCGTTCTGGGCCAAAAGAGAAGCCTTCTTTTGCAAAGTGTCCAGAATACGGGCTGGAGCGTACACAAGGTGGCAGATGTTGTCCTTGTGGTGAGTCTCCACGGTAGGGTAGGCAAAGACCTCGCCTTCAATCAGCCTGACGACCATCACGGCCAATTCCTTGGTGAAGGGACACCATTTTTCGGCGTACAAAGGTCTGTTGGCCAAGAACTCAAGGGCCTCAGGAATAGACTCCTTCGTCTTCACCACAAAGTTTCCTCTACCATCGTAGGCCATAGTTCTCGACTTCAACATGAAGGGGAAGCCGAATTTCTGGCCGATAGCAGCAAGCGCCTCCTCAGAGTTCTCTTCAACAGCCACAGACTCCACCACGTCCACACCGTGCTGCTGCAAGTGGGTCTTCTGGAGGTACTTGTCCTGGATCAATCTGATGGTCTCAGGGAAAGGGTAGATGGGAACACCCAACTGCTTCTCCACCGACTTGAGCGCCTCCACGTCCACGTGCTCAATCTCAATTGTCAAAAGGTCACACTTCTTCGCCAACTGAGTGATGGCTTCGACGTCCTTGAAAGAGCCGTCCACATGGGAGTCCAAAGCGTTGATCTGTTTGGCGGGCGAACCAGCGGCATCGAGCACGACTGTTTTGATGTTGAGCCTGTGAGCGGCTTCCACCACCATACGGCCCAACTGGCCGCCGCCGAGAATGCCTATAGTCTTGCTGTCCATGAAGAAGGTGTAGTTGAAGATGCGATGCGATCAGAGTCAGCGGTGCAGGCGATAAGCGATAGACAGAAAACGGCCGTTTGGGAGAGAATGCGGTGGAGGGGTGAAAAAATGGACGGGTGAGGTGAAAAAAGTGATTGTACGGTGAAGGGGATGGTTTTCTCCACTTTTGGCTGTTAGAATTAGGTACGATGGGGATAAGTCGTGGGGTATGAATTATGGGCTGCGAAATTAGGTAGAGGTTAGGTGATAATTGGAGCGCTGAGTCTGAACTGAGACACAATTTGTGATGAGCACAGATACGGATGGAGGTATGAGGAGCTCAAATTGATAAGGGAGCGATAGAATATAAAAAATTGACAAGTTCTGTGCAAAGTGGGTATGAACCCTCTGGAGATTACTTCTGCACGCTGGCTTCCTAATACTGATAAGTCTTGCAGGAAGTGTTCAGAGAGAAGCAATATGAAAGTAAGAGTTATGGTTGATGGACGTTTCACTATCTCTTGGTTCGCTTCTGATCCGCTTCTGATCCCGTTCGGTCGATGTAGATAGAGACTCGCTGTAGTCAAGTCACCCACTTGAACCATCCCTTTTGGAGTCTCATCTTATCAGCAGATCAAATAAATTCATAGTGAAGACAGTCAAGACGTTCGTTTTTCTTCCACATATGCATCATCTCAAGGTTCAACCTTCTCACCCATCCACCCTCCGTACCTACAAACCCCATATCCTTCTCCGTATGACTGTATTCGGCATCTCTCATCAGCTCATGCCCGATGAGCCAGCCGTGTCTATAACCATCTCAAAAACCTGAGAAATCCTGATCTAGGCGGTGTTGTCTATGCTATTCACCGTACTAGCACCAAAACATTAGAACTTCGTGTGACCACGCTTCTTCAAACCACGCTTTCTGATTCTGCTGGTGTTCTTCAAACCAGAGGTGCTGACTTTCTTCAAGTCCTCCTTGGGCTTCTCGGGCTTCTCCTCCTCTTCCTCCATGGCATCCTCGTTTTTTTGTTTTTGCTTCTCCTGAGCAGCCTGGGCCCTGGCAGCAAGTCTGGCTGTTCTCTCGTTGACGAAATCGGTGAATTCACCCTTCCGCTTGACCGACTTGGCCCTCAACTTCAGCTTGCTTCTCAAAGATTTGGCCATTGCAAAGAAGTAGTAACTAAGTGTATGCGATGAGCTTCGCGCAGGTTTTCGCAGCCACCCAGGCACCAAGAGCTTGGGGCGATATTGCCTGGGGTAGAACGAAAAATAGAAAAAGTGCCATTTGCTGAATTTTATGAATTTTCTTTGTGAAACATCGTTACTCTCTTTTATTATTACTGGGGCTGTAGCACACTACCATAGACCCACTGTGGTAGTAGAGTGAGACATAATGAGATGATCAGCGTGCTCTTTCTAGTCTCCATCTCGATCAATGCCTTACTCCCCACCATTGCTTCAAAGTCTCATTGATCCATGGATTTTCAGGAGAACCATTGAAGACAAGCTTTCTGTGTCTTGCAGGGCACCTATCCCCTGGAACACAATCCAATTGCACCAAAGCCTGGATATCATGTTTTGAAAGTTCTGGACTACAAGCGTTCTAGATCTCCTTCTCCTATTCTTGCTTCAAAGGGTTATGGTACTTCTGGATCTGCTACTTGGCTAGTGATCCTCAATGGCCCCCCACTTTCTTGTTCTCCATATTGAACCCCCTCACAACGGCACAACCGCTTCCATTGTATGGATCTCTGAAGCTTAAAAATAAAGTCATGTATCTACACAATGCTGAGCTAGTCAATGGAAATTGCGCTCCGAGCAAATCAACCCCACAAATCAAAACACTCTAAACCTTACAGTAGTGGACCCTTCGAAAATCATGTTAATCAGATATTCCAATTGTGCCCGGAAACAGATTCCATTCTGTACATTCTCTTCTTAGGTCTGCCCAGCTAATCTCAAGCTGCGACATAGCCCACGCTTTCTACCAAAACAGTTCGTTTTCTTGCCCCTTTTTAAACAATATCCTACACAAGATGCCCAAAGTGGACAAGCGTATGGACTAATTTTGACAAAGATGAACTAGGATGCAGCAGAAGAATGCCTATTCTTCTAACCTCGAGACTCGCTTCACTACATTGAACGGCGAGGCTTTGACAGCCGCACCATAGCAGACTATTGGAAACAACCAGCTCCCTTGTCTCTTGGAATTACTCAATTGAGAAAAATCAAGAGAGGTCAGTAGACATTGTGACTTTGGAGACTTGCAAATTGATCAACTTTTTGCAAGACCATGTCACGTGCTCGATGTTAGGGCTCGCGCCCTCCATCTTTGAGACCCGTGCACCGGTGATTCTTGGAGACCTCTCTGCAGCACCGCGAGTAAGGCTCTTCCCCCATACCGTTACTAGTGAGGAAGGATTGGGACTGCACACAGTTGCTCGCTTTTGCCCTCACAAAAAAACCTCTATTGAAAATTTTCTTGCTCCCTTTTTTATCTTCTAAAGTCAGCTTATCGAAATGTACGTTTCTTGAATGCCCAAGCAGCCTGCTGCCAGAGCGACGACCCAAAACTTCAAACATAGAGGATTCCAGTGATGTCGAAATTGCCCTGCTAGTCCAAGTCAATCCAGAGACAATCCCCTTGAATTCATCGATCCAACGACAACCCAAGATCGTCCAAAGTCAAAACAATTACTAACAACCAGGCCTAACCTCAGAACTCAGAAGAGACTTGCTGCCAGCGTTGTCGGTGTTGGTAAGAGAAAGATTTGGTTGGACCCTAATGAGACCACCGAATTGGCCTCTGCCAACTCTCGTGCTGCCATCAGAAAGCTCTACAAGAACGGTACTATCGTGAAGAAGCCCGTTACTGCTCACTCCAGAGCCTCTGCCAGAATCATGGCTGAGTCCAAGAGAAACGGTAGACACATGGGTCTCGGTAAGAGAAAGGGTACCAAGAACGCCCGTATGCCAACCCAGGTGTTGTGGATGAGAAGATTGAGAGTGTTGAGAAGATTGTTGGCTAAGTACAGAGACTCTGGTAAGATCGACAGACACTTGTACCACCACTTGTACTTGGCTGCCAAGGGTAACGCTTTCAAGCACAAGAGAGCTTTGGTTGAGCACGTTATCCAGGCTAAGGCTGAGGCTGCTCGTGAGAAGTCTTTGAAGGCCGAGGCCGAGGCCAGAAGATTGAGAAACAAGGCTGCCAGAGAGAGAAGAGCCCAGAGAGTCGAGGAGAAGAGACAGGCCTTCTTGAACGACGCTTAAATCCATTTCACAATCATATAGCTTTTGTATCTTCAAGACCCGGTGGCACATTAATCACACGACCATATCGACTACATTGTAGAATTTATTAAATGTGTATTAGTCTATGCATAACGGCATGTGCCTTTAAAGTCGTCTTCCTGGAACAAGGCAAAAGACGATGGTTAGAATTGCAGTGAACAAAAGAATGAGCGCAAGCACCCACACTGACCGCTTCAAAAGTAGACGATGTATGAAGCGGTCGTTCACCTTGATGAATGTTTTCTTCGGTATGAAGGACTCACTGTAGCCCACCAAAGCTAGTAGCGGATCGAGTCTGTACACGGAAGATACGAGGCAGTAGAAGCCAATGAGGAACGAAATAACAATCACAGCCCTGTAACCCTTCGACAAATCCAAAAAGATCAAGGTGAATGCGATCCAGAATGATGCAAATATGAAGAAAAACCCGATAACAATACGGGCGTTGATGGAGCGATTAACGTTTTTGATGGCCACAAAGTTGAGGAAGTTGGGCAAGTAATGGTTTTCAATAACATTGAAGACATAGCGCTTAACTGCGTTGAAGACGTCTGGGTCGTCTCTGCCCTCGACCTCGATGGCATTGATGATGTAGTTGTTGAGTTTCGTGGGAAGGTTAAGGTTCTTTTCGGAGTCTTCAACAAAGTATTTGAGCAAAAGATTGTGGGAAGATTCACGCAAATTGTTACGAGTGATGAAGGAGCCCAGACTGTGCTTCGAGTCTCTGATGATTTTTTCGAGCAAGGATGGGTTTATGGAAGAGCGCCGGAGGGCTGAATACGTTTTACCTCCATGAGTCTGGGTGTTACCCGCAGACGGCAGCTGTGGATAACCAAAGGAGGTGTTGCTTTGTTGTGTTTGGTCGAAAGAGTCATCCAAAAGTTTGGAGTTGGAGGAAACACGTTTTTCAGTGAAACCGCCGTACAGGGCGTTGTCCACGATCGGGGAAGGTGGATTCACGCCGCCATCGTCCTGATACTTATCGATGAGTTCCTTGATCTTCGGATCCACGTCGTTAAGGTTGATTTCTCCTCGAAGAAACTGCGAAAGTCTATTGGAATCGTTGTCCTCCAAGATGTGGTCGTTGATGATGAGATCCAAAAGCATCGACAGCGAAACGGACTTGTGTTTGGAGCCTTCGGTCAAGGGGAAAGAGTCTCTTTGTGGACTGCCCATGGCCAGGTTTCTGGGGCTATCATGGCCCATCATTGGAGAACCACTAGCGTAATGGTTTGAGTTTCTCACGATCGACTCCCTCAAGCCCTTGACATAGTGTTTGCAAAGGTTGAGATGAGCTATAAGATCGAACCAAAAGTCCAAGAGGTCGACGTTGTTTTCAATGTATTGCATGTACAAGTAGAAAGTGTACAAGTTGACTGGCGATCTGGTCTTGTTCAGAAGGATCTCGCCTAGCGTGGGAAGGCGGGATAAATGAACGGCATTATTGGTCTGGTTCAAGTTATCCAAATTCGCCAAATAGTGGGTGTTGGGCTTGTCTGCCTGGAACTTCTCCGACATCCCTTCTTGCTGGCTTGGTGGTTGTAAGAATGAAGATGCTGGAGAATCGCGAGAGGTAAACATCGTGCTTGCCGGTGCAGGACTGTACGGTTACGGGTTTTTGACGATCACCTAGTATGAATATCGAGGGGATGAGCAGGGCAGCGACCAGGAATTATTAAAAAAAAAAAAAAGTTAAGAAAAAGAGAAATGTAGATTGAGTATTGTTTGAGATGCCGGGGCTGGAGTGGCGTGGCGTGGCATCGTGGAATGATGGCTGCGAATCGCTAGATATATGAGGGAGATCGTACGGTAGAAGGGTACAATTAGGGTCCACAATTGGTTGTAATTCAGTACCCAATTGTACAATTCTCGACCACATTGCTTGTTGAAAAGAATTGGCTACATTCATAATGGCATACCCCGATGAGGCGTGCGAGCTTTTCTTGGGCTTTGTTTGCAACGGTTCCTTTTGAGAACTAAATGGGATTTGTCGTTGGGAGAGGTTCAATTGGTTTGGAAAGTAAATGTATCCAGACCCAAGGCCAGTTTTTGTCGACTCATGAAGTTAGTGGGTACTGTATATCATGCTACGCCAGACTTTGTTGAAGAAGGCTTTTTCACTCGCGAGAATCACCTCACTGCTTCAAGTCAGAATGTTCTGGGATCTCGTTAAAGGAACGTGTATTGTGTCTCGCTTGGTTTGACTCGCTAATTGCCTGCGTTGGTAAGAATGGGATCGTATGGATTTTACGATGGATCTACCCCGTGCACGTCACGACGTTCTGGGGTATAGACATTGGAGAGAGTGGGTCTTTCTATTATGATATTTGATGTGTTGATGTGATTGTACTCATGGTGGTATATTTAATCTCGGTGTGTAGATTTTGTTTTGGCTGCAAAATGTCGGTTCGCGCTTATTTTTCAAAAGTCGTCGGTCAACTAAGGCCCAGGTGGTGAACTACAACAAACGAAAAAAGTAAAGAATTTGGCGAATTTAGTGCTAGTGAATAGCGAGGAACTTCCACTCAATAACTACTTGAAACCCACCATAGGGTATCTATAAATAGATGAGTCCAGCAAAGATACATGATCTCACGAACGACGGTACCGTGCTGCTTATGTCATCTCAAGCGAGGCCACTCACCACCGCCAATTCTATTGAGCCACGCTCGACCGCTTCAACATGCCTTCGGAAACGTCCAACCTCTGACTTACCCTCGCTCTCCACTACCCATCTCCACAGCATGGTCGCGGGATTCGATGGGTCAAAAACCAACGCCGCATCACCCAAAGCCATTTCTCCGTTTGACGTGCGTCACTTTCCCCAAACCAAAAAGTTCTCCAGCTCACGAGTCTCCTGAGGCCAAGCCTGCAAATTCAAAAGCCTCAAAATCCACGCAAGGCTGAGATCACCCGGCTGAAACCTCTCGGCTGAAACCTCCAGGCTGAAATATCGTGGGGAAGGCAGCGAAATCGACGATCTCAGCTGATCTGACGTGACACCGCCAGAAATTAGTGATGCACAGGGCGCCAGATAATTTTCCACTCACTTGCATCCACCGGGGCTGTAAAACCGAAACACGAAAACGAAACCGAATACGAAAACGCCGCCACGCCGGGCGACTCCAAATTCTCCATCGTCCCTCTCGTGCCTTTCGGCTATTGACGCTTTGACACAACGTCACTCGTGGAGCAGAATCTTAGATTAGTCCCGATGGGGAAACCTGGGACACCTGAGATTGCGAAGCCACTGTGCCCCACAAGTTCGTCAAAGTCCGACTGCCAGGCGATCAGGCAGCAACGTTGCAGTCAGTGCCCCTCCGTGTCACCCCAATTCCACCACAACTGTAGAGCCTCTCCACCTGCCCACTCTCTGGACCCCACTGCCCAGGGCCCACTTTCTCCAAACCCCAGGCTCGGATTCTGTTCCCAGGCTCGGATCTGTCCCAGCCTCAGCTATCGGTCTCCTCCTCGGCTGCACTATTGTTCCCGCGTCGGCCTGCCATTGGCCTGCTCCCCATCCCAGCACAATGCGATTTACCATGTTGCAATTCGCCAATACCCTAACCCCCATTGGCTGCCGAGCACCCATTGAGGAATCAACCACCAAAGCATTTCGGTGACCTCCCACGTCTTATCTCTCGCTGTGGCCTGTTGGTTTGGGGCCTTGGTTCTCGTAATTCGCAGCCAAAAACGCGGCATCCTCGCTGAAACTCGGGCCTCCGCGGGTTCCCCAGCGGGGCAGAGACAAAAAAAAATAAAAACCGGCTCTGGCGCCGGGGACTTAATTGATTTGTGCGACACCGCACCGCTGCAGCCTGCTCTGCCTGGTCGCTGCCTGGTCGCTACCTGTGGATGTGCGTTAATTCTGCCCTCTCCCTGGCACTCCAGACCAGTCCACACCTCGCGGCCCGAGGGTGCTTCCACAGTTTGATCCACAACGCGGAGCCGCTTGTCTACAATTGGACTTGCGGGAAAACGTGGGAATTTTAGTAAAAACTCTGTATTGTCTGCTTCGCCCCACCATTCTTCGACATACCCCTGACTTGTATCTGACCTCTGACGTCGTTTTCCCTAGCCCGTTCGCTCTCACTTCCTGCGTCATGTGCTTGATAGTGACGGCACGGCATTTTTGCTTTCGCACTGATAACACAATTAGCAGCCACAGAGCAAAGATAACGACCGTCCGGGCCTCCCAGGGTCCCCAAACCATGGTGATTTTCCGAACGTTGCTGGGAACAACTCTTAAAACCACAAACTTCCACTTTCTGGACCGTATTAGCCTTCTTCTCCAACTTGGACCGCTCATGAGTCAACCATGGCACTGCGAGTTTTTGCGAATAGAGTCAGCTATCTCCCCACAGTCCTACTGGTCGACATCCTCAGACACATTTCTGCCCAAACCCACACCTCTAAGGCGGGCAACGATACCAAGTAGGCTTAAAGCGATTTTTTTTTTTTTTTTAGTGGTTTCTCTTTTCTTTTCCTTTATGATGCACCCGCCCTGCTATCTGACTATCTGCGTGGAAACCTATTCGCAGGCGATCCCCTGCCGGTTTTCGCTTTTACCTATTTTGCATCCGCTTTATTATTTTTTTTTTTTTCCCTCTCTCACTCACTTTAAAATCCCCCCATCCCCAGCGGCTCATTATCCCCCCAACAAAAATTTCACCACCACACCTCCCTCAAATCCAAAACACTTTGTTTGCTTTATCATGTTCCTCATTGGGCCCGGGCTAGGCCACCGCCCGCCACTTTCCTTTTCCCTCGCTGCCTTCCTCCAGAAATACCTTTTCCGCCAGAGCCTCTTTCCAGCGCTCCTGGGCTCCAAGATCCACTGGATCGGCAACTCCAGACGTGCTGCTGCCCACCTGTGTGCCGCTGACGACCTCGAGCTCTCCTTGGGAAATGACCAGATCGAACTCTTCGACAACTACCTCGCTCCTGCCAAACAGCCAGAGTTCAACTTCCCTGTGGAGCTTGAGGAGCCTACACCTTGGGGGTTCGACTTCTCCGTGCCTGATTTCTCCCTGACTCCATCCCTTTCGTCGTCCTACCAGACCTCCGTGCTGAGCTACCAGGAGGAGATTGAGCCTCCAAAGTCTCACTTTGCGCTCAACATGATTGGCCTCAACCAACCTCCTCAGGCCTTCCAGGACTTTAGAAGATCTCCAAACGCCGACTCCCCAGCCACCGGCTGCAGCGAGCTGCTGGCTCTGTTCATGGACGAGCTCTTCATGAAGAACGGTCCTATGCCCACCAACTTTGCTTCTGGCTACATTGAGCTGCCACCCATGGCTCCTGTTCCTCAAGTGAGGAAGCGCAGAATCTCCGATTCTCCAGAGTTCGAAGCCAAGAAAGTCAAGGTGGAGCACGAGCTGTTCGACGACCGCAAGGAAGCCAGACATGTGTGTCCCGAGTGCAACGCTTCGTTCAAAGTCAAGTCGTACTTGACTCGCCACGCCCGCAAGCACACCAACGCCATGGCTTTCATGTGTCCCTTCCACGACATCTCCACCCAGGACAATTTCGGCAATGTGATCAAACTGGCCACCAAATGCCACCCTACGGGCGGATTTTCCCGTAGAGACACCTACAAAACGCACCTCAAGGCGTTGCACTTTATCTACCCGCCTGGCACCAAGTCGAGTGCCAGAAACAGCACAGGCGGCCGCTGCGCAGGCTGCTTCGAGTACTTCGAGAGCAACGCCCGCTGGTTGAAGTACCACATCGAGTGTGATCAATGCAAAGGCTTGCAAGAGCACGGCAGAAGCGTCAAGGGCAATGGTTGCAAAAACAACAGCCACTCGGAGGCCCTGGGGCCTGTCAAAGCCGAGTGCTACGACTAGACCGGCTCTAGTCGGCAGCTTGTTCTTTTCACTTCTTCGGTGCCTCCAGTGCACGCTATTTCTTCACTAATTTTCAATTCATGGCTTTCTTGTCAATATAATATGGTCGCAACTCCAACCGGCGAAGCTTCTTCGCTGATTGTTAATATTTCTGTGTCTATACTTAACGTGTTATCATGTCAACAACTACGTAGAAACAACAGCATCCAGAGAAAATGAAATTTACAAAACAACAATTGATCAAAGTAACAATTGAGTGACAATCGCTTTTCAGACAACCCAAAAAATCGGACAAGATTCAAAATCAACCTAAATCGAATATCACAAGACCCAACCCCTTGCATCGTTCGAAGCATTGCTCAATTCGTTATCCTCTTCACCCTCGATGTAACCTTCCAAAGCTATCATGCGGGCCGGAAATACAGTTCCATTCCCCCACGCAGATAACCCTCTCTACTTGACAAGAGCGCAAAAAAATAAACCTGTCATGATGGATGCATAACCGAAGGGTTTTGAACGAAGCTCAATTTCAGGACTTACTAGACGAATTCGGCTCGAACAAAGGAGGTGAACGTACGAAGCATTGAGCACTGATCTCTGAAGTTTTCATATGATTCTGAATTTCCCTTGACATGGTGCAGCTTAGTTACACCAAAACAGGCATCACTGTAGAGCGCTTATTATGCCAACGGACCGACATCCGGCTTATAACGAATAGGGCGTCGGATAGCATGGAGAAGCATTATTCCTTGCAGAAGGCCAGGACCAATAAAAGTATCCGGACATAAGCGACACTAAACTGAAAACCCAAAGCCTCAAACGCACTTTGTGATGTTTTAAACTCCTCGGTACCATGGCCCGCCCAATGCACTCTTATCATCGTTGAGTAGGTGAAGGTCCATCATGAGTGAAATCTTGGACGAAGTAGACCAAAAAACTGAGAAAGGCTGAAAAGCCAAGCTTTCTCTCATGCTAGGGGAGATCCTAGAGTACGTCACTTTTTTCTTTTCTTCGGTTTAACCTGTCTTCACTCGCACAGCGGTTAAGAATCCACACTTTGTTTTCAATGGCGCATTATAGGCCTCTATGCTTTTGGGCCGAAAAATAGAGCCTAAGTCGACGGGGCTGTGGTCCTGAACAGACTCAGCATGTTGACGTTTTTGGACTGGGTTGGTTCAAGATCATTGAATGATCGATGGGCGCAAAAGCACGGCTCATAAGAACCCAAGCATGAAGGGCTAGAGTTATGAGCGACTTAGGAATAGCCACAGTTGAATCTAGTTGCTGGTTGCTCGTGGCTATGTAGACTTTTTACATCTCAGACCACTTTGCCCCCTGACAGAATACTAAATTAGAGTTTTTTGAACTTTCTCTGCTGTAAATGGCACAAAGACGCTAAGCTAAATGAAGGGTACCGATGGTAGTGTTCATGGTAAATTTCATATGAGATCTTTGGTGTAGAGCATTGACAGCTAGAGATATTGATATTTCAAGAATGTTGCAAGCTTTCGAAGCACTATAGTCCTTGCGGTCATCTTTGTATTATGAGCTATATTCAGCTTTCCAATATCTCGACTGACGTTGTCATAACGTCCTTAACCATCAGTTTTCCTTATCCGTTGTTGTGATTATTGCGATAATTGTGGTTTCGGAGCATGTTAGGCAGTGCCTTTCCACCGGCAGGCTTCTAGGGTATCGTTTCGATTCTCTCACTTCACCAAGCGTTTTCGTTCTTTTAACTTCTCTTCAACCGATGATAGTTGTGAATACTGACATCTGTTGTCTCAATTGGGTATACCATCAAGATACAACTATCGAAAACACGACAAACTATTCTTCATACCGTGGCCATGAATTGCTGGTATCACAATAATCACAAGCGTCCTCTAGAGCCTTCAAATCCCTTCTCACCACCATGTTTACTTCATATCTGAACTTTTCATGACTGAACCAATGTAATCCTGAAGGTAGTCATTTTCGTGTGTATATTTCTCGCAAACGGCCTGAGAGTCACGCACATTCTGGAGTAGTTTGGTGATCTCCTCCTTGAGATGTAGCACCTCTTCCACTTTCTGCTGTTTGGCTTCACTCATAGTAGTTGAAGATTCACTATCAGCGCGCTCTGATATACACTAGAAGCTTAAGGTCGGTACAGACATACGATTTTTGGCACTACATTGAAATGAACTACAAAAGTTTTTCGATTAGCTTGAACAAAAAATAATCTTCAAAACACCACTCTATGAAATGACTTAGATATCTTTCTTTGTCAAGTCACTCATGACAATACTACGTGGGCTTCCATGCATTTCGCAGCCAAAAGGCTGATCCCTATAGTCACTCAATCCTGTGAAGTCCCTTGCTTGATCAATAAGCATTTTTTTCTTGGATTCACGAAAAAGCTCTTTTCTTTTCTACTATTACTGCCACAAAGCCCACTGGAGGATTCGACAGAATCAACGCCTTCCACAGTCGTGCGTTACCCAATAGCCAGCCACCGGCCAAATTGAGAAAAAATGAGCTAATCCTAACCAATTTGCTACAAACTACATCATGTCTACTATTCTTGACAAATCTTTGGACGACATCATCTCCACCAGAAGAACTAAAAAGCCTCAGGGCAAGAAGAAGGTCGTCGGTAAGGGCGTGGGCAAGGTTCAGAAGAAACAACCTGTTTCTTTCCAGAAAGTGGCCAAGAAGGTCGCCCCCCAGCCCAAGCCAGCTTTGGATTTGACTTACGCCACTAAGGTGGTTGCTCAGGGCTTGCCCCGTGACTTGAAGCAAGATGCTATCAAGGTATGTTAACGATTTCTCAGGATGAGGATCGGGAAGAGAAGGAAGTAGTCTTGAGCTTGCCTGGTGCAAGGGATTGACGAATCTTCTCAGTGAGCTTCGTGTGATTTGTGAGAACATTTCGAATGAGCTCAGCTGGCGGGCCAGATGAAGCCAAGACGCGTGTCTGGGTTAATGGCCGCCATTCTATGAGGTTGTCGGCGAGCGGATGGTATTTGAATGATAGGCCAAGGGATAGGCATATGGAATGGGATCGACCGATACATAAGGGTAACATTATTCATTTGGGAATTTGGAAAACTGGGAATTGGGATTATCACACATTTTTGAGAAATGGGCACTTAAGGATCATATTCATTGCACAGGACACATACAACCCTGTGCAAGCAGCATTAATGCTTGAAAAGCACAACAAGTCATCTTCATCGAATCATAAGCTGCAACTGATTTTGACTTTTGGCAGCTGGACTGTCACACCTTTTACTTCACGCCCCCCATCACCTATCCCTTTATCATTCACACCGCCGAATACATTGCGTTTCAAGCAATGCACATGTTTGAAATTCTGTTTCTGAACAGTGTCAATGTGTCCGCAGGGACCCGCAACCATATCATGGTCTGGTGCATCACAGCGTCTCAAAGAGACCACGATCTCACATTCCTGATTACCCCCCTTTTTTTCACAGTTTTAACTAACAAACGTAGGAATTTTTCCAGTCGCAAGTTGGCGGTGTGTCGCACGTGTCGATGAACTACAACGAGAAAGGTCAGTTCAGAGGTGTTGCCACGATCGTGTTCAAGTCGCACAAGAACGCTGTGCTGGCCGTGGAGAAGTACAACAATGCTCCAATCGACGGCGGCAAGTCCAAGTTGAAGATGGAGTTGATTGTTGACCCAACCAGAAAGCCTTTGGCCGCTAGAATCAGTGCTAACCTGCCAAAGCCTGTCCAGACACCTCAGACAAAGAAGAAGCAGGCTCTCAAGGAGAAGGTGCAGCAAAAGAGACAGCAGCTCCAAAAGAAGCCTGTTAAGCAGACAAAGGCCAAGGCTGCTAAGCCAGCCAAGAAGACTGCTGAGCAGTTGGACCAGGAGATGTCTGACTACTTCAACAACTAAGACAGTGGCCCATTGGCTGCTCACCCATGGCTCGAGATGGGTTTGTAAAAGTATATATGTTGATATAGGATCCATGTTACAGGACAAGGACCAGACCCTACAGCCGTATGGGGGTAACTGCACATACGCATTCTCGACCGTTGGTGCGGTACCACAAACGGTGATAGTTTCTTAGGGCGCCTACTACTAATGTATTCGTCGCGCTAATACTAGACTAAAACACGTATGCCCAATATCGATTATATCATAACGGCAGAGTTCCATGTGGACAAGGGGCCTTCCATAGTCCATCAACATCCTCAGAATATTCCTGGCTATGACTTTCTCCCGTTTCTTCCCGAGCTTATGCTTCCTGACCAGATCCATCGTCGAGAGGAGGACTTTACCCTTTTCCTCCTTTTCAAGAACAAGAGTACGGGTCACTTCCAGTATAAAAATGATGGCCAATGTGAAGATGACATTTACTTCATGTACACGGTTGTAAAGAATGTCAGCGACGATACGGTGAGAAGAGGTCTGATAATCAAGGCTCTCTGTATCATCACAAAACTACCCTATTTCAAACACTTCCGGCCATTGCTCTTGATATGTTTGGACAGCTACTTTGAGAGTGACGATCCAAGTCTTCTCGCCGAATTATACACGGCTATCAATTCTAATGACTTCAGCGTGAACAGCACTGAACAGTCGCTACTCAAAAGACTCCTTATCAGTCTGGTCCTCGACTTGCCCATCAGTGACAAGATCTACAATGACGAAAAGTTTAGAAATAAACTTTTGGGTATCAAAAAACCGAACGAAGAGATATTCATTCGTAAGGATTTATCATACAACTCAGTTGTGACCTTCAGAGGTATGAAAATACCCGTCAAAGTGCCGCTTTTGCAGCTTCCAGACACTGTGGGAGACTACATGAACCCAACGGATCTTAATTTGAAACCCAATCTTATCAATTTGTTGAGCGCTCGATTGGCGACCGATCACCACAATAATGAATTGACCATATATGGACTCGCCACACCACCCATCATTGTTTTAATCAATGCAATCTTGACCGGAAAAAGAATCATATTCTTGAGTTATGATAATTCAGCGGGGCACATCATTGACTTGATCTTGCTAACGTTAAAAGTGGTCTCAGGTGGAGGTATACTCACAGGTATCCTCAAGAACTACAACGTGTTCCCGTTGATCGATCTTTCCAAAATTGATCTCTTGTCTGAATGTGATTCCTACTTGGCGGGTACCATCAATCCTTTTTTTAAAGCTCACGAAGCCATCTGGGATCTCCTTTATGACATTGATGCAAATGAGTTCCACGTTGCCTCCGCTCTCAAGCAGCCCGAGATTCTGAAAAATTCAATCATAAGTGAGGATGCACGATTTTTGTCTAATTTGCAATTTTCCCTTTTCACTTATAGTGATGACTTGACTACGTTGCAGCTAATATTCCGCAGGCACATCAATGAGCTCATACGAATCTTGGTTTCTCTGCGGAATTTTAACGATCCGGGCAACAGAAACCGAACGCTTCTCATGGACGGAGTAGGATATTACTGGCACAGTGACACCAGCAAGCTCGTTGAAATGTCATGCTACCAAATAATATCTTCAAGGTTCCAAGACCTCATGTACTCGGGAAAATTCTCATACAGCTTGCTTCTACCTAATATGTCCAACGAACTCAACCTTATGATTGACCTACAACACCACTTGCAAAAATTGTACAATGTGACCAATGCGAAGACTACACCAGCGAAGGTGAACGAACGTGAGGTTTGGTTCAACATCCTCAAGTACCTCATCAGTGGTAAGTCTTTGGAAACGTTCCTTCTCGTCACTTACCTAATACCCCCCAACTCCTCGACCAGTTTGCAGAGCTCCGGCGCACATGGCGGCAACATGACGATATTCGACAAGAATAAAGGTATTGAGCTCCTACTTATGAACCTATTCAACCAGGACGACCAGATCAAGCTGAATGTGGTCATGATTCTTCAGGAGCTACAAGACAACTTTTTCTGCGGTTGGTGCCTCAATAATTTTATGAAGTCTAATTACGTTTATGAGGTTGCATTCAATGACCTTGTGGACGCCATGTGAGCCAAGAGACCCTATGCCAATGACGCCAAACGCCATCGTTATGCCAAAATCCACTCTTTATATCCCAACTACAAAAATCCGACAGTAACGCCCAATGCTATTCACAAGTTATTATCCTATTTACACGCCTAATTCCTCTCGTCATTGTCCCTGGAGTTCTTATTCTTGAACACATTCCACATACTCAAGCGGTCGCCAGGGGTTCTCGACGAGTACGCCTGGCCAGCACCCACATACTTGGATTCACGCCCCTTACCCTCGTAATTGAGATTTGGGTTATTGGAGGGAAATCCCCTGCGCTTATGGCTATCTTCAAATTCTTCGCTATTTTCCAAGCTGGTGTCGCTGTCTTTCAAATGTCTCTCCTCCTTGTGGTGAGCAATGTGTTTCTTCCCCAAGATAACGAGACCCACAGCACCGGCGCTGTAAAGCACCAACTTTGTGACCAAGCCTCTGCTGGTTTCCATGATGAAAAGTGGTTTGAGGTTTTGTCCTGCAGCTGAGGGGCCCTTGTCCTCATACAATATCCTTTCAGGTTATGAGAGGCAGGCCGTGCGATCTCAATGTGGGGACTGGAAGCAAACGTGAATCTGACACAAAAGTAGGAATCGCCCGATTTAGGCAAAGACGGGCATTTCAAGCCATTCAATAAGGAAAAGTTGTTCTAAAACCTTCACACCAGGCTCGTGTTTCAGAAGTTACCCGAGGACCCAGCCGCATCGGCAGCCGACCGGGGGTATTTTCAGTGCACCATTGTGAGGAGCCCAAAAAGGCCGAGCGAAGAAAAAAAGTGACATTCTCAACCTAAAATCTATAGTGCTACGTGCTGATTTCAGACTACCCGTCTTGAAACCCACCATACTAGTCACGTTGATTTCACCAATTTATATTGTCATAACGGCCGTCACCGTGTGCGTCCTTGCTGCTACCATGGGCTCCTTGCAGAAATTGAAGTTTTTGATAAAGTCGTTTATCTTCGGCTCGTTAATCTCCACCTGTGCCCTCTACGGCGTGGTGGCCTCTATTTTCCTTCGACTCATCGGTAAAGCAGAATATGCCCAGTACACGGTGGCCAAGGTTTTTTACTGGCTGTTCAGCCATCTTATGGGTATCACCATCACCGTCAAGAACGAACATTTGTTGCATCGCAAGCCATCCGTGGTCATTTCCAACCACCAGTCGGCTTTGGACATCTTAGTCTTGGGCAAGATCTTCCAGCCCGGCTACACTGTCACCGCCAAAAAGGCCTTGAAGTATTTCCCCTTCTTGGGCTGGTTTATGCTTGCTTCTAAGACATTCTTCTTGGACAGAGCCAAGGGCGAAAAGGCCAGAAAGGTGTTGGACAGAGCGCTTTTGAGCTTGAAGGAGAACGACAGATCGCTTTTTATGTTCCCTGAAGGCACCCGTTCTGCCACCAAGAAGTTGGATATGCTTCCTTTCAAGAAGGGTGCGTTCCACCTCGCCAAACAGGCCAAGATCCCTGTCATTCCAGTGGCTGTTCAGAACTACAGCACCTTGTTCCTGTCCAGGGACAAGATCTTCAAGACTGGTGAAATCGTCATTGAGGTTTTGGAACCAGAGCCCACCGACCACTTGGAGACCAAGGAGGACGTTGACGAGTTGGCTCTTCTGGTGAGAAACAAGATGCTCAAGTCTATTGAGCTGATGGGCTACGCATCCGTCACGGGCCAGAAGACCACCCCACCACCTCCTGTTGTTGATTCCCAGGATGCTGCCTCCGAGGAGAGTATCGAGCTTGTTTCCGAGTCGACCCCATTGATCTCGACCGATTAAGCCTTAGCTAGAGCATGTACAATACCTAGAAATTAGAAAGCAAGCGTAGAAGAGCCAATCAAGCAAGGTTCACCAGCAAAGGGGTGAGTAAAGCTCCCTCGGCATACGATGGGATATTTACAAATACCACTTAGAAAATGCTGGAAAGGCACATACAGCTAGATTCACAGACGTGAGGCTGAGCAGTCGTGAATTGTGCAATTTCAGGGAATCAATCTAGTGTATCTGCGCCTTAACCTCCTGGCATACCTACCACATCATGAAAACTCCCAAATTTGACCTTAAAACTCTAAATGTCCCTCAAGCTGTTCCAAGCTGCTTTCCAATTATTTCAAATCGGGAAAACTGTCACTGGAAAAAATATTCCACAGGGTGTGAGTGAGCCGCTTGCCAATACGCGTTTACATTACTAATTCAGTTAGGGTTTGAGTGTTTTTCGTGATTACAGCAGTTTCATTATCTGAAAACGAAAAAAGCTTTTCGAAAATTTTGGTTCTTCCATCGAGGGGCATCCCTGAGACACGCCCAATGAGAATATTCAGACGCGTAGCTGGGTCTTGATATTCAGCCATTGTCTCACAATTGGCGAATGAGCCACGTCCACTCGCAAAGCCACAACCGTAATTAGTAGTTTTACGTGATGCAGCAATGAAAAAAAACAAGAAAACTTAAAAGAACTAAAAAAATAAAAAATACAATAGCTTTAAGGGCCATTGGTTGTAAAGTAATCTGATTGGCTTGAAATGATTAAACAGTAAGAGCTGCAATCTAGCTCCCGGTGATTCGGAAGTGCCCCTACTGATTCACAGGACTGACCGAGACACACTTGAAACAGCATGCATCGCCAGGTCTAGAAAAACTCGGAAGATACCACAATCTTCAAAATCTCTACAAGTTCATTCGACCCATCCCTTAGAATTATAAATTACTTCCTCTCGAGAAAACCCTAACCTCTGTATTACGCCTTCTAACTCATTCATCACCGAACATCAGCGGCAGAAAAAAGCGCGTCTAGGAACAAAAACCAACAACACCTTTTTCCCAGAGCCAATGTCAGAACCCGACTTGCTGCACCACTACAAGGTGCTCAAACAGTTTCTTGATATCCTGGATGACCTGGGCAGCAGGACAAAGCTGAACCTGCTGCGTGCCATGCGGGCCAGAGAAAAGCTCCTCAAATTACTGGGGGCTCAGTTCCGTGAATTAAGTACCGATGTCTACGACGAGTTGAAACGTCGAATTGACGAGTCACAGGCCGAGCCAGACTTTTTGCTTCCCAAGCTGACGTTCCACCCAAAAAGAAACCAGGCCAGACAGAAGCTCTCGCTGTTGCCTCAAACCAGGTTCAAGGACTTGGTGCTGGATATCAGCTACGAGATCTCCAGAAGAAACTTGCACATCCCGCCCGAGAAGCAGGCGCCACCCCCATCGGAAACTGCCTCAGACAGGGATATCCGCCGCTCTCACGACACTGAGCCTTCTGTTCCTTCCGCCCCCTCGGTGCGCTCAGATCGCGATCAGAGCCACCGTATCGATGGCCCACAAGATGTATCCCATCTGACCGTGGATGAGCCTGCCGCCAACTCCACAACGCAAGATCCGGACATTCTGCAGCTTTCTCATGAAGAGAGTAAGCAGACCATCGCAGTGCAGCCCACGACGGTCATTCCAACCAAGGCGAACTTGACGTGGTCCAGTGACGAAGAGGAAGAGGACGACCATAGGGCTATTAAGGGCGCCGCTGCCGGAGCAGGCGTTGGTGCGGCAGCAGGTATTGCAGCCAAGAGTCTCATGTCGAATGGAAACAGCAAGGAGGTAGAGGATCTCAAGCTGGCGCTTCAGAAAGCTGAAGAGCGGGCCAGCGAGCTTGAAAGAGCGAACGAGGAGCTTAAGAGCAACCTAGCTACAACTCTATCTCAGAAAGATACACTTGAGGCCGAGAACAAACAGCACCTTGCGAGAGGCACCGATACTAAAGAGCTCAATACCAAGGAATTCAATGCTCTCAAGGACGAAATTGAGGGCTTGAAGTCTTCCGCTGCGGCATTGAGGTTGGAGAACCAGGCTTTGAAGAACAAGAATTGGAAAGACTCTCGTCACCAATCCCGCGACCTTGCTGCTCTTTCTAGAGAGAACTCGCTGTCTGGCCAATTGGCTTCGCTGCCAGGCCAGCTGGGATCTCGTCCTCACTCTGGCTCCCTCAACCATGCAGTTGACCTCGCTACTAGAGGCTCACCAACTCACTCGCCTTCTAGAAGCATCGCCTCAAATCGCTCGGGCCCTGATGTCAATAGCGAGTTGAAGAAGCTTCACGAGAAGATGGCTGCCTTGGACGCGCCACAGAACTTGCCCTCGACATCGAGAAGAGAGAGTCTGTTGAAGGCAGAGGCATCGAAGTGGCAACAAAGATACCAGGATGTCCAGGCAGGTATTATCAAGAACAATCTTCTATCAAGCCTGCCTCAATTGCAGAAGCATGTGTCGCCTTCGGGCTTAATACCCTCACAGAATGCTTCTGAGTTCTTTGCATCCATCGAAGCATTTTTGATCAGCCTCTATGATGACGAGGCAGATTCAGAGCTTCTCTTTGAAAGAATTTCCAATGTCGCCCTTCTAGCGAACAAACTTGCTTCAGTTGGCAATAAGAGCGCCCTTTATGAAAACGACCACCTCGCTGTTAATGTCAGAGAAGCCGCTGGCCATTCTTTGACTGCCACAAGATATTACGGCTCCAACAAGAAAATCCTTCCTAGAGTCGTTGTCGAGAGAAGCGTCGACGAACTTGCATTCACAGTGTGTGATCTTGTCTCCACATGTAAATTATCCGATGGCACCGTTCCCCAAGAACAACCAATTCCTGTTCCTGACCAATCTAAAGATTCCAATGATGCTATACGACCCCTCAAAATTGGAAGATCGACCAACCTCAGTCCTCCAGAGGACAACCACAACTACAACGACCAGTCTCGCGGTTTGAGCCCGATGGAAGACTTCTCGACACCTAGGCTGCGGGGCTTGTCCGCTGACAATCTACAGCGTCAAGAAGATGAGCCTATAGATAGCCCCAGTCCATCCAAGATTCTTCCAGGATCATTGCCAGTAAATGAAGCTGTCGAGCAGGAGAATACAAAGAAGGAGGAGCCAGTGAAGAAGTTGACTATGTTCGAAAGGCTTTCGGGTACGAGGAAGAAGGAGAATAATTCATCCGAACCAGCTCCTCCTCAAGAGTCTGTGAAGCCTAGTGAATCTACATCGAACCCCGGCATCACAAGCAGTGTTGGTACTGGTGCTGTAGCGGCTGGAGCCCTTGGAGCTGCTGCTATTGGAGCCTCTGCCGTTGGTGCCGCTAGTACCGATGCTACTCCTAACGGCACCAATGATTCAACTACTGCTAGCGAAGCCAAGGACTTCGAGTCGAAGGATCGCTCTTTGACCGAGTCCAACACGAGTTCCAAACCAGAAAACCTCATCAATAAGAAGGTCCCCGAGTCCTCTGAGGGTGGCAGAAGTCCTTCGCAGAACAAGGAAAACTTAGCCCCATCAACTCCACACTCTGCTTCGAAGACGAATATCTTGGATAAGGTCAGACAATTCGAGAGTCCAGAGGAATCGCCTTCAAACAGACTCATCTCCAAGACGAAATCTCCCTCTCTGATGTCGGTCAAGAATGCGAAGGAACTATTTACTGAGAAAGCTACCGAATCAGCAAGCCCAAGCCAGCTGAGCCCAAATGCATCTAAATCTAACGACAATACCCCAACAAGAAGCAGAAGTCTATTCCAAACTTTGAGGAACAAATTCGCTGGTGAGGCAAAGGCTGAAGAGGAAAAGGTGGATGAAGATAAAGAGGCCAAGGAGACCGAAAAGCAGACTGTCCAGCCAACCGTTCTCCCGGAATCAAACGGCAAGCATGTTGATGTGAAGGATAGTGTCACTAAGGCTGCTGTTGGTGCTGCTGCTGGAGCAGCAGCTTATGTGGGAGCTGATAAGGTTGCTGACAGCATCAAGCAGCTGGACGAAAAGTTCACTGACGATGGTGACTTGAATAAGGAGCCCGTGGACAAGTTTTCCGACGCACAAGACGACGAAGCAACTCAGAATGAAGAACCCATTGTCACCCAGTCTGAAGCAAGATCCATAGATGCCGATGAAGAGCAGGGTTTGAAACCTAAACCCTCTTTGAAGTCGCTTTCAGGAAAGCTGCCATCGTTCAAGGTAAAGAAGGTCAATTACGCTGAACAGCAGGAGGAGCCAGAGGAAGAATCTGAAGAGGACAGCGACTATGACGATCAAGAGGAAGAAGCTAGACAAAGACAGGAGTACAGGAAATCGATGGCTGCTGCGACGTTTAACTTCGATTTGTTCGACATTGACGACCCTGACAACACATTGACGCAAGTTTTGCTTTACTTAGAGCACCAAACAGTGCAGGTTATTTCGACTATTCAAGACTTGTTGACGGCGATCAAGAAGCCAGATGCCACACGTGGTGAGTTGAGAGAGAATTCCAAGGCTATATCGGAGGTGATCAAACAAATGGCGGATGCTACTAAGACGTCTATGAACCAGACGAGGAATCATCAATTGAAGGAGCACGGTTCTTGGGTGGTGACAAGTTTAGAGGACTGCAACCACCGCATGAACAACCTCTGCCGTCCTAATGCGGACAAGAGCGACGAGGAATTTGCCGACAAGAATTTCAAACAGCGTCTTGCCGGTATTTCTTTCGACATTGCCAAGTGCACCAAGGAGTTGGTCAAGACTGTGGAGGAGGCCAGTCTCAAGGAGGATATCGCCCAGCTTGACGCAAGGCTCAACCAGCCTGATGACGACTTGACTTAAGCCGTTGAGGCTGCTGTACATTAGAATCAAAAAATGCTATCATGAATGAGGTCGTAGTCTATCGTATGTACTTGGAGAGGAATTGCCGGTGTTTATCCGAATTAACCGAGTCCGTTGTGAACTTTGTTTCGCTCTCTTCTTTCTTTTGCGGGGGTTTACTTCGAAACGGTGTATTTCTCCAACCCTTCTTTCGTAGTTCAGGTTTTTGTTCGTCCTTGGCTTTCTTAAGTTCAGCAATCACTTCCCTGGATTCCTTGTTTTCCCCATCTTCTCGTTCGTCATCAGATAGACTACCACTTTCCGTACTTGAAGCATCAGTATTTGGCGACTCCTGGTAGTCCTCTGTCTTTGTTCGTTTGTTGACCTTCTCCGATTCTTCTAGGCTTCTCTTGGAAGGACCTATTTTAGCACCTTCGATGTCGGGTCTAAGCTTGAGCTCTGCTTGTCCAGCTAGTGCACGTGAGTGCTGAATGGTATTTTTAATAGCATTATCTCGACCTCGCTTGCTTTCTAGCGTAGGCCTATGGTTAGTCGTCATGGTGGTTGTTCGCACTAAGTTGATGTGTGTAATGAGGTGACAGAGAGGAGCTGTACTATGATAATTAGGGAAATTTGATTGCTAGGATTTTTGCAAAAATGACGTATTAGAGGATGTCTTTTCCTAGTTTTGTTCTTCCCGCATAATCCTGCGTTTTTCGATAATTTCCATACATGAGCAAGTTCGATGTATTGATGACGAAATTGATGCCTTGTTATGCATGGTCCAGGTACCTCGCAGCGCAACACCTGAAAGAGTAAGTAGGAATGGCCTGGAAGGACTCATATAATTTTAGGTGATTCTGAAAAATTAGGATATTTTTGCTTTTCAATATATTATTGTTCTATGTGAAATCCTCGCTGAGCGTGATACGGCGATGTTAATAATAGGCTTGAACTCGTCGTACAACTAGAACCTTCTGATTTCGGCCTATGTCTCTACAGAGTGAAAAGCTCCAAAACGAGTCATCATGAAACTCGCGAGTAAGGTCTTTTAATATACAAATGTTTTATTGCTTGAGCAGTCCGAATAGCTGGCAATCAGTAGCTACCCAGGCATGATCGACCAGAACGTAAATCCGGAAAACAGGTATTAAAACATTTCCCGAATCGCCCACGGCATAGCCCTTTCTTTTTAAGGCAGACTGAACTACTCTTCACCGCTTTCAATCTCGTCCTCCCATCCGTCGTCATCGTCGTCGTCGTTTCTTTTCTCGGGCAACAAGTCAGCCATAATGGGTCCTCCCAAAGCAGTCAAAAGCTCGGAGACCTGGCCAGCCACATCGGGATCCATTGCTTCAGCAGCCGCACTGTTCAACACCCTGTAACCTTGAGTGAGTCCAGAGCGTGCTTCATGAAGAGAAGACTGCACGTTTTCGTCTGTGGATGCCTTGACTTCTTCCAACTCGATCTCTCTGTAGTCGCTATCTTTGGGAACCGAGCCTGGGTTGGCCTCACCGTAGATCTGCTTCGCCCGAAGAAGATGGGACAAAGCTTCGTAGTAAAATGCATCAAGAGCATTGTCATTGATTTCAGAGACAGCAGCAGCAATTGACGGAGCAGTATCGTACATCTCGAGCTCGATAGCAAATCTAGCAAGACCAAGTAATGGTTGCACTAGTTCGACGTATTCAAGAGAAGCATCGTGGGCATCTTTGGCCTCTTGCTCCAAGGCAGCTTTTCTTTCTTGAAACAACTCCCACGAACGAAGCAATGCCTCCCTAGCCTCGTCGTTCTTCTGTTGAGAGATCCTGATCGAAGCCAAAAGCGACAATGCCTCAGGGTTGGACTCGTCAAGACTCAAGGAGTGGGAGATCAACTTGTCACATTGCTCCTCAGCCTCAGGCTCCATGCACAAGTCAGTCATCCAGACTTCAATCTCGGCAAATATTCCCTGGTTCAACTTCTTGATGAGATGTCCGGCCAAGTCCTCCAGGGAGGGGTACAACTTTGCTAACTCCACGAGCACTGTGTCGTCAGAACCCAGGTTATCCACCACCTTCTGGAGCTGGTCTTGGAGCTTACTCAAAGCGATGTTCACATACCCGATACCGTCGGCACCGCCAATGATCTGGCCCAAATATAAGAATTTGTCGACACCCTGAGCTCCTTCAGGATCCAAAGATACCGCCTTTTCCAACACATTGTAAGCCGACTCCACGTCGTTGGCTTCTAGAAGACACTCTCCAAACACCTCGAGGAGCCGAGGATTGTCCTGATGCTTGGCCACTTCCGGAGCCAAGAGCTCCATTGCTTTTGTCTCCTGGGACGTCTGGAGGAGCGCCCTTGCTCGTGCAATCACCTGATCCATGAAGAGTGAGTTGGTGATGATTTCGAGATGAGTGGTGAATTTCGCGATAGGCGATGAGGAGGTGGGTTTGAGGTAGGTGGGTGATACATAGGGAAGAATTGAAGAAATTAGGGAAGGCTTAGTCTTTATGGATTTTGAGTTTCATGGTCTGCTTAGTATTTTGTTCTTTGGGCTTAGTTGAGATTTTCTTGGTGCCTTTGGTATGGCTGCAAACGAACCAAACAGGGAAGTTAGGCCCTCGATGGGGCAATTCATATGAAACGAGAGTGGCAATGATTAAGAGATGGAATTGAGACATCGTGCTTTTGAAAAGTGCTTTCGAAGGAAGATTTGTTTCTGAGATGATATGGACTGCTTAGGCAATAATACAGCCACTCGTCAGTAGCTGAAACGCCATCTAGTGGTTATACTGGTTAAGAAAAGCTTCCACCACTTGAATACCTTTTGAACGAGTTTCTTCCGGAGAATCACTAAAAAATTCGTTCTACCTCGGGCCTACTTTTCAAATCCAACCTCACCAGAGCACACAAGCTAGGAATATCCACGCTTGAGCCACACCTTATCTTTGAAAGCCAATCATTTCAGTGTCGTGAAATCGAAGGCTGGGCCAACTTCGTCAATACGGGCATTGACAAATACTCCTTCGAATATCAATTGTCGTTCACCTCATCAACATCTCAGTACGTCATCGCATCGCGCCTACTACTCATCTACATGCTACCGAAAGATAAGCTCGAAAGGCTCCAAACAGAGTATGCCATCCTTCATCTCGTGTACCATAGAAACTACAATCAGCATCGTGTGGCCATCTGGTGGCGATACTTGAACATGTTTCACCGTGGCGTTCGAAAAGTGCTTCGAGGGATATATGAAGCAGAGGAGACAAAGAAGATCAAGAGACGAGAGGAGATACAAAAGGAAGTGGTACTGACAGCAAATCACTTGGTTCTCCGAGTCATGAAAAGAGCATACTACCATTTCAACTCTGTCATTGCGCTAGGGCAGTTTGTCAATTTGGGCTTTGTCTTGGTTGCCAGTTTGAGTGCGCTACGACTGTTGTTAATGGAGATCCAAGGAGTCGGAGTCAGAGGAAGACAAGTTGAGCCAGAGGAGGTTGCACAAGTGGAGGATGACGTTGGAGAGGAGGTGGTTTTTGAGCTGGTATCGAAAGCTCCTCCTGAACCGTTGATGAGTATGGATGTAATGGCGGAGGCTTCAATTGAACAAAAGCCGAAGAAACAGAAGAGTGAAAAGAAGGGTGAGAAGAAAACCAAAAAGAAGAAAAAGAAATCTGCTATCGACGATATCTTCGGATAGTATTCCATTATGTCTATAGACCCTGCGTTATGGCGCAGGATAAACAAAACCAAGCTAAACCAAGCTTAACCAATCATTAACCAAAAAAAGTAAACCAAATAACTCCTTATATTACAACATGTCCTGTTCTCGTTAGTATCCCTTTTCTCTAATCATCGTCTCGTCACCATGGAAGCCCATCGGCATCTGCATCTGCATCTGCGTACGAATGTGCGCTGGAATCTGTTGCTGGTAGAACTTCTGTGGCTGCTGCTGCTGCTCAAACACCTGCTGAGGCATTTGTTGAGGCATTTGCTGAGACATTTGTTGAGGGAATTGCTGAGGCATCAGCTGTGAACTCATGGGCATCGATGGCACCATACTCTGCTGAAGTAGCATCTCAGGGGTAGGAATAGGGACGCTTAACTGTTCTGTGTCGAGACAGAAGCCATCATCGTAATCATCAGGAGAAAGCGCCTGGACATCACCGAGGGTGATGCCTTGAGGAACCATCTCTACGGCCGGCAGTTCGTGCTTGTGCTGACCAGGGTGTTGCATCAAGTGGCTCAGTGTGGAAGAGGGCGAGTCGTTGTATTCGCAAGACGACGCCGTTGGTGGCATAGGGGTGGTCATGGAGTTTGGAGTGCCCATGATGGGTGACTGAGTGTTCTGTACTGGGAGCTTGGTTTTTCTTTGCTTCGTACGGCGCTGTTCTCTCATCATTCTTGCAAGCTCCTTCTTGAGTCTGTTCTTTATACGAGACTTTCCTTTGAAACCTGGAGGGAGGTACTTGCACTCGCCACCTTCGATGTGGATTTCACACCAGACCTCACCGTTTTCAAACCACTCACCGCACATGGAGCAGTTACCCGCGGATGAGTTCCGGGCCTTGATGGGGGTGTTCTCTGGGTACTTAAAGTGGCGGGACTTCAAATGCGTCTTGTAGGTATCACGACGAGAGAAGCCGCCGGTGGGGTGGCACTTGTGCACCACGTCGTTGTCGTCTTTGTAGATGGAGGATTTGTGGAAGGGGCATTTGTAAGCCTTTTCGGAAGCGTGCTTCTTCATATGACGGGTCAAATAGCCACGCATCTTGAACAGGGTGTTGCAGTGTGGACACTGGTGGAGTTGGTCATCGGCGGATTCGCCGGCACCTTCATCTTCCTTGCCCGAGGCCTTGTCATCGTCCAGCGCCGTCGACAGAGGAGTGTTCACCTGTGCCACGGACTGCTTGTCGTAAACAACAGACTCATTATTGCTGGAGGAGGAGGAGGTCACTGGGGACAAGATGTTGTCTTCTTTCTTAACCGTAGAAGGCTCATGGTGGATACGAAACGCTTCGAGCTCCAGTCCAGGAGGAAGGTCCTCCGTGAAGGCCCACTCGATCTCACCCTTGCTGTTTTTGAAGGGCAAAAGACGGGTGGTGATACCTGTGCTACACGGGATCGGGCGGGCTCTGGAGGCCTCTTCCTCCTCGTCGCTCTCGATGGAGACGTTGCTGATGGAGGGAAAGAGCGACGGGGTGTGGACGGACTCAGCTTGGGATTTGTGTTGATCCAGAGCGATTTTGGCTGGGGCGAGGAGTGCTGATATCAAGGACAAGAGCCACACTAACGGCGCAAGGAAAGCAAAGTGAGCCAGTAAAAGCTTTATGTGGGATTCGATTTTGTGTACTTCGAGCATGGCGGGGGAGCAGACGGGCGTATTATATGGGAACAGGGAAGCAAGCAGTCGCTTGCGATTATGTAAGCTTTTTTTTTGGGAATAAACTGTTCAGGGAAGCCCGAGGAAGAAGGTTGAGCAGAGAGGCGGTGGTGATTTTATTGGTTTTTGTATGGTGATAGCTTCGCGAAAGGAGCACCCGTGACCGGGAAGGACAGCGACTTTTTTTTTTGTAGCGGTCGTGTGCAGGCCAAAAAGTCCTCGGTGAGCCCAAACACAGTAATATTGCACGGCCTGTGGGCGCCTCACGAGAGGACCGGGGATTGGAGCAGGCTTACAATACAGCTGCGTGGGGGAAGATTCTGCCAACTACAGCGCAGGTTTCACGCTGTGTACAGGATGTTGCACCCTAAACGAGCTCACAATGGTGGGGTAGGGCGATGTAACGTGGGTGGAAATGCAATTCCACACGACACTTGTTCGTCAGGTTAGAGGCCCTGCCCCACTGATCCTGGGGAACTCACCCCACTCCGAAAATTTTTCCTGATCGGCTTTAATTTTGGCTTGCGGTGAGGGATAATAAGAAGGGTAAACTTCCCGGCGGCAAAAATAAAAGGTAATTTTTGTGCTTGCTGTTTGTTGAATTCGTTGAGTAATATTTCCTCTACTCGCTTGTATTTTTGGAAGTCGCCAGACGCAGACTCCGCCAGATCTCAGGAAGTCCTCCATAGGGACCGGACGTGCAAGTCCCACCCGAAATAAGCAACCCGTTCAATTTCTGACGTCAGGTGGGTCGATCAGGGACTATTGTGAAAACAATGTATAAGGGTTTTGAAGCAGTTGGTTGCAAAACGCGGGCTCGGACTTGTTGGACACAAGGGATATTTCAAATCAAGGGTCACTTCAAGGAGAGGTGCTCGAATGCTGCTTTCTCACTTTTGCCCATTGTCAAAGCCTCGTTTCCATTTCTATTTTCTGTCATTCCGCTCGGCCCGTGGTCGGTGTTTTAAGTAGGACCCCGAGGCAGAGGGCTCTTGGCGATCGGGATGCGTTGCTATTGGAGAAACCTGGAACATGGGGAACAATGAAAAACGGTCGTTGTGCGGAAGGCCTAGGGCGTGTTGTAGGGCTAGACTGGTTGGCGTTGTGGGTTTCAGTAAGCAATGGCTGCGGCGGAAGGATCTGAAGATCGGCGGCTGACGAATAGGAGGATTTGTACGATTTTTGAAAAGTGCCTGTTTTGAGCGCTGTCGATCGAAAGTAGCGTTGACCAATACGCTCACCAACAGTGTAATTAAGAGAAACCTGGTACTGAACGGCTGTGATAGCCGCCCTGCCTCATGCCAGATCCATCGCAGGTGTTTCATTTGATCAGATAAAGTTACGAAAAAAATAACGAAATGAAAAAAGGTGTTTTGGGGAGGTGTTGAACAATTGGAGGGAGAGAAAACAGAAAGGGTAAAAGTTGGTGGGTGAGCTAGGCTACTGTACTTGTAGGATGTAAAGGTCAGAGGGTTTTTATGGTGGAAGCTGGAAAAGTGATGATGTTGGTATTGATCTCAGACTGTGGCATTAGACGGCCAATTGTATTGAAGAAAAAGATAATTCCGGTTCTGGCATCTCCAGCTCCTCATGGCTTAGGTTGATAGAGTGGAGTTTTTCACTATAAGTCAGGATGGAGAGCACTACGCTTTGCAACTCAATCGTCGCTATATTGTGACGTTATACAGAGAATCAGCACCCACCAAGGTAAGTTCACCGAGCTCTCCATTCCTGAACATACTGCCCTCCAGACGTGTTCGTACCTCGCTCTTGGTATTTTCCACTTTTGGCACCATGCATTCTGGCACAAGAGCCATACTCGGCCGACACAACCACTCTTTTCTCAAACCTAAGTTTTGTTATCCTTCCCTGACAGCTATACGCTTCTCTACCACCTCGAACAACATTTTCCAATTCTTCCATACCCAGAACCGGCTCGGCATCGCACCTACACCATTTTCGCGCCGGCATCAACATCAACCACACATGTCGGACTCTTTCGACCTTGATCTCGAGAATTTCACGCACCCAGCGATCCTGAAGCTCAACGGCGCCTGGTGGTTCCATGAGCTCAATGAGGAGTGCTTCCCCGGGCAGACTTTCGGGCTTCGCGTGAATCGCGTGCTTCACCATGAAAAGTCTGAGTTCCAGGACATTTTGATCTTCGAGCTGCTGACGTTTGGCAACGTGCTAGTGCTCAACGGCATCGTCCAGTGCACAGAGAAAGACGAGTTTAGTTACCAAGAGTTGATCACGCACGTGCCCATCATGAGCCACCCATACCCAAAGAAGGTGTTGGTTATTGGTGGTGGAGACTGTGGAGTGGTGCGTGAATTGGTGAAGCATTTGGGTAAAGGCGTGGAGGAAATCACCATGGTGGAGATTGACCGCAAGGTTATCGAGCTAAGTGTGCGTTTTCTTCCCGACATGGCCAAGTTCCACGACCACCCCAAGGTGAACATTGAAATCGCCGATGGATTCCAGTTCTTGAAGGATTTGAGCTCACAGGAGGAGAAGGGCAAGTACGACATTATCATCACGGATTCGCTGGATCCAGAGGGCCCTGCTGAGGAGTTCTTCCAGGTCAACTACTTTGACTTGTTGAAGAGCGCAGTTAAGCAGGACGGTATTGTCATTATGCAAAGCAGCGAGAACATCTGGCTTAATCTCACGTATCTTTCGAGCTTGAAGGAGAAGGCCCAGCAGGTGTTTTCCACGGTGGAGTACTGCCAGTGCTACATGCCCTCCTACACCAGTGGGCAGTTGGGGCTTATTGTGGCTACTATGGACAAGAGCAAGAACTTGACGAAACCATTACGCACGTTACTGGCGGACCAGGAAGAGAAGATGTTCAAATACTACAGTGCTGCGGTGCACGAGTCGGCATTTGTATTGCCTACATGGGCTGACCGGGCGCTTCGGTAGAGGATACATGGGCTGGGCCGTTATTCTCAGGGAAAATAGTAATCCAGAAACAGAATGAGCTGGGTTGTAGAATGCGATGGGAGGAGACATGCAAATTATCAGTAGAACCAGGTTATTGGAGACCCGAGTAACTGGAATCGAGTCATGTGTACTTCGTTGAACGCCCGATTAGATTCGGTAAAAGGCTTTGGTCTTATTCGACTGCTTAAAAAAGTTGTCTATATGAAAGTTTAGGGTCACTTCAGCCTTACCATATCTCCTGGTTCACTGTAGTAGAGGCCCTGGGACGCTGGGAATTTTGCAACCACCGATTGTACACCCGTGCACCAGCTTACCCCAGGAGGCCACACCCTCCGTCGATTTTCTCCATTTGAGCTAGAAAACGCTCAAAAATCTGTCAGAATAATCTTCAAAGGTAGAGTAAGAAATTTATGTCATCACATTAATTTCATCTCCGCAGTGGGCAGATTTTTCACCATAGTTACTGTCCCCCAGCTGAGTAAACAACCTCATCGCAAAGTGCAGGCCCTTCTTCAGTACACCCCCACCAGTTGGCAACTACAGAGATAAATTCTGAATTTTAAACACTTAAACCCTCTCAGAAAGTCCCCAAGAGCAAACTCCAAAATCAACCATATCCTAAAAAGCAAAGGCCACCGAACCGAACAGCCCTAAGCGGGGTCGTGCGCGGTACAATTCCCCTCGACACTACCACCAACTGATCGGTTCCCGCCCTACCGTTTGGTTCTCGCCCTACCGTTTGGTTCTTGCACTCAAAACAATCGCACATGAGCCACGAGGAAGACTACACGACCAATATTGATGAGCAGCTTCTCACTGCCGTCAAAAACCAGGTCAACGGGCACGACCTCGAAGAGGCTTCCCGTGTGAAGCTCGAACACAAGAACCAGGATCTGGATCATGCTGCTGAAGCTGCCCAGGCTGCCCAGGCCTTATATCATCATCAACAACACCTTCATGATGTTGGCGGAGGCGAGTACAACATCCAAATCCCGGAACCCATCATTGATCTGCGGCTGAAGATATATCCCGTGCTGGAAAACACCATCACCAATGAGGGAAATTTGATCACCAGGCCATTTCCGGAGCAGATGTTCCATACTCGTGAGGAGCTCAACGACTTCATCGCCGAGTTTGCTCGTGACAACGGATTTGGTATTGTTATTGCTCACTCCAATAGAAAGGCAATTTACTACACCTGTGAGTTGGGTGGACGCTACCGCCACAAGAAGGGTAAGACAATCCAGCAGCAACAAGAAGAGGAAGCTGCGGAGCGTGAGCTCAATGACGCCGGCACCGGCTATGTCTTGGACTCTCATGCTCATACCAAGAAGTTGCGTTGTCCCTTCTCCATGACGGCATCGTTCCGCAAAACAAACTCCATCTGGTCGCTCAGAACAACCTGCAATGAGCACAACCACCCCCAGCTTGATCCCTTGTCCAACCATCCAATGTTGCGCAAGCGCTCTGACGAGTTGAACTTGCTTATCTTGGATTTGTATAAGGTGGGCACGAAACCGCTGCACATCGAGGCCAAGATCAAGCACCAATTCCCTGACGTCTTGATTAAAAGAGAAGACATCTATAATGAGATCCGTGGGTACAAGCGGAAGCTCAAGAAACTGAACAAGTATCTTCCAGCAAGTGTCACGTCTCAGGGTGTCAAGAGACGTCGCAACGCTGCCCTGTACCACGAGGTCATGGATGGCGACGACGACGACGAGCACGACGAAGTGCTTGGCTACGAGTTGGAAAGACAGCGTCACGAGGAGTTGCAGCGCCAAATCCAAGCTGCAGAAGAAGCGCACAACTCCCACCATCACCACCATCACGAGGACCTTCCTCACTCACTCTCGCATCACCTGCATCACTTGGACGAGCAGCAGCTACAGCACTACCAGCAGCAGTTGCAGGAGCACGGCCTTCACGACCTGGACCACAACGACAACACCGCTGCTGCCGCCATTGCTGCTGTTGCCAACGCTACACATGGCAACTCCAACAGCGACCTTACCATCGACAATATCGACAGCCGTTTGGTTGGAGACTAGTGCTGATAACCGGCACCTTGCTTGTATTATTATTGTATAATAGCATGTATACTACGCTTCCTTCCGTTCCCTAGATAGCCCCAAGTAGCTTCATAGCTTGTGTGCGTTGCTCGAAAAGCCGAGTCAACTCGCCGACTTTCCGGCCTCTGACCACAGGTCTTTTTGCTGGTGTCTGAGGCTCTTCCTGAACCTCCACCTTCTTGGGTATATCTTTACGCTCGAACCTGTACTTTTGTGGCGGCCATTGTGCCTTAATATTCGAAACATCTTGTAGTTTTTCTTTCTTTGAGTTCACCTGGATGTTGTTTCTTGACGTGGTCTCTGTCCGTGCAAGAGTGGTATCGTTGTCAAGAATAGTTTTTGTATTGAACTGAACCCGCTGACTCTCTTCCTCGCCGCTGGTATTTTCTTCATCCATGGTGATATCATGCGAGAGGTTGTACAGCTCATCGAATTTTTGTTCCGAACGATTCTCGTTCTTGGGTTTCTCGGAAAGCCTTTCCTGGAAGAGGGGCCTGATACGGCTCCAGTGCTGTATGAGGTTCTTGATGTACCTGACAGCAATAGAAACTCTATCACTGTTTTGCTGCAGCTTGAGCTCGTGAGTCAAGGCGTGGCACATACATTTTGCAACCGAAACCGGCAGATGTTGCGTGGTCTCTGGGTTCACGACAATCTTGTGACAGAGATCAATGATACGGAAGAGAACCGAGGCAGCATGATCGCTACCGGCAAAGTTCTTGCTGAGAACCATGAGTGTGTAATCAAGATCGTCCTTCATGGGCAAGACGATATCCTCAATGTTGATCAATGGAGTCACTGTCAGGAGGATCTTCTTGAATGTCGACGCGATGCAGTGGAGGTCCCAGTCGTTGATCCAGATATATTGGTTTCTGACAATGCACTGGAACAAGATCTCGGTATTTTGGCGGTTGCCCGGTTTCATAAAGATGGCTTCTGCCTTTGTCCCGTAGGTCTCGATGATGCGGAAGATCTGATTGAAGTGATAGCAGAAGAGAGGGTCTGATTCCGGATCGAACGTTGTTCTCTCGTTTATGAGTTGAACAGTAGGGCAATTGAGCAGTAGCCGAGGCAGAAGGGTTGTTTGGGCGTCGTGCTTGTATATGTTCAAGGAGATCTTGAGTCTAGTGACATCGACATAGTTGGAAAGCTCTTCCAAAGAGCCACAACTGATCAAAATGTCCAGCTGGCGAGACAGGGAGTCGAAAAGCCGATGCAACTTGGAAAATGTCTTTTTGGATATGGATATGTTGGTCAAAACCAGGGAGATGGACTTGACGAACCAGCTCTCGTGCACAGCAATGATTTTATGAAGATTGTCGAAGTTGCAAGCCTCAGGCGACAAGAACAGCCTGAGGAACTTGACACCGTGGATCCACGATATCTTGTTAAGGCCACATGAGAACATCACCAAGATGTACCGTTCCAGCGGGAGCTTGTTCATGAGTGTGGGGATGAATAGATCGTAGTCGATGACATCGGGTGAAGGGAGGTACAGGGTATCAAAGACATACACGGGGAGCCCTGAGTAGGCATCCTCGATGTCCGTTTTGAAGAAGATCCGCTCCATGAGGTGGTGGTAGCTGTGCGATTTCCTGACCTGTACTCCAGGCCGGATTTTCCAGGTATCCTTAAACGTGGAACAGGTGAGATTTGGGAAAACTAAAGAAACAGAAGAGCCAGTAAATTCACAAAATGAGAGCATGGAAGGAGATATTCTTTCGTCCTGCCTCAAGTCTGACTTTATCGACCTAAGCCTGGTAACTTCCAGCCTGAAAAGGGTATGGCCGCGACGCGGAAGAGAAGCAATGAATGGCACTACAAAGGCGAATTCGGGGTAGAAAGGGCCAAATCCGACTAATTCCGAGCCGGTTTTGGGGGCAGTTTTGGCGAAGCAGGCCCAATTCGCCTGTTTTCCAGATTTTTCTTCTTCAGGGAAAAGGTAAATACCGCGCCTTTTAGCGAGACGCAGCCGGGAGATTGGAAGAAGTTGCTGATGTTTTGAGGAGTGGCCGAATAGACTTCACGAAAAGGAGAGAAAAACAAAGGAGACGATTTTAAGGTTATTGCAGAGTATTTATTTTGCCTATTTTTGAAGGCCTGGTGTGGGAGATATGGTGGAGTCTGCGGCGCGTCGCTGCTTTTGGATTATTTCGCAGCCATTCAGCGTCTTTGGTCTGGGGAAGATGGAGGCACGGGATGGGAATTTGGAGTTGTGAAGGGGTTTGTTCAGAGTGGGCGGGTGTGGTGTTCAAGACGTTGGCAATCTGGCTCCCTTTTTTTCCCAAAATATTATCATATTTCTGCTTTTCCAGTGTACCTCATTACTCTAGGCAGAATGAGAAGTGAAGGGCAGCTTTTGTAAACTGACCGTCATTCAATTCGTTGGTTCCAACGAATGTTTTTGCATAATGCTTCAATTAGTATTTTTTCCACTTGGCCCAAAGCGGAACATAGACTCATTTGGTGAGGTAATGTCGTCCCTGGACTACCGGAGCGTTTGGTTCTGGAGCCAGTGTTGGGCTACCAAAGCCATCTTTCACCCCTGGTGGCTTATCAACTGACGTTGTCGTCGACCGGGGCTGCAGAGAAAGCCCTGTTTCCAAAAAAGAGCGATAGTTCCACGAATTTGGTTGACCATCTATCTGGTGACCTCTACACTTCAATTCTTCTAAGAGGTATGACATACCCAGCATTCCTGACTATCCCATCCCCCATACCTCTATTCGTCTACGCCCCTATGATCGTGAGTTCTCAAGCACCCCGTAACACCATTGTCCTTGGACATTCACATTCCTAACCCTCTGAGTTGCACCATCTACGTCTCCTTGAAATGCTCTCACGACATGCCAGGGCACCAACCCACTACAACCCACAGAAACCCAAGAATACCCAGATTGCCCGCTGGAGCAATTTTGATGATTCGTTAGCGGGCTTTTCCGTTTGCTACCGCCTGTTTCACTGCGGTTGCTTCCGGGCCAAATAAGGTGTTGTACAGCATCAACCACAAAGGAACACCCGAGGCCCTTTGCTTAAGCGCTGGCCAGGTGAAAGGGGGACAGGGGCTTGACTAGTGAATCTACAACATTGACGAAATTTGAAAAGTCACTTCAAAAATGTCGTTTCATCTCTCGGCCAAAGCCGCCCCTGCTTCAATTGTTTCAGCACCTGTGGTGCTCCTAAATGGCTGCGAGAAGCAACGCACTGGCAGTAGCAAGGCAGCCCTGAAGACAGGCCACCGGAAAAGAGCCGGCTAATGGGGGAGCGACATTTTCAAACCACCAATAGCAAAACTACAGACTTGTTAAAACACGAGACGAGGAAAAAGAGGTAACAAAATGGCCTGGTGCAATTCACGATATATGCTGAAACCGCGAGGCTCCAAATAAATGTTATTATTTCTTCAGCGCGAGAAAATCCCATTGCCTGATTACGAGGCGCTATGGTGACGACATGTTTGGGCTTGTTGGCTCGAGACAGTGCGCCCTGCAATGAGCAGGAACAAGACCGCTTTTTGCATTGGCCGCTAATAGCCAGAGTCAAATGCTAATAAAGGTAATAGGGGGGAACAAGCGCCATGTCGGTTCGTTTTTGAAAAGGAGTTTTCCAAATTTGGACCTCCTTCGAAAAATCACCATCCTTTTTTATTTATTTTGTAGCCTCCTTTGCGCCACTTGCACACGCCACCATGGCTGAAAAGTGGAAACAGATTGGTACTGGGGCTTCTGTTCGGGGAGGGTGCGGATTGCATGCTGCGAGAAAATGCCAAACCAGCTGCTAAATGCACCCTCCGATGAACCCTGAGAGGTGAGAAGCGGTTGGTTAAAAGAACGATATGAAGTAGATTTTTAGAATCTATTTTGTTTATTCGTTACTGTGAACCTCCCTCTTTGTAAAAATGCCCTTTTTGACGGCCAAACCCCCGTTGTTTGGCCCTGTGTTTGGGTCGTGTCCTGGCTTGAGGGAATTAAAGCTGTCACATTTCGTGCCCTCACAGCATGTCGCGGTGGCAGCAGCTGCTCAATCCAGTAATGGACAAATTTTTTGCGACAAAATGTCTCACCGATCAGGTCCTGCCCAAATCCCCCGGCAGGAAGCCTTATATAAGACAGCGCTGCCGCCAATAACTTGGCCGTCAGTTTTCCCTAAAAACACAAGTTTTTTCCCCCTTTTTAATCCCACATTTCCCTGTTTTCCTCAAGGTCTCAGACCACCAGGGGTCCCGCTCCACACCTTTGATATTTTGCGGTATTTAGGCCCGTTTTTCGCCATCTGCCCAGGGCCGTTGTATTTATATTCCTAGCATGAGTCATTGAAAGATGCCCTTTCTATCGAAGAAGAAATCACTGCTGTCGACCCACTCGTCTGCCTCGGATTCGAGCTCCTTGATCGGCTCTCTCACGGGCCAAAAGAAGGGTTTTGCCAAGTTTGACGAGAAGAAGGATTACATGCGCCGTTGCAACCAGAAGCATCCTTCTCAGCCCAGGACAACCCCCTGTGCTGTTTCCTTCTGTCTCGGCAAGAAGTTTTGAGCCTCCTGCGCTCGTGTATTATATTGTGTACTTTGTGTATACCGGTTGGTTTAAAAGATATTGGTAGGAGTTCAAAGCCAATGCAAAGCGGCGAAGGCCGCCTAGCTTGGAATGCAGCTGTAATCAGAGTGGAGGCCAAGGCCTGCTCTCTGCTAAAACGTTGTAAGTGCTCCTTCAGCTTTGCTGAGATGGGCTTCTGGTGAAATATTGTGGCAGCACACGTAGATCGAGATGTGCTCAGTTCACTAAAAGCATCTTTTGGAGGTATATCACCATTATGTTCAATTCCTCTTCACCTCTTCTTGTTCAATCATATCTGCTATTGTTCGGGTTTCGATTATAAAAAGGCTGAACAATAGTAGGTCTACAAGTACTTCGAAGGGGGCAAGAAGGCTTCTCCAACTATGAAGAAGTCTTCATTTGGTAGCCTCTTTTCTACAGGCTGAAATGAGTAAAAGTCTGGGTAGATGTCAGGACGGACGTAGAGTCGGAGTTCCATTGCAGGGGAACTTTAACTGAACTTCCATCCTATCGCTCTACCAGGCGAGAGAGTACGATCACACTAGGGGACTTTGCCCGGCGCGAGCGCTCAATGTAAATTACCTGGTTGTTGTTAAGGAAATCAAAAGTTTTTCGTTGCTTCAAAACTTATACGCTGGTGCGGTGTACGGGTGTTACGGGAGTCTTTCGGGGCCTTTGTGTAGGTCTGGTTTGCACCCAGGAGTTCCGTGACATGGTCACCCAAAAAAGCTGGGGGCTGGCGGTGGCGGTAAAGACGACATTTTTCAGGAAAGGTGGCTCAAGGGGCTCTGGGTAGGCATGTCAGCTTGGCTGGGGTCGGCAGCAATGACGCTGTCTGCAGGACATCACTATATCTTGGTAACCAAATGGGGCACCATTTGCCTCTTGTCCTGCAATATTCGGTGTTGTAGGGCAAATCCACATAAAGAGGGCTCTGAGGTAGCGGAATTTGGGCCCATAGAATTCCGTCGAACATGGCCGGGCTTTAAGGATTGCTGCAGATCCAAATTGTAGAAATGTTTTCACGGTAAATGATCGTTCCCAGCTTTAAATAAGGGGGGCTGAATTTATTTGATGCCATTTACATGAGTATGAAGAATACAGGCGTTGGTATTTTGGGGCAGTCAGTTGGTTGCAAATTGCTACCCTGAAGCGAACGGGGTTTAACAGACCGGCTTTTTCGGAAACAACAGCAACCGGGGACGTTACAAAAAATTTATTTTTTTTCGTTACTTTCAGCACACATCTTCTTCAGGCTTCTTCTTTTCAGTGTCTTGTGGTGGACCAAATGGTCGGACCTGCATACGCTGCCCCATAACATCAGGTGTAGAGGTAAACATCAACTTCAATCACACAGCTAATGTCGTCACCTTCACCCAGCACAACTTTTGAAAAACAGAGAGATTTTTTACTTTCTGAAATCTCGTCTGCAATCGATCTGGTCGTGTACAACCTCGATGTGCTTAACAGATCGCTCAATGATTCGGTACAAGTAGGGAAAGAGTTTGACGATGTGGGACGTTTGTGGTCCACGTTCTACAATGGTGTCGGAAAAAATGAAGCCACAGAAGAACCCGAAGAAGAGAACAAGGAGACTTCGCCAGAAAAAGAGGCATAATTATTTAGCTTTTATACACATAGAGGCATCCATCCAGACCCCAATTGCCCTTGATTCTGGGAATCTGAAAGAACCCTTCGTTATCCGGCGTGATTTGCTTCTCGCCCACGCCTGCCATTGACATTGTGGCTTTGCCCATATTGTGGCCTCTGACACAAACATCGCCCAGCGTTGATCCATCATAATCAACAAGTTTGGCTTCTTCCGCCTGGACCACGCAACCTCTGAACATGAGTTTCTCACTCATGGACGCGTCAATCTTACGATAGTCATAAAAGTCGGTAACTAGAAATGGGCCAGCCACATTAAGGGCGCCCAATTCTTCGACTATGTGGACAGAGAGTGCTGCCCGGGCATTATTCCAGTCTACGTGACGCGACGCGGTTGTTGTCTGGACATAAACGAGTCTCAAGTCTGGGTATGGTTTCAGAGCCATCCATGTTGAAAACTTGAGCTGCATCAAGGCAAAATGGCGGTGCCAGTAGAAGAGTTTTTGAATACCCTGGGGCACTTGGTACAACGTCTGAACGGTGTTCTGAGAAGCACACACAACAGTGGGTTTCCAGCTCATTCCAAGCAAGGTGTTCTTGGTGAGGTAAAGGTCGGCATTCGAAACGAACGATGCGAGGATCTTGATAACTGTGTTGGAAATTGCCTCTGTGGAATCTTCGTTTTGAATTACCAAGAGACGGTCATCTTTGCTCAACTCGTGGGATGGCGGAAGGTGTTTGAGGCTACTGGCCGTAGCAGATATAAGATTAATCTGGGAGAATTTTGCGGTAGCAGAGGTGTTGTGACCAAGCAGTGTAGACACCACAAGTGCTATGCCCTTATCCTTTTCTGGTGCGTAGTTGTTTTCAAATAACGAGGAAGGTTCCCCCTTGAGGGACAATATGGGGACATCTTGAGTGCCCTTTATGAAAAAATCATCGCCCTCGTGATCAACATACCAAGAATCTGGCTCGTTGCAGACGTGAACGGTGATCTGTGAAATGAAGCACGCAATCACTGCTGCGAAGACCTCAGCAGAGTCAATGAAGAGCGCCAGTGGCACTTTCAATTCTTTCACATCGTTTTCTCGAAGGAAGCTGGAGATCTTCTGGGCCCACGCATTGATCTCCCTGAGCTCAATGGACGCGTTATCGAAGTAGAAACGCTTCTGAGGATTCGCCTCAAGACCATACATGGCTAGTTCCCATGCATCACACAAGTTACCGTTACGCACCTTGTAGTGGTCGAAGCGAATACCAAAACCAACACGAAGTCCCAGGGAGTAATCGAGTTTGGGCGACTTATAGATCGCCAGTTCTCCAGGGTTACGCACAGCTTCAACCACGCTTTGTTGTTCGAGATACTCGGGTGGCACGTCCCGGGTGAACGATAGATAGTTTTGGTAAAGAAAGAAAATTGCCAACACCGAGGCGATGACAATCGTGAAAAGGGTGTCTTCCATGGTGTAGCCTAGCTGGGGATCAGGTGAAAAATCGGGTTTTGGAGGGGAGACTGTTTCAATCGATCAAATTGTGTCAAGCTTGAACTGATATTGACTAGGAAAAACGAGGGCTTGTTCAATTAAAGAATGATATGGGGATAAGTTTTGAAAGAAGCTGTGATGGAGTAGTACGAGCGTTTGGACTAAAGGCAGGAAAGCGAAAACATGCATGAACGAACGAGTTGGAATGCAACATCACCAGAGGACACCAAAAGACAATTATTTTTATACCCATGTGACCTTTGAAATTGAAGGTAATGGTTAATGTGATTCTGTAATTGAGTTTTCTGCCCTGACGGATACTGACTTGCCAGTCAACATAAGTAACTCCGATGCGCATCCGATCGGTTGGAAGACATACTGAAGATATAAGTAGTCAAGAGAGATTGTCAAGAGCAAAGTTAAAAGATAAAATATTTTATATGAAGCTGAAGAGAGTCATATTCTCAAAGGATTTTGGTGACTAGAATTCATAGTCAAAGCCTTACTGTGTTGTGCCTGGAGAATACCTCGATTTTGCACCCAATAGTCTCAACCACGACCCTTCTGTAATTCAAACAAAAGCCCTCGAGAGGTTCTAACAAGTTTCAGATTCGTATTTTGATGGTGAAAGGGCCCATCTGGGTGACACTGTGGTGACCTCAATCTATAACTGTCTTTGGCTTGAATAGCATTTCTATCGGGGTCCAACGTTAATCAGTATTCCAACATTAGTCAGTCAGCGAATCATACAACTTTCATCGTTCCAATTACATGAATGGTGTACGCTTTTTCGCTCATAGTAAATGGTACATCGAAGTACTCAGTATAGCAGCATATTGCGATATAAGTGAATTATTGATCCATGAGGGAGATATCTTCATAATTCAGGATGATTTAGGCTTTAAACGATTTCTCAAAAGAAGACTTACCCTCTCAAATCCCGAAAAGCGTATCGCAAAACCACGGTAGCCTCGACATCACAGATACCATTCAGCCTCGCTTCGAGGGCCACCTCCGACATCACATCAACTTAGCTACAGTGAAAAACAATTCAACTTAAGTTTCTTCCCTTCAAAACAAACATCTTTCTCGAAAAAGAAAAAAAATTCCATAGAGATCACATCCACCTTACCGATTCATCAACATCACCACTTCTGCGCGCACATCAACACATGTCTCTTCCCAAGGTCCGCAATAGTTATGCGCTAGTGCTAGCGCTAGCGGCGGGTTTCTTTGTGCAGTTCATGTATTATGAGTGGATGGTGCCTGCCAGATCAGCCGGGCAGTGCCATTGGAAAGAAACCGGTGAGAAACCAACAAATGTGCTTTTGGTGGCTGACCCCCAACTAATAGACAACCACACTTATCCCGGCCGGAATAGTGCATTGCTCAAACTTCTGCAGCACACAGTGGATACTTACTTGGCTCAAAACTACAAAGCCCTTGTTGGAAAGCTCCAACCAGACTACATCTTCTTTTTGGGTGACTACTTGGACAATGGCAGGCTGGCCTCAGACGAATACTTTAACCACGAGGTGCGCCGTTTCTGGCGCATCTTTGACCGCTGGCCGGAGAAGTACATACACGGAAAAAACTGGTTTACTAATGTGGCCGGTAATCATGACATTGGCTTCGGGAATGGGGTCAAGGCTCATCTGCGACAACGCTTTGAGGGGATCTTTGGGTCCGCCAATGCTATTATGGAGATTGATGGTGTGGACTTTGTGGTTGTGGACACGCCGCTGTACTCTGCAGAGGGTGAGTTGAGTTCCGATGCTCGAGCTTTTGTGGACTCGCTTGGTGTTTCAAAGCGAGATGAAGTTGGGGCTATCAGCGAAGAAGTTGATCCCGTCTCGGGAAAGAACTTGAAAGACGTTACAAAGGAGGTGGATGCATTGTTTGAGGAAAAGCCCAAGGGTGAAGATGTCAGCTCCGACTTGAATGCCATTCCTGAAGAGGTATCAGAGGACAAGAAGGACTCAGACGACACTAAGAACCAAAAGCAGAACGAAGCAGAAAACGCATCAGAGGAAAAATCATCGGATGCAAAGAATCAAGAGGAGCCTCATGCTGCCGTCTCTGATGACGAGCTTAAGTCTGAGCTCAATGCCCCGAACCCACCCCACGAGCAACCAAAAAGCTCCCGCCCCAGAGTGCTTCTCTCACACGTTCCTTTTTATAGAGACCCAAAGGTCCAGACGTGTGGACCGCTTCGTGAAAGTCCCGTCTTTCATCTCGGTCCGGGATACCAATACCAGCTGGCGCTTCTGTCTGACATCTCGGATGAGCTTCTCACTAAGATACGCCCCGTGGTTTCGTTTACTGGCGATGACCATGACTACTGCGACGTTACACATCCGCTTACAGGAACCAGGGAAATTACAGTCAAGCTGATCAGCATGGCTATGGGGATTTGGCATCCGGCAGTTCAACTCCTCTCATTTGATGCCTCAAAACTGGAGCTTTCATACGACACACACTTGTGTTATCTTCCAACGCCATATGCTAACGTCATCTCATACGCCGTGTCTGCTGCAGTGATCGCCTTCCTTTTGTTGGGACACTCTCTTCGCCTCAGGCCTTCAAGATATAACTACAATTACTCGATCCTCCCCACGCATGGTGATCCCGAGCTGGCAATTCTCATGGAAAACCCAATGTCTAAAAAGGTATCCAACTTTTTGAAAGAGCAGGACGAGGGTTCGTCTATTTCCACGCCCATTCCAGTTTACACCTCGACCGCTGCCAAACTGACGCCTGAGCTATTGGCTGCGAAATATAGGTATGCACGGTTGGCGGTTCGCAGGTTCACGAGGAAATGGAATTTGGTACTTTTCCTTCGTTTGTGTTTGCTCAAGTTTTCTTTTGTCATGTTGGGATATTTCATTGTCATTGCTGCCATCTGATCAGGACGCTAGAAGAACTGCGGATGGCACCAAAACAGGTAAGGTAATTACAGCGCGCCAATTACCACCACTCAATGGCTTTAATACGAGCTGGTTTATAGAGGCTTATGGTCCATTCAGAGCTGAAACAGGCGGATGCTTGTATTTGCCTAAGGCGCTGATGCAAGCTAAAAAATAAGCTAAACCTGAAACAAGGTCTGCCGCGATGCAGGCCGTTGGGTGCAAATTCCTACTTAAGCTGTCGCTCCCTTGAAACAACCACCTACCACTATTTTGCAATGGGTTGCACTGTGAGCTTATCAAACGACGAAGATGACCAAACATTCCTCCAACAACGTCTCATCTCGGAGGCGATCGACCGCTCCTTGCATGTCCGCAACGAGAATCAGAAGAAGGTAGTCAAGATGTTCCTTTTAGGTGCTGGAGAATCAGGAAAGTCAACTGTTCTCAAGCAGATGAGACTCCTACACCACCACTCGTTCACCGACTTCGAACGACGTCAGTACACTGACGTCATATGGATGGATCTTATAGAATCAATGAAGAAGTTGATCTTCAATGCCCGCAAACTTCGTATCCCGTTGGATTCGGACCAACCCGGCTCGCCGCTAACTGCTTACAAACGAGTTATTGTCAATGCTTCCGGGGCGGATACCGGCTCCGCTGCCAATTCCATCACGGAAAAGTTCGTCATTGGCTACAAGAATGTATCGAAGAAGGAGCAGACAGACCTTCTAGGAACCGGGTATGTTTCTGATACTACAGACACGGAGTCGAACATATCGTATCAAGACAGAAAAAGCTACACCAACGAGGAAATTGCCGAGGCCATCTCTCAGCTCTGGAAGCATGATGATGGTGTGCGTCGTTGTTTTGAACGGGCTAACGAGTTCCAGCTCGAGTCCTCTGCCGCATACTATTTTGACAACGTCTTCAAGTTTTCGAACCCACTGTACCGTTGTCTGGACCAGGACGTCATCATGGGCAGGATCAAAACCACGGGCATTACCGAGAATGATTTCAACATCAAAAATATGACATTCCGTGTTTTGGACGCTGGTGGACAGCGTTCGGAGAGAAAGAAATGGATTCACTGTTTCCAGGATATCGATGCTGTTTTGTTCGTGTTGGCCGTGAGCGAATATGACCAAACGCTCTATGAAGACGAGAGGGTCAATCGTATGCAAGAGTCTCTTATGCTTTTCGAAGCTCTTTGTAATTCCAGATGGTTCAAGAATACCCCGTTCATTTTGTTCCTCAACAAGGTAGATTTGCTTGAAGAGAAACTTACAAGGTCGCCTATTAATCAGTATTTCAAGGACTACGAAGGAGACCCTACCCTGGTCAACGAGGTACTCGATTATTTCGAAGGCCTTTTGCTCAAGTTGAATCGGACACTGAAGTCAATCTACGTGCACAGAACGTGTGCCACAGACACCAAAGCAATGGGATTTGTGCTTTCTGCCGCCACAGATGTGGTGATCCAGCAAAACTTGCGGGAAAGTGGACTCATATAATGTATAGCGTGTATTTTATTCCGTCAGAATATATGGATGCAATTAGGGTCTAATTTGAGTGACGATAGGCTTAGAATCTCATCATGGCCATGTCGTTTCTGGCCCTGTTGTAGTCCAACAAGGCCTCGATCGAACCGGTACCGGAGATGACAATGTCCTTGTCCCACAAGGCGGCACTGGCCCAAGCACGGACATCAGAGTTCAGGATGGCGTCAATGGCCTCCAAGGACTGAGAGATCGAGGCTCTGTAGCCGTTCAACAACACCTTAGACGCAATGTCGTGCACCACAGCAGTAGGGGAGTTAAGAGTAGCCAAAAGCTCGGTCTTGACCTGGGCCTTGGCACGGGCAATCTCGGCATCGGTGACAGAGACGGACAATCTATTCCACTGCTTCAAGGCAAAGTGGACAAAGTCGTCAACCTGGCCAAGGTTGGAGATCTCGGCGTTGAAACCCCACAAACCGGTGTCGGAGTAGGAACGAGAGAAGTGGGTGTACTTGTCGACAATGTGGTAGTCCTGGACGATGGAAGCCAACTTGGGCGATGTGAACTTAGCAGTGGCCTTATCTTGGTCGAAAGAGCCGAACACAGCAGCACCGACCTTGGCGACAAAGTAGGCTGGAGAGGAGAGACCCTCACCCTGGGCGGCAATGGAGATGTAGGCCTTAGGGATGGTGTCGTCTCTCATTCTGACCTCGGAGCCCAAGAAGGAAGCAGGGGCTCTGGTAGGCTTGGGGCCGTCCTGGAGCTTGAACTCCTTGTCCAAGGTCTCCACCAAGGCATCGTGGTCAAAGTTACCAGAAGCGGCGATCACGGTGTTGGAGCCAACCAAGTGCTTGTCCAAGAAACGGAGAGAGTCGGACTTCTCGATGTCAGGGACGGAGTCGTTGGTACCCAAGGTGGGCAAACCGAGGGAGTAGCCCTGGAAGGCAGAAGCGTCCAAGTGCTCCAAGACCATCTCGGAGGGGTTGGCCTCCAAGGCGTCAATGTCGGCACGCAAAGCGGCCTTGGCCCTGGTGAAGTCGGCCTTCTCGATCAACTCCTCTCTGTTGACCACAAGCTTGGACAAGGCAGAGGCAGCAGCATTCACGTTGGCATTGGTGGTCTGGGCCACAAAAGCGTTGGCCTCCTTGGTGTTGGTGGCCAGCAAAAGGACACCCTGGTCAAGACCCTGAGACAAGGTACGGGTGGTCAAAGCACCCACACCGTTGTTGTAAGGGGTCTCAGCTCTGGAACCAGCAGCAAAGTAGACACCCACAGTGGAGGATGGGGCGTTTGGGTTTGTTTCGGTGGCGACGGTGACACCAGAAGCCAAGGTGGTGAACTTGGTGGGCGCGTTGGCCGTGCTCACGAGACGGCGGGCAGCTACTGAGCGGAATCCACGGATCATGAAGAAGTGTAGTTGTTGGTTGAGTTGAAAAGATCGCGGCCAATGAGGGTTGAGGGAATGGGCATGCAGGATGCTCAGCACAGTCTAGGTAGAGGTGGGTGGGTCCAATGGGGCGTAATTGGGGTGATGGGGGTGCTAAAGGGGGCGGATGGCTCGGTGAATTTATAAGGGTTTGTGGTTTTGTGATTTGTTGGGGTTTAAAGAGGATGTTTGGATTTGTTTACGCTACTGGGTGTGGTGAAAAATCGCTGTGTGTAATATGCGATGTTTGACTGGCTGCGAAAAAACGTTGGCAGGCTGGTGAGACAAGATGGTGGATCGGGGGGTGTTGGTGTGGAGGTAGGGTTGGGGTAAATGAGGGATCGCTTTGGTTTGATTTCTGGCGATGATTTGGTCATTAAGGTGAATTTTGTGATTTGAGGTGATTTGGTAACGTTGTCTCTAGTAGGGTATGCACATGGTGATACCAGCAGATGTGGGTACAAGGCTGAGGAAACCTGATGTCAGAAAAGATCCCTGCCAAGGTTCTGTTGATGCATCAAGCTACTTAACATTTGATTCTGAAGGCTAATATGTATCTCAATTGTTAAATCCTCGAGAATAGGCATACCCTCGAGAATAGCTCGAGAGTAGTCATAGATCCTCAATGGGTGCAAATACAGCCTCTACATGCTCCAATAATTCATAACTTCATACTTAGCTCCTATCTAGAAACCTCAAGCGCACGTCTTCTTCCTTCCGTCAAGTCACTGCTTAAATTGTCATAGTCGCTTCTAGAAGTAGGAGCAGTGCCCGTGGAGACTTGTGCAGCAGAAAGCGAAACATCGTTAAGTATCCTGTGCCATACCCGAGGACATGAATCGGAGGATTTGTTCGAGGGCGACGCCTCATCGGAAGACTTATCGTGTCCCCGTCTGAATAATCGGCTATACATTATCCTTCTTCTGATCCCAGGTCCAGGCGACTCCTTGTCCCTGCCTGTTTCTGCTTTCGAACGTTGAAAGCTTCTGATGAAATTGGAAGCTCTGGTGATTTTTGAAACACGCTTATTTACAATATCCACTGACTGTATCATGGGCTGCTCGCAACCCTTGGGGTCTTCTTGTATCTCTTCCTCAGGTGGGGGAAAAGACATATTCTCCACCGCCTCTTGGCAATACAAATCCACAAGACTGCCCCAGCTGAAATGGTCAGGCTGCTTTTTCTCTAAAGAAAGAAATTCTCCTTTCTTCACGAGATACTTATCGTGTGGGTGCACCCTCAAGCTAATGAGAGTCTGACCCTGGAACTTGGACTGAATGAGTCGTGGATTTCTGGACGTCAGGTACCATTTCAGCTTTGTGTCGACTATAAAAAAATTGACCTTATAGCGAATTCTTTTATAGGTTTCGGGGATTGTGGGCATGGAAAAAGATGGCACTGTGGTGGATCACAAACACATTTCGCAGCCAAAATGAGATATGTTCAAAAGGACACCAAAGGCCGGCTCACCATTATAATATATGCTTTTTAAGAATCATTGTCATTGCAGTGTCGTTCGTGTTGCTCTCTTGACTGTAAAATACCCAGAGACCCTAATCATGTATACCAGTGCCTCTACTAAACGTACCTCACTCAACCCTACCCAACCTCTACGCTCATTCCTCCGTTATCGTTTCTATTATATACAAGCTATGTTCTGAGGTATGATCTCTGTGTGATGGCCTCTTTGTGCATCCTGGCCTTCTTGTCGTAGCCTGAGGAACGACCCTCAAAAGCATTGATTATTTCTTCAGCCAAACGCACGGACAATGCAGGTGACTTTTTGTTGTTCGAGCCTTCCAAGATCCAGTTCATGGCGTATCTGTTTCTTTGGCGCTTGTCCAACGCAATAGGCACGATTCTGTTTTTGGCAAAACCAGTCTTTTCTGTACGAGTGTCAAACAAAGGCCCGAGTCTCTCCAAAGCCTCGTAAAACACTCTCACTGGGTCCTGACCAGTTCTCAAAGACACAAGGTAGAAAGCCCTAGACACGATCGTACGTGCTCTGGTCTTCTTACCGTGCCTCATGATGACATTAACAAAATGCTCCACTGTGGGGTCTTCCTTGAGAGGCACAGGTGCTGCCTTGAATCTTTCGACCTCAGCTAGCTGAGCCACTGAGGGTTCAAACTTCTCGTTCAAGAACTGCTCTGGCTTCAAGAACTCATCGAGGTAAATCTCGGTTTCCGTCTCTGGCTTCTTGTCACCTTGCTTCAAGGTTCTGACGGCACTCAACCACTCATCCAAGTCCTCCTCGGTGATCTTGTCTTTTTCGTGCCCGAGGATCTGGGTAGTCAAGCTCGCTGGAGATGCATTTTGTTGTATGGAAGAGTTGAATCGAAGCTGGTTGACGGGTATATGCAGAAGCCTGTTTCTAGGCACGGCCACACGGGCCAGGCGAGCCACTGCTCTGAAGAAGCTCATGTTGAAGATGTAGTAGTCCCACTGAATTTTTTTTATGCCAGAACGTGGTGCACGGATGTACTAGTGATCTCTCCAGCAGTTTTGCAGCCGAGTGCCTCCTTAGGTTTCTAGATTGGAAAATCTGGAGAGTTCGAGGTTTTTGCATTTATGGTGTTACGGCAAAGATCCTAGGGTGTGTTTGAGGATGTGTGGTCCGCAAGAGCTAGTTCATCAGTTGGCTGCGAATTCAGTGCAACTGTAATGAACTAACAAATTGTGGATAAAACAATTTCAAGATCTAGGCAATCATCGTTTGCTTGCACAAGATTTATTTCAGGTATTTTGAATTCACGTCTTGGGTGAGGTATCTTTATGGCATCCTGCTCTTATCGAAATAACCTTCAGAGTGCTTTGTACCAAATGAAATCTCCGCTTCAACGGAAGCGCCATCTCGCCCAACAATTTGATTCTGTCAAATAACTCGTCGTTTGGTATCGATGTATATGTCAAAATGGCCTGAGCTCTCTTATCTATTCCATAAAGCTCACACTAGTACCGGTAACACACCCGTACCTCCCCGCATTATCAACACCGCTTGAACTCCACAATAACCGTTAGCGATCAGCTATGGTTCGTCTAGTCGTGCCACCAGTCGAAACCCGTCTATATGAGGCCCTAGAAACCCCTCTTCAAAAAGGTGTCTTGAATGATGATGCTACTTGGGTCCAATCGGTCCTCCCGCTGCTTCTAGATAGAATCGATCAAGTGAAAGCAGCGGTGCATCAGGCCCAGACTACCAATGCCAGCGGCCCTACAGCCAAGGATGTCGACACAATTTCTGGATGGTGTGACAAGATCAGAAAGCATCTCGAGGGTCAGTTCAAGGATGGGGCGCCGTTCACGATATACAGACTAGCTGAATTGGTGCTAGAGCCCGAGAAATCCGGCTATTCGCTCGCTACAGTGCAGCTGGCTGAGCGGTACTTGGCAGCATTTTCAAGAACAATTATGGTTCTGTCGAAAGAAACACATCACTTGGAGAACGAGAATGGTGTGCATCAGAAAGAACCGAATGGGAAAATAGAGGAGGACGCGGTTCCCAACAAGGCCACGCCTTCACAATACGAGGAATACGATCTTCCGAGAGATGTGACCTACATTTCGCTTCCATGGGCGCATCAAAAAGAGAAGGAGGAACCCCTGCCTTCGAAGAGACAAAAGACAGACAATCAGCTTCTTAGTCCCCTTCGAGAATCGCTGAAACCAAATTCACGATCTCCGGAAAGATCAGATTCGTCATCACCTACACAGCCAGCCTCCACAAGTCTGGATCTGGATCTGTGATCCTGGATCTATACTATTGGATCTAAACACTATCTACATGCATGCAAGGCTAGGAGCCATAAATCTTCGACACGAAGTCGAAAAGACCGTTCTCGGTGGTCTCGAGGATGTAAATGCCGTACAATGAAACTGCCGTTCCTAATGTAAGCAACTTCATTGCTGCACGGTGCCAGAATCCATACACCCTTTCTGGGATATAGTCAATAATGCAAGACTTGAAACCGGCGTATGAGTGAAGGAGAACCGTCAAGCAAAATATCGAATCCACCATAGGGAACTCCACGCCCATCACGAATGGAAATGCAGTCAAGGGCACAAGACCCATTGCAAGTATTCTGTCATATGTCCAGTGGTTGCTACCGTGGTAGTGATCTGGCTCAGGGAACTTGTAAGCATCGTTGACCGTTCCGACAATATTGCCTGGGGGGCCCTTATTGAGCTTAAATTTGGAAAAGTTTGGCTTCAAGGAGAGGCATCTGGAGGCAACAAGCGCCTTCGGCGTCAAAAGTTGAACCGCGTTACGTTGAAGAAGCGGGGTTTTGCCGATCAACGGTCTAATCAAGGACATTCCAGTATCTGTATTTCTGACGATGGGTTTGTATAGTAGAATTTTCATGAGTAGGGTAAATGCACACCCGTACATCCACACTCTTTGAGCTTAGCATGCTAGTTATCGAGTGGCTAACAATGTAGAAGAAGACGCTTTATCAAAAAAATATTACCAGCTCAGCAAATAATGAACACTAATTTGTAACTGGATTCAAAAAAGAAGAACCCACGCCGGGACTCGAACCCGGAATCTTTTGATTAGAAGTCAAATGCGCTAACCATTACGCCACGCAGGCGGTCCTTGATCGTTAAAAACTGCTGGTTTTGTAAGTGCAGCTATATCCTATTTTTCAATGTGCCTGCATATAGGTATGCTTCTGATCCAATCTGCCAATTTTTTTCACATTTGATTTTCTAGTAAATTTAATAAAGAATAAACTGAATGCAAAGGTTTGAAACTCTTTATTTAACTCTTTTACACTCTTGCTGAACACCAGGCAAGTTGTGGCGTTTGTTTTATGTTTAAATCTCATAATCTTTGTTCCCGTAACTATGGAACTACAAGAGCTATTTAAACCCCGCTTTGACAATGTTTAACCTTTGAAATGGCACAAAATCGTGCCTCAAGGTAAGATTAGAGCATTTTGTAAGATCCGTCGTGCTATGCTCCATACCATCATCGCACGTGCAGTTGGATGCGTCAGATAGGTAACGGTGAGTCAATACCTTGATAAAGGAATTTCAAGTGTAAGAATTAACAGTAGTGAAAGATTGTTTGGCAAGAAGATGTACACTGTAGCCTCTTTTCCCTCACATCCATAGACTCGTGGTAGATGGGGGTTAGATCGTCAATTTGCAGCCATTCTCGCAGATCAGTAGATTGAGTCGCATACTATACACCGCCTTATCAACCCTATTTTATCCTTTTTAATTGCTTAAAAGAAAGAAAAGTGGCCCTGAATCATGTGTTCATCGAAGTTTGAGGAATCCATGCATTGTTGATTTTTCATCTGAGAGCCACGGCTGACCTAGTCAGAAGCAGCTTGTCAATTTCAATTCCCAGGCAAAAGGTTGGTATTCTCACCAGACGGGAACCCTTCAAAGGTAGCACATCAGCTCAATCCTCGATAATTTGGATGAGAGGTGATACGGACATTTCAACCAGTGATCCGGTCACGCAACAACGGGAAAACTTCAGACCCTCAGACCAGCCTTTTTTCAACTTTCAGCAAGGCATCGACTACATACGGACTTCTTGCCAGAATCCGGGAAGAATGGTTTCCTTCGTGATCTTTTCAATTGTGGTGCAATCCGATTTCGCATTCACCACAGAAGTAACGACATTATCAGTCAAAGATAACCAATACTTAATATCGAGCAAAGCCCGTTTCATACGAGATCCCGAACAACTCTGAATTTTCTTTGTTTTCCGAAAACTTCCTTCATTCTCCACTATTCAAAACATTCTGACCCAAACTAATGCGGCTAAGACCGCTTGTTGGGCCGATGGTAGAGCCGCTCCGTGTGGAGTGTATAAATATTATCGCAAGAGCCACAGTCAAATGCTCCGACTTCCTTCTTTTTTCAACAAAACCCGAAAAATGACAACTGCTGCTGGCCCTGCTGCTTTACATAATCCTTACTTTGAGCAGAACCCAAATCGTAAAGATGTGTGGTCTTTGATCAATGAAACTGCTGCAGCTGCTCAGGAACAGCTGGGGAAATCCGTCGTCAACTTGGGTCAAGGTTTCTTCTCCTACAACCCTCCTGATTTTGCCATTGAGTCTGTCCATCATGCTTTGACGAAGCCACAGTTCAACCAGTATGCTCCAGCAAAGGGAAACCCCAATTTGGTGAAACTGTTGAGCGAACTTTACACCAAGGAGTTGGGCAGAACGGTGGATCCTAGCGAGGTTTTGGTCACCACGGGTGCTAACGAGGGCATGTTTGCTGTCTTCTTTGGCTTCTTGACTCGTGGTGATGAAGTTGTCGTGTTCGAGCCCTTCTTTGATCAGTATATTCCAAACATTGAAATGACCGGTGCTAAGGTCAAGTACGTTTCTTTGAAGAGCCCCGAGAAATTCGCCGAGAGAAACACAACTGGTGACGAGTGGGAGGTTGACTGGGAGGCGCTTGAAGCTGCCATCACCCCAAAGACCAAAATCATCGTCATCAATACTCCTCACAACCCTATTGGTAAGGTGTTCACCGAGAAGGAGCTCCACAGAATCGGCCAATTGGCCATCAAGCACAACTTAATTCTCCTCTCCGACGAGGTTTATGAGAACTTGTACTATTTGCCAAAGTTTCCTCGCCCAGCTACCCTTTCGACTTTGCCTGAATTGGCTGAAAGAACATTGACTGTGGGCTCAGCAGGTAAGTCTTTTGCTGCTACAGGATGGCGTGTGGGCTGGGTCCACGGGCCTTCTGAATTGATCAAATACGTCACTTCAGCGCATACCCGTATCTGCTTTTCGGTGCCTGCTCCATTGCAGCAGGCTGTTTCTGAGGCATTTACCGCCGCCAACAAGAACAATTACTTTGAGAATACTCGTAAGGAGTATGCTGAAAAGTACAAGATATTTGTGAAGGTGTTTGAGGAGCTCGGCTTGCCGTATACTGCTGCTGACGGTGGCTACTTCCTTTTGGTTAACTTTGCCAAGCTCAAAATTCCAGATGACTACGAATATCCCGAGGACATTCTGGGTCGTGGCACAAAAGACTACAAGTTGGTATATTGGCTCATCAAGGAGATTGGTGTTGTGGGCATTCCTCCAACAGAGTTCCTCGTGCAAGAGCACAGAGTGAACAATCCTTTGGAAAACTCTGTTCGTTTTGCCGTGTGCAAGGATGACTCTTTGCTAGAGGAGGCTGTTACCCGCTTGAGAAAGTTGAAAGACTACTTATGATAGACTGTTTAGATATTCACATTTTTCTATGAAGCCTCTTGAATAAGAAGGTGGTCTCGCCGAAATCGTCGTATCCAGTTTCGGTATCCTCTTCTTGAACAGTGTAGCCATTGATATCTAGAAGGTGCCACAATGTGGCCCTTTCGTTTTCAAACGTCTTTCTTATGGGTACCTGGAGAAGGACTCGAGCATCCTCTGACTCCTCTAAGAAAGTGTTTATCATGCTGACGATCCACGCTGGGTGTTTCGATGAGTAGAGCGGATCAGATAAAATGATGGTCGTGTAACGGGGCAGGTTGTGCTTATCCAAGTAGCTTTTGGGGTTACTCCAATCTAAATTGTCCACGGTTGCATCGATGTTATTGAGCTCCACATTGTCTGTAAGATTGGGAACGATATCAGCCAAATCAGTGAGTACTGTTTGAAAGCCCAATACTCCTGCAACCATACCTACCAAGCCAGTGCCTGAACCAAGCTCCAACACTGTGCCCTTTAAATATGCCACAGTCTGAGCCAACCGTCTGCCTAGAATAAACAGGGATCCCCAAGTCTTGAGCCCGAGCTTATCAGAAGTAAGCGATGGCTCCTTCAAGTATATTGTTTTTGAAAGCCCGGGTATATCAATGTGTCTGATGAATTCAGGCTGAGCGGTTCTGCCGCAATTTTCAGCAAGCCGTAGAGCAGCTAGCGTCTTTATGCTATCCTGATCTTCCTCGCTGAGCCAGTCCAAATCAGACGAAATGAGCCTGGTCAACCATCCATTGTACTGCGCTGCAAACGTCTTTCGTAGCAGATCGGCTAGAGTCGCTACCGATGCAAGCTGATCGGATGACGAGAATCTTCCTTTATCATGTAGCCATTCTAAGGCTCCTTTGGCTTCTTGAGGGCTTATCAGTTTTTCATCAAATGTCGCATTGGTATCCTTATCGGTTTCTGCGGGAGGCTCGAAATTGTGCACAGTCAAGGGCGCTAGGAGCTTTAAAAACACGTGTAGAACGACAAAAGCGGGCTTCATACGAAGCAAAGGCAAGTCGTGAATGTGCAACGGCACTAGATCATTATCGTCATTGGAAAGCAGCAGAGCGATGATGTTCTTTGAAGTTTCGAAGTTTTCAATCTTGACGGTGTCTAGGTTCTCGACAGACTGCTCCAGCACCGCTACGTCCACCGTGATGGATGACACTGCAGGCGTGAATAGCGATAACGGATCAAAGTCCATGATCTTTACAGCATGAGAAGAGATCCCAAATGAGGCCGTTGTGGTGGTGTACGGGTGTTTCAGTGTCAAGCAGACAACTAGTTCGATTGTCTTTGATGCGAGTGAAGCAGGTTTTATAGAGGAAAACATAACTGGACCAAGAGATTGTCTTTCTGGTAGTGAAAAAGTTCGACACAATTATGTTTAGTGAAAACAGGGTCAAATTGTTTCCTTGAAGCTTCACTTTGGATCATTTGCTGAAAACGGACTTATGCTCGTGCGAATGAATATACGAATCGTAGCATAATCAAAGGGCTCTCCGTGGAACCATCACCAAACCATTATCAACTGAAAATATGTGGTCTATGGCAATATGTTGTTTCATAACGTGCTTGATCAAAGGCAACTATATATCAAGAAAACTTGTAAAATTATCTCAAATCTCCTACAATGTGAATGTCTCACTCGCGCGACATATTGGCTGCGAAAACCTTATTGTCTCAGCCTAAGATCTATGTCGTTCGCTCAGAATCCAAAGGATAGTCCCCACGGCTAAATCACATAATAATCAAACTGATAAATTGACCATATAAACTGAAATGTTAGTCCGAAAAATGTCCATCAACTACTAGTGAACTCTCTTTTCTATCCATTTAAATAATCTATTAAGTTGACGTCACTTCGTTACACTTACGGTTTGATTTAACCAGCACCAGCGTACTTGGATCTGGCTCTCAACTTAGGACCGTTGAGGTAGAACAAGACGGGAATAGCAATCATGCCCACACAAATGAAACCCAAGACAGAGGAACCCCATCCAACTTTGAATCTGTTGGTAGCCAAATTGAGGAAAAGTGCTCTACCGAACAATGGGAAAGCACCAGCCATCATACTTCTGAACAAAGCGTTACCAGCAAAGACGGAAGCCAAGAATCTCCAGAAAGACATACTGAGATAGTTGAACAAGGTCTGGAAACAAATAAAAGCGCCAGCAGCGAAAAGGGCAGCACCAATAAGTGGACCAATCCAGTGAAGGTCCTCAGCGGCAGTCCAGCCGAAAATAAAAATACCAATAGGCATGAGCACACTTCCCACAATAGCGACTGGAATAAACACCTCAGGAGCAACCTGCTCGTTATTGAGCATCTTCTTGGTTACTCTGAAGTAGATGGTAGGAATGTAGATAGCAGCTGCGACCAAGATACCAACCAAAATACACAAATAGGCAACTCCCATTTCAATAAGAGTGAAGCCTTTCACCTCCACAAACACGATGGGGAAGGCCTCGAACCATAAGTACATGACGGAGTAAATCAAACCAATGTAGATGTTGATGAGCAACACGACGGGTTCGAAGATCATGACTTCGATAGGACGCCAGAGGGTCTCGACGAGCATTTCATTAGTGCTAAACTTGGCGTTCTCGAGATGTCCCTCACTCACGATTCTGTCATTACCGGTAAGAGCTCTGAGTCTCTCTGCCTTTCTGTACAAAATAGTTTTGGAGTAAGATTCTGGGAGCAACCAGCCAAGAGTGATAAAAGAAGCACCGGAAGTGATGCACACGAACCAAAACGTCCAGTGGTAGTTGGCCTTCACGGTCAAGATGGCACCAAACAATGGACCGGCGGATGGTGCACATACAGCAGCAATGGACCAACAAGAGATACCGACAGGGATAAAAGGCAAAGTTATAACATCACCAACAGAGGCACCGCCAGTGGACAAACAAGGACTGGCAAAGAAGCCTGCAATAAAACGCAAGATGCACAAGCCAGCAATGTTCTTGACAAGGGCGGTGGGGATCTGAAGAATGAAGAAAATAAATAATGTGACAATGTAGATGGAGGCTCTGCCAAAGATGGCGTTCTCAGAAAGTGGAGAGAACACCATGGGTCCAATGGCATATCCAATCACGAAAAGGGTCAATGGGAGAGTTGCCACAACTTGTCCCACACCCAAATCCTCCATAATCTCCTCCACACCTGGGGTGTAGATGGCAGAAGCCATGTAAACGAATGCAGTAAGGATCATAATCTGGGCAATAAAAATGATCTTGTATTTCAAGGGCCAGTTATATGGATTTTCTGGATCATCTTCGCCTTCCCAGTCCACAATGATATGATCAGCTTTGGTCGTCTGTGACGACGAGTCTGAGGGCAGTTCTTCGTTACTCTCCTCATTGATCTCACCCACATAACTCTCTATCGTGGAATCACCCTTCCCTAGGTATCTCGAAGGGATAACATAGTCAGGGTGCTCCTCTGGGTAGTTAAAGACCTTTCTGCCCGAGAGGTGGTAGAAGGATCTGCCGAAAAAACTCTCACGGACAAACTTGTAAAAAAACATTAGTTGTTGGACCGAGAACAGGAAAGAGAAACCAATTTATAGAAGAAGAATCGTCGGAGAAGGGATGCTGTTGATTATCAATCATCGCAGCAAAGGTGCACGGCGTTCATAATGATGCCGGAATAATTCCCAATCGGGATCTTCTCCGTGCTAGCCCTCATGCCGTGCAGAACCTGCTTACGCTATAGGTGAGGCTGCGATTTGACAGGTTGGGAATTGAAGCCAAATTGAAGCCACATTTCTCAGATATGAGTAGTTATTTCCCAAACCGAACAATTTCTGGATGTGTCAAGCTGTCAACTTGCTTGCTTGATTGCGCACGTCATCAGGACCTCGAGCCTCGCTGCAGAGCCGGTGATTTAAAGCGAAAAAAAAAAAAAAAAGACGTTGAGTACTATTCTGGCATGTGGCTGCCATCGCTAAACTGTGTGCAGGGTACTTATTTTCGGCTCGAAACCGATTAGGGCGATATCCGACGGCCGTGTATGCGTATGTTTGTCAGAAATCCTGTCCGATGGCCGTAAAGTACGGCGGAACGGAGAAAGCCCGTAAAAGGAGGAAATGAGTAACTGGGTATAACTCAAATCGTGTTGATATCCAACTTTTCGTTCCTCTGAAGGACAACTCTAGAATTATTTCCATTTTGTGTATCATTGGGGTGTACGCGAATGACGGTGGCAACTCAACTTTTCACGGTTTTGGTGATGCAGAGTTTGTCTTCAATGATCCGTCTCCGGCGCGCCACAATGCTACTGTGAGATAGATCTACATGTGCTGGTGAAATTACCATTATGATTTGTAATCCGTGGTCGCTTTATCGGGTATTTTGAAGGTGGATTTGGGTGGACCCGTAGTCAAGAATTAGCCCCGGCGCAGCATGAGATATTTGTGTTTCATTGCTTCACTGACGACGGGATCAGCTCTATCGAATTGGCCTTATTCAGGGGGGCGACGAATATGAACAGAATCCCCTCCATTGACCATTCAGTATATGTTAGTAAAAAATTCAAAAATCGATAATTACGACCTTTTGCTTTTTATGACATTTTGCGCCCAGATGCCTACTCCCACTATGAATCGCGAAACATAGCCAACCTACCACTACTCTGCTTATAATTGAAGCCCTTTCAAAAAAATCACAAACTTCGATTATCTTCAATCACTTTACATCTACGCAACCCGGCTGGGCTCTACAACACTTCCATGTCTATGTTCCATTAAACCTAAATTCAGCCGCACCAAAGATGCCGCTTCTTCAATCCAAAGCACCTATTTCGGCAGCTTAAAAATCAGTGACACGGCCGTTGAACGACCAGTCATTATGTCTCAAAGGGTCCTGCTTGGGCCCGCCAATTTCGCCTGTTTCTGGGTTTCTGTCGCCCTCGAATTCAGGAACCGTCTTGAAGTACTGGGTCTGCACGCCCACGTCTGTCTGAGAGCCAGAAATGTCACTGCTGGCGCTTCCGCTCTCCTCGATCTGCCTGTTGTATTCGTCGATGGCAGCTTGGGAGTTGGCCATCTTCTGAAGCAGCTCAAACTCCTCCTGCTGCTCTTTGGGCAATCTGGGAGGCGCTGGCGTGTGGTCGTTGAATAGGTTCGAGGCAAAGCGCAGCTGCTGGAAAACAGTAACACGTGGTAAACGAAGAGCTCTGGAAAGCATGGTGTGGTAAAGAAGAGAGGAGCGTATGGAAAGTTTCCATTATCGGCTTGCTCAGAGTCACTTGTACTGCACGATACACAACGGTCCACTGACTCCCATGCCGAGGCCGTATCGGACACTTTGGAGAGAAAAGCTTGTATTTTGTGAGTTTATATTTTGCTTTTTGGTTTACATTGCTTCAAAGAGCCTCGAGTGATTATGGTGTGTGCCGTGGATGGCGTGTTGGGATCTCAACTCGTGGCTCAAAAACCAGTGCAGAGAGAAAAACCGACCAAATCTTTGGAGCTGTTCAACAACGGTCTGTTCCTGGAAAAACCGTTTGATGCCTTGACGTGGCGGGCGCGTCAAGTCCGAGTCCGATTTCGCAGCCAGTCCATGCTCGGAGTCGCCTATATACCAAATCCAATGGGCTTCGTGGACTTGTGGGGCAAAAGACCCAAAAACTTGTAGATTTTGCCCATGCCTTTTTCGTCCTTAGACGTCAACCGGATGTAAGAATCGTAGATCAGCTCTTTGTTGGCCATCAGGTTGGCAGCTTTGATAAGCTGGTCAAAACGGTAGCCCACGCCGATTTCGTGGAGCCAGTCACCTTGCTCAACTGGCCCATATACAGAAAGATGCGGTTCAGCCAAGGCCTTGAGATTGGCAAAGTCGACGTCGATGGAAAGATCAACATCGCCAGGCTTATAGAACGGAGACACAAACTTGTGCTGGTAGATACCCCTCAAGGAATTGGACGGTACCTCGTCAGCCGGGCCGTAGTCGATGATCAATGCTGCTCCAGCCAGACCGTTGCTGTAGCCGTTGACCAAGTTGCAGATGTGCGATAAATAGAGCTCAGCGTCGGGACAAATCTCCACACGCAGACCTTCAGGCAAGTCTCTGTAGCGCAGGCTCAAGGTGGGAATGGCCGAGGAAGGGGTTTCTTTTGGCGATACAGTGAGATGAAAGTCTGTGTTGAGCTCTTCGTTTTCCTCGCTTTGCACGGGACTGGTACCCTCCAATTTGGGTTGAGTGTTTACCACCGCCAGGGTGTGTTCCACCACGTGTTCTCTCCAGCCGTGCTCCGTTTTTGTAAACGACTTTATTGGCAAAGCATCGAAAAACTCATGAGCCAAGACGTAGTTGGCAGTGTCTGAGGCCTGAACAATATCCTTTTCGGTGTCGACCCACGTCACTTTATTGTTCCATTTTGAAGTGGACTTATTGAAGCCTTCGGATGTCGTCTCGTAGGTGTTATCATTGCACAAAAGCTTGTGCTGCTCTTTACGGAGAACGTGGGAAGCTTCGACCATGACAACCTCAATGTCCACCGACGCCGCCGATTTGGCCACGAACTTGTTGAACACAATGACCACGTCGTGCATGAGGGTGCCCTTTCCCGGGCCGAACTCGACGATTCTGATCTTCTTAGGCGAACCTTGGCTGGTCCACACTGAGTATAGCCAGATTCCAATCATCTCGCCGAAAACCGACAGAATCTCCGGCGACGTGATGAAATCGCCTCCTAGAGCGTCCAAGGGGTTTCTTGTCGTGTAGTAGCCAAAGTCTGGGTGGGTAAGACACTGTCTCATGTAAGCTGAAAGGGGAATGGGTCCTGTCGTTTTGATCATCTCCTGGAAGAAATCCAGCAAGTTGGCCACGCCCCTGGCGGGTCCACGAGAAGGGAATTGGGGCATTTTTCCCACTTTGTCACGCACATGCTCTGTGCCCTTTATGTCTTTCTCGAGCTTTTCGTACTGGGTGGTGACGAACTGCTTGGCCTTGTCGTACTCCTCCTTGGTGAATTTGCCGTAGTAGAGTCCGTTTTCGTGGATGAGCGGGTTTTTATTGAAGAGGGGACGCACGCTGTGGAAAAGTCTCCTCTGGCACGGTAGAAGTGTGCGTTGAAGCATGGAGTATGCTGGGGTAGTAGGTTATATCAAAGCGCGATGCGCATCTCCAGGAGCCTTCTCTATACCAGGAACCCGGCTTGAATGGGGCGAATAATGGAAGAACTAAAATAAGGTTTTTAATTGTAAGCGCCTCATGCAATTTTTTGAGCGACGTCGCCGATGCTATAGTAATTAACTCGGTTGCGCCGATTCATGCCTCTGCCTTTCGGCTATGGTCGGCCCCCTCGGAGATGGATCTAAACGAGCCGTTGAAAGTTCACCATACCTATTGCACCCACAACGTCTGTTGAAAAACACCCACGGCCTAAAAACAGAAAAACACACAAAAACTCCAGATCTCGTAACTCACTCCAAAACTTAAAATAGCCGTATGGCCAAAACCAACTCCTCTGAATCGCCCATATCTGTAGAGACTCCAATGCTTCGCAGCAGCAATGCTGCCCTCTCCGCCCAGGGACCTCCGCCGAATGTATGCACTCAGATTACCTTCCTAACATGAGACCAGGATGAATAACAATGCCCAGCAACAAAATAAGACAGCAATTGCAAAGTGAACGTTGTTTTTCCTTTCCTTCCCTTATCGTGGTCACCCTGGATGTCGTACCACTCTGCGGTTTTTCGCAACTGTTTCTTCCATAGCCCCCTCAGCCCCAAACGGCACGCAACCTGGACCATTCCTTTTCACCCAGTAGAATCAACTCTCACGAGGCACGAAACCCTTAGTTTCTCACCAACGTCAATTGGCCATGGAGCGACGCAAATGGCTCTTTCATACAACACCCCCGTCCAAAGCTCGCTTCCAGTTAAAACTGAAAAAGTTCCCCAAAGCACCACATTTCCTCCCAATTGACACCCTTTTAAAGTAAAAAGATCTAATTTTCTCTGAATTCGGCCCCTCAGCACAATTGACCTGGGGTGCCAGGGACTTGCTGGTCGTGCGCGGCCCGCCCAATCTAGACTCGCTACTCACCTCCCATCTCCAGCTCACAAACCACCCTTAGCTCCTTTGCACCTGATCCCCAAAACGGCAGCAAGACGACAGCCCACAAATTTTCCTTCACAGAGCCGCCGTCACCTTTACCTGTTCCTTTCGCTCCGCTATCCAAACATTCTTAGGCGTCTCAGATAGGACAGCAACAGCCACAGCTACACGTTCTAAAAGAAGTACCAGTTGAGCTTCACGAATCAAAAGTAGCGTCTTCCAGCAAAGGCTTGTCAATTCACATTACCGTCCAGGAACCGCCCAGGTACTGAAAAGGAAACCGTGGCATAGCACTAAGGCCAACCACAGGTCCAAAAGAACACACCTAGACAGCCCAAACGGCATGGGCAATTCGCCATCGAAATCAAAAAATGGCCTTCCTCTTTCCCGGTCCGACACCGGCGTGCTGCAGCGGTCCAACCGGTCGATCCGGTCCCGTCTCTCTGGTAGCAAAGACGACCTGCCCCGGATGAGCAGCCGAAAAGGCTCCACTGCCTCGCTACCGAGGCCTGACGGCATAGCTAATGGCGATGCCGAGGAGTATGCTATAGCTGACGATGACGAGGACGACGATGATGCTCTCCTTCATCCGCTGATGCAGACCCCGGAGCCCAAACTGCCCATTTTGATCCGGAGAAATACAAACGACACCGAATTCTCCGGCAATCTCTCGCTCCCACGCCTGAACAGCAACGCCGACGACCCGCTGCTTTCAAAGCTGCCCACAAACTCCACATTCCAGACCCCCAATGCCAGCCTCACTCCTCAGGCCACCGGAGGGCCCAGCAACAATTCCGAAACACCAGGCGACAAGTCCGACACAATCTCGGTCAGCTCCAAGAGATCCGCCAGATCGTCTGTTCTGGCCAGAACCGCCCCTTCAAGAAGAGGCTCGTCGAGAGATCCAGAGGAACTCTTGGAGTCTCCTCAATGCCTGAACCCACTTGAGATCGAGGACTTCATCCAGCGACTTCTTGACGCTGGCTACTCAGGCAAGCGTACAAAAAACCTTTGTCTCAAGAATAACGAGATTCAGCTTATCTGCTCCAAGGCAAGAGAGATTTTCTTACTGCAACCGTCTTTACTTGAGCTCAGCCCGCCGGTCAAAGTTGTGGGCGACGTGCATGGCCAATACCTCGACTTGATTCGTGTTTTCACCAAGTGTGGTTTCCCGCCACTGACAAACTATCTATTCTTGGGTGACTACGTGGACAGAGGTAAACAGTCCTTGGAGACGATCCTTCTCCTTCTCTGCTACAAGATCAAATACCCAGAGAACTTCTTCCTCCTCAGAGGAAACCATGAGTGCGCCAATGTGACCCGTGTTTATGGTTTCTACGACGAGTGCAAACGTCGGTGCAACATCAAGACATGGAAGCTTTTCATTGATACTTTCAACACCTTGCCCATTGCTGCTATTGTCGCTGGCAAGATTTTCTGTGTGCATGGCGGTCTCTCGCCCGTTCTCAACTCGATGGAAGAAATCAGAAACATTGCCAGGCCGACTGATGTGCCCGACTTTGGGCTTCTCAATGACTTGCTCTGGTCTGATCCAGCCGATACGATGAACGAATGGGAAGACAACGAACGAGGCGTGTCGTACGTTTTCTCCAAAGCCGCCATCAACAAATTCTTGCAGAAGTTTGGGTTTGACTTGGTGTGCCGGGCACACATGGTGGTGGAGGACGGATACGAGTTTTTCAACGACCGTACGTTGGTGACAGTGTTCAGTGCGCCAAACTACTGCGGAGAGTTTGACAATTGGGGCGCTGTGATGAGCGTATCGGACGAGTTGCTTTGTTCGTTTGAGCTTCTCGACCCATTGGACCTGGTTGCATTGAAGCAGACGATGAAAAAGGGTAAGCAGGAGCGGAAGCAAGCACAATTGCTGCGCCAACAGAGCAGATAAAGTAATGAGAGCTGATGATACCGTATGAGTGACGAGAAGACTGAAGTAACAAATACACTAACGATAGGCAAGATCTGTACCCCAGGCGAGCATCACCAAAGTGCGCCCTACTACCACCAGTAGATCAATATCCTTCCATACCAACACCTCAACACCATGTCAGCGTACAAGTATCTACTAAATATGGAAAATCACGAGCCTATCAATCGGCTTGTTGTGGAATTGACAGAGAAAATCCTGCAGAATGAGGCAATCATCGCTAACATCTCGAGATCCATCGACACGAAGCTCACGCTACCGTTTGAGCTGAAACAAGAAAATGCAGTTCCACAGGAAAACGATCCCTTGCGTGCCCTAATAGACCTGAAGTATCTGCCACAAGTTGAGCTCGAGACGTTTTCTGAGGTGGAAAATCCTCGACTTCGGCAGCTTCTCATTGACAACAAGGCACTTGCAGACCTACAGAAGATCAAGATCGAGCAGAACAAGCAGCTCTACAAAGTTTACACCGACTACGAGCGACTCATTCATATTGTTGTTCTCCCACAGCTCACGAAGATGATTTGCGAGTACAATATTGAAAAAATCGCTGATTTGCGGGATAAAAAGCTTGAAGAGAAGCTTGCGTTGGATGCGGAGGTTTGGAAGTTGTATGGTCAGTACGTGGCAAATCTCGAAAAGATATACGGAATCGTTCAGGCGATGGTTCAGGCATTGGAGGAGGTGGTGGACCGGAAAGAGGTCCAGAGGCTAGAGCAGCAGTTGATGATTGTGGAGAAGTTGGCAACGGTCGCTCGCAGGCGGCAGCTAAGGCGGCCTGTGGACGGCGTGGTATTATAGTACATGTGTATAAAGATCGTGAGGACCGGCGACACGGTCAGTCCAGGCATGCTTCAGCGTATAGGGGGAATAAAGCGGTGCGTGTGGCGTAATGGTGCGCCCCAGCGTATGGAAGAATGATGCGTCTGGTAGTAATGTAAATAAACGGTGAGCGGGTGCGGTGAAATGGCAAGGCACCAACGCGGCGACGAGCTTCCGAGGGCCTGACGATTTTTGTCAAGGGCATGTTCGAAACGATTCACAGAATGGGCTGATTTCCGGCGTCCTTTTCTTTGTTTAGTCATAGAAGTGTCCTGGCCGAGCCATTGTTCAAGGGTCTTGGGCAAGACGTTATAGAAACAGACGCAGAGGCTGCTTCAGCCAGTCAGCTTCACCTCAGTCGCGAAGACTTACTTTTTGAGCGAAAAAAAGAAGCCTGCCCTTGGCAGCAGGTACGAGTGCGGCCCAACTTGGCAGGCTGCTCGGCTAACGCCCCGCAAAATAGTAGAGGCTTCAGGGCTCCGCGGTGCAGACACCTAGATAGGCTTCCAATGAAAACACAAAACTGAGGCCCACATGCCTATGGCACGGCAAATGGTTAAGATCCCAAATATGCTTTTGTGACTCTGTGCCCGGACGCTGCGACGCACTGTGATGTACGTCCGTCACCGGGGCCTAGAGCAGCGCTGTCTAATTATTATGTACTAGGCAGCATCGCGCGGACACATTTCGCGGATCAGCATTGCCGAAACGCCAGGGGCACACAACACAAGGTGAATAAGGTTTAAAATTTGCTCAACCGTTTGTTGCTGATCACAGCCTCGGAGGGGTTGGCGGATAATAGAAGCTATTTTTTTAGGGGCCTGGCGTGTAATGCTGCGGCTGTTTAAATCGGGCCTGGCTGGGGAACGCTAGAGCCAATTTCGCTGCCGCAGCTGAAATGAGGCACTGTGCGGACAGGCGCAGCGGAGCCGTTTGAGGTGCCATTTTGCTCAGACACAGCAGGGTGAGCTAAACGACGAGTGAATCGATCTGGCAGCAGATTAACGCGAGCACCGTGGATCTGCCCGTGTGGGATCTGATCCAGCGCTGAGCTTCAGCATGGAAAGGAAGGAAACATGGAAGGAAGGGCAATGGGTGGGGAAGGGGAAGCTTCAATTCAGCGAGGAGGGGGGAAACATGTAACGCAGTTTCAGGCCCTGATGGCGGTGCTGGTCGATCGGACGGTCGGTCGCCGAATAACCTCCGATTTGTCTAGTTTGGCATGGGCATAGACTGGGCTTCTAGTACTGCGCCTCCGAAGCTGGCTCAAAGGCCACATAACCACTGAATCTCTAGGCTGGCTCCAATGGGCCAAAATCTCTAAGTAGCTCAATCTCTAGGGCATTCACTTCTCCTCCTCTATCAAGCTGTTGATGGCGACCCGCGAGGGCTTCTCGTCCTTGTTCAACACGTCCTTCAACCACAGCCCCTTGAGGCGAACGGGCGGTAGAGCCGGAGGCAGAAGCAGCTGTGTTTCCAGCTGTGCGTCCAGCGACAGCGACGAGGCGGTGCCCGTCAGCTTATTCTTCCCCGCCACCTGGTTAAACAGCTGGTGGAACAAGGGCGAGAGCGGACTGACCATCATAGGCGTAAGGTAGGCGAATCTGGAGGAGCCCGGGGCAGGGAGGCCCCAGCCAGGCGGAGGCACGTTTAGACTGCCGGCCTGGGCAAATGTAGCAGCTGGAGGAGCCGTCCGGAGCGGTGGTTCAGCAGGGGGAAGGCCACGCAGCCGTTCGTGCTCGGACGTGAGCATGGTGTCGTCGGAAAAGGCATGGACCAAGGAAAGGGGCCTTGGCCGCGTCTTGGGGTTGAATTTGGGCGGGTCACGGAGGCCCATGGGAGCATGGTGGGGCGGGGGCGGATGTGCGTGGGGATGTTGTTGGTGCTGTTGTTGTTGTTGTTGATGATGGGCCACCAGGCCATGGCCAGGATATGGGTAGTAGACGCCGTAGGGCAGCCCCAGGGAGGGAGGCAGCACGAGGGGACGCAGCGGGTGGGCCAAGTGGGGCGTGGAGTAGAGGCCCTGGGCCACGGACAGGTGGGAGTGGTTTTGGGAGTGGGGCTGGATGGGAGGGTTTTGTTGCTGGGAAGGCGGCGCGTCCTTGCCCTCGGAGCGCTTCTTGATGTAGTTTTCGTAGGCGTGGACGGTCTGCTTATGCTGCCTGAGGTTGTCCAAGCGGGAGAAGTTTTTGGAGCAGTGGGGGCAGGTGAAGGGCCGTTCACCCGTGTGTTTTCGGCGGTGCCTGGCGAGGTGTTCCAGGCGGGTGAAGGACTTGTTGCAGTTTGGGAAGCCCGTGCACTGGAAGACCCTGCCCTTGCTGGGGCGTTTTGGTTTCTTGTCTGTCATGGAGCTGGAGGAGTTTGGGGAAGGATCACTAATATCTGGCAGGCTGGGCCAGTGGGATCGGAGGATCTGGGGAGTTTCCTCGCGTGGTAGGAAAGAGAGAAGCTGGCGGGAGCGAGGGGGGATATAAGGAAAATAACGATTAAAAAAAAAAAAAAAAAACGCAGCACAATGGCAGCCACCACGGACGAGGGGACGGTGAGTAAGAAAAAAAAAACGAGTAGATGGAGGAAAAAAGCAGCCCAACGCAGTCCGACAGCGCGGAGCACAGGGTACGCACAGAAGCCGGTGGGGCACAGGAAATGTCCAGGGGCGGCTTGCCCACGACCTCTCTGGCGTGCCTGATCGCCCTGTTCCTGAGACTAACGGGCGCGCCCCTGGGGCCGAGGCCCCGGCAGTGGTGGAGGGAAGAAGTAGTGGAGTTGAAGAAGTGAAGAAGAGGTGGAGGGAGGGTGAACGCAAAGGGAGGTTGAAGTTGGGGTTCAGGGGAACGTGTTGGGTCAGGGGGAGCTTGAGAAAGGACGGCCGTATTGGTGAGTGAAGAAAACGGAGAGTGAAGACGGAGTAGATGGTAGGATCTGTGGACTCGGTGGGGTGATGTTCAGCGGCCTGGAGGCGCTGGCGCTGGCCTGGAGGGGCTTGGGGCGTTGGGGCTGCGACTGTGTCATGGTGCCGGGATACGAGCAAAGCGAGCAGGGCAGAGCTGGTGGGTACAGGCGAGCAGGAGGGCACAGGCGAGCAGGTGGACAGGCGAGGCGGCAGGCGAAAAAAGCGAAAAGTTAATTTGGCTGCCGCGGTGGGAAGCGTCGCCCCATAGGCAAGGTGGAAAATTTTCTTTGCAAATGGCCTCCGCAAGCTTGCATTGTAAGGCCATCCCATTCCTCTGGCGTCCTGCAACCGCCCCAGGCCCGCTGCTTGGCGGCTTTGTTTGTTGACAAGTCCGGTGCTTGGCTGGAGGTGCTGGCTGGCAGATAGGCGTCGTGCGACTCTGCGCCGTTGCGTCAGACGCCACGAAGCTTTTTAGCGAGGCCTCCTGGGTGGCCCAGGGCAGTCCAGGGAGACAAGTGAGTCCACAGCACAGAGTGACGAAAGCAGAACAACAAACAACGAAACAAAACAACAAAACAACAAAACAACAAAACAAAACAACAAAACAACAGAACACCAAGTCACCAGAACGCTGGGGCCTTGAATAGCCGAAGCTTCTGCCTCCATTTGCCCACCTGCCTGCCACCCCCAGGCTCCGTGGCGCCCGCGCCCCTGACTTTGTGAAATCTCCCCTTGCGCTTTGTCTTTGTGCCTCAGGGTCCCTGGCTCCGCGCGATTTGCCTTGGCGCTGGGGCAGAATGAGACAAATGCAAACGCTTCCCACGGTGCATTCCCGCCGGGCTTCCATTTCCCTTCAACTGTCCACTTCCAGCTTCCCTGCCTCTTCTGATTGTCCCTGCCTTTTTCTGCCTTTTTCTGCCTATTGTCTCCATTCCGCTGCCCCTGGCGGCGCCGGGGCTCCTTCTTCCTCTTTGTTCTCGCCACCGCCGCCTTGTCTTTTTGTTCGCCGCCTCGCTTCCCTGCTGCTGCCCTCCCGCTGTCAACGCACCATTTGCGCCTGAGCCCCCGATGGCCGTCGAGGCGCTGCGTTTATTCCGCCAGTTTGCAAATTGCCAGAATTTGGTAATCCTCTAGGAATGCAATAAACCTCGTCAGGATTCTATGGGATCAAAGATTCACATCTCATCGGAAAACTCCATCCTTCCTCCCTCGTCCCTCACTGCCTCTTCACCTCACTGCCTCACCTCGCTCTAAATCTATTTTGCGCCCCGATAAGCTTCGGCACCGCTGATGTCATCGCAGTTTGACACAAAACGTGCAACGCAATTCGCAACCAGCCGACTGACAAATACCCAAAATACCATTAATCGAAAATCTTCAAACGGTTGTCAAAATCGATGGCCTCCTTCATGTGCTATTTCGACACCCCAACTGCACCAAAAAGTCACAAGTCACAAGTCAAAAGTCCAATCCTCCAACAAACCTCCCACCACTACGCCCCGTTCCGCTCTTATCTCTCGCTTGTCACCCCTGCTGCATACCGCCCCTCCTACACCTCGTTCACGTATCATGCATTTCTAGTATAGCAGCTCCGCTGCACTGTCCCCCCTAGCAACAACTCGTCGATCCCTGCGGCGCAGAGGTGTCGATGCTAACGTCCACTGTCTCAGCCTGCTGCTGCTGGTCGCCGCTCTCGCTGAACTCCGGCAAGCACAGTGCGATTTTCTTGAATAGAAGCTTCACGTTGTGGTTGGCCTTCGTCGACGTCTCAATGAGAAACTTGCCGCCAATCTGCTTGCAGAACTCCTCGGCCTCCTCCACGCTAACCTGGCGCTTGGAGCTCAAATCTGACTTGTTGCCCACAATCACCACAATCACGTCGTCGCCACGCTCCATGCGCACGTCGCTGACCCACTTCTCCAACGAACTGAACGATTTCTTGCTGGTGATATCGTAGCACACCACGGCAACGTGTGAATCACGGATATACGATGGAATCAACGAGCGGAACCGCTCCTGGCCCGCCGTGTCCCACAACTGCAACCGCACGGTCTTGTTGTCCTCCAAATACATTGTCTTCAGGAGGAAATCTATGCCTATGGTGGCCGCATACTGCTCATCGAAGGTGTCATACATGAACCTTGTGATCAATGACGTCTTGCCGACTGCGTGTTAGTGGATGAAGGGGTAGCTGAAGATGCAGAATGGTCACATACCGCTCTGGTCGCCCAAAAAGACGATCTTGTACTTTCTTAGAATGCCTCTGTCGCTCATGGTGTTAACAAGTATTGCTCGCTGGCACGTCTTGAAGTGTCTTGATGGTGCACGGGTGTGGACCATGCCACCTCCACATTAAGTGGACGGAGGGGGAAAGATCAATTTGGGTAGTTATTTATTTTTCTGCACGTTCTCTTCCTTCCAATTTGCCTTTTTCTTTTCTCATCCGTACGTCTTGTTGTGGCGTCTCCACAGTGCTGCTTGTCTGACCGTCCTACACAGTGCGAGCATCAACTACTCTCTTCTCCATGGACGAAGCTGAACTCAACGCTATCAGAGAGGCCAGACTCGCAGAGCTCCAGAAAAACTCTGGCCAGCAGTCTGCAGGTCTGGACGAGAAGATCTCGGTGCTTTCCCAGGTTCTCGAGCCTTCTGCCAGAGAAAGACTTTCTCGTGTGAGAATCGTACGTCCAGATAGGGCCGACGCCGTGGAGCAGTACCTTGTGAAGATGATCTCGATGGGGTCTATTCGCCGGAAGCTTGGCGAGCAGGATATAGTGGAGATTTTGGATCTGCTTTCTCGTGACGAGAAGAAGGCGCTGTCGAGCCAGATAGTGTTTGACCGGAAGCATCTCGACGATGACGACGACGATGACTTCTTCGATTAGCATATATGTAAATACAGGAAAGGTTTGGCCTGGTGTAGGCGGGAAGGTGAGCTGATGGAGTGTTGTTGTGGAGTTGCAGTACCATGTTGGAGTGGAATTAGTGGTGAGACCTGGAGGACCACGAATCCACGGTTCTGGGCCTGAGTGGATTGACGATTTCTCTACGTTGTTAAGTAGCCTTCGCTTTGGACAGCTATTTTGGAGAATTTGATTATTTTGAAATCTCGAGAATCTAGGAAATGCAGATGGACTCCTGACATTTGCTAAGGGTTTGTCGAGGTTGAGAGGGCACTCTGAGTTGTGGATTTTGACGATTTAAAGTCAGCAGGCTTTAATGCCTAGCTTGGTGAAGTGATCACATTTTCTGAGCTCCAGAATAACCGTAACACTTTTATTCTAATGCTAACGAAAGAGAGACACTCAGTTGGTCGATCTCATGGAACTTGTCCAAAATATCTTAGCTGGGAGACCTCATTCACTCAAAAATTGACTTCATATCAAAAGAAAAAAACAATCGCTTGCATTTGGTGTGTGGACCACTACCCTTCGTCGCCAGATCTCGTGTGAGCACTGCGCATATTCGTTACCTCTTCGATCTACTAACACTGAAGGCACACGTCTTTATTAAACCGCCTGCGACAATAGGCCATCAACCAGTCAATAAAGAAAACCAAAAAAACATTTTATCTCCTTTGTGACTCTCCAGATCATCAACTCTTCAACCTGCCATCGCGAATCCCCACAACTTTTCGCAGCCATCACATTTAACAGCAACAGACATGAGACTCAAAGACAGAAAAAGTAAATGTTTCTAATTTCACCTCATCAGCTTTGAATATAACTAACTCAAACAAATTCACCTCGTAGTTCCACGGTCATGTGGTAAATCATCTGCATCTCGAGATCGTGGAAATGGCGATGGCCTGCATGGATCGCTCCACAAGTAAACAAACAACAACAACCACCACCGTCTTTTGTATTATATGTCCGATAAAATCCAGGTCAGTGCCCGAGTCCGTAGAAGGACCCAGGCAGAAGTGACTGCCCAGCTGCCCATTGTTGTGACTGTGCCAGACGACTTTTGCTCCACAGAAGAGCCCTATGTTAGTGTCAACAACACGTCCTTGAACGACAATACAGGTAAGGTGTTCACTCTAGACCAGGTCTACGGAGCCAATGCTGACCAGGAGCTCATATACAGAAACATAGCTCGGCCATTGCTTCGAGATTTCATGGCAGGAATGAATGTGACTATACTAGCATACGGCCTGACAGGATCTGGAAAAACATACACTATGTTGGGAGAGCTAGTTGGGGAGCACGCAGGCATTGTGCCTCGAGTACTACAAGAGATTTTCCAAGTTGCCAAAGACGACATCTGTGTCAAACTCTCGTGTGTGGAGTTGTACAAGGAGGAGCTTCATGATCTCATCAATGACGAGCTTGAGTTGAATGCAAAGAAGCCAAAGCTCAGGCTACTAGGCGACAGCTCAAGAGATGGAAGAGGAACCATGATCCAAAACTTGTTCGAATTGGACGTTCTGGATGCTCGTCTGGGCTTCGAGATGCTTCAAAAGTGTTTGGGCAAGCGTAAGATGGGCTCCACCAAGCTCAACTCACGGTCCTCTCGTTCCCACACTATATTCACAATCACCTTGCTCAAAACAGTCATGTCGCCCTCCGGTCAGGAAGTTGTCAGACTGTCCAAGATGAACTTGGTAGATCTCGCGGGGTCGGAAGATATCATCAAGTCTGGCGCTACAGACACAGGCGCCAAAGAAGCAGGCCTGATCAACCAAAGTCTTCTAACTCTAGGCAAAGTCATCAGTGCGTTGAGCGAGGGCAGGGAACCTAGACATATACCATATAGAGAGTCCAAGCTCACACGCCTTCTACAGGGTTCAATTGGAGGAAAGACTAAAACGGCCTTAATTGCAACCATTTCGCCGGCAAAGCTGAATGTCATGGAGACTATGCTGACCCTCAATTACGCCTCCAAAGCTAAAAACATCAAGAATATTCCTCAGTCTACCGCCGATAGTGAACTCGTGCTCAAACGCACCAAGATTCGTGACATGTCCGCAGAAATATCCCGCCTTAATAGAGACCTTTTGGCCACCAAGGGAAAGGACAACAGCATCAAGATAAGTGTACAAAACTATGAGGATTTCGAAAGACGCATCGCAGAACTAAGGACGGAGTTGAAAGAAAAAGACACCCAAATCTCGGGATTGAACGCCAAGTTATTGGCCAGAGACAGTGAAATCGAGGAGCTCAAGCTGCTCAATGACAATATACTCAACGAAAGCTCGCAAAGCAGGCTGGACCTTGCTGCGAAAATTGCAGAGCTTCAGAAGACTACGAGAGACTTTATGGTTCTCAAGGACAAGTATAGCTCTCAGAAGGAGCGAGTATCAACTGTGACTGGCACAGGTGTCCTGAGCATAATACGGGACGTTAACGAGATGATTGCAAACTTGAAGGATATGATGCAAGTTCTGCTGAATGTCAAGGAAATTCCTACTGTGGTTCAGACGCATCTTGGTCTTTTCAAAAAGACTCTTGAGACGAGACTAAAAGAAGTTTCGACCAAGGTAGAGAAGGAAACTTCAACGTTCGAGCTGGCTCTTGCAAAGATGGACTTCTCTCTCCTTCACAAGGTTACTCAAGACATGAATGTCTCGCTTCAAATCGAAGAGATACGGTCGAAGAACGAAAGCTTTGCAGAGTACATCGACAAAACCCATTTACTGGAAGAGTCTTCTCTCTACAAGAACTTCGACAGATGCTACAAAGCCCGCATGGCAGAAAACTACAAAGCCCTTAAGGAAACTTACATGCAGCAGATGAGCCGAATGCTCGATGGTTTCGTCCAGTCAAGCGCCGAGGCCAACAACGAGGCAATGAAGGAAGGTACCCTTGATTTCATGAAGTCAGAGAGGATGCAATTGAGTAAGGAGCATAAGGTCCACGTTCAGCAGAGCTCGCAAAGTTTGGAGTCGATTCAAACCCGAACCAACAACGCCACCTCGTCGCTCAACTCCTTTAAAGACGTCGCCACGAAGGAAGTGCAAGGCGCATTCTCACGAATGCAGCAGGAGACAAAGCATGTGGTTGATAATGTTTTGGGAGACATCACAAACATGAGCAAGGGACATGCTGACGCCATCGAGAAAGCAACTACGCAAAAGACCCAGGCGGTCTCGGGGACGATCGATAAAAATTATCTGGACTTGTCGAGAGACCTCAGCCATACCGAGAAAAACCTCAAAGTTTTCTATCTGTCGTTGGCTGACCTTCAGAGATCACCCACCCAGTGGAAACGCCCTGCCTCTACTCCGGCTTCCCGGTCTCCCCTGCGACTGCCTGTCAGACTGCCCATGCGTATTCTAAACGGCCAGACTATGATTCCAGATGCTGCTAAACGAAGACGCACAGACCTCTCTCCCTTGAGAAGCGACCAATCTCTTCACAAATCACGAATCCCCCAACTTTAGCTTAATATACACCCAAACCCAAAATCTGGGGAACCAGAATTGCGCACGACCTGCAGCCGGAAACACATTCGAAACGACACTATATCGCGAGTGAGCTGTTACATCAATTCACCACTTATTATACACCAGATTCTTTCCCAATGCCTCTGAAAGGCGCCATTGCAATTGCAGCGTATGGCGGCATTAGCTTCGGCCTTTTTGCTGCTGCCGTGATGTACCTGGCTGCTCATTCAGTGGATTATCTTACATTTGTGTTTGAGCTTACAGAAAGCGTACGACTCCTTGTGCTTCTCAACTTTGTTGTGAGTTTTTTTATTGTGGCAGGGTACGTCAGCATCAAGCTTATCTTCCACGAGTTGAGGATCATCGAAATCGAGCATATCTCCGAGGAGCTTCCATTTTACTTGATCAACTTGCTTATCATTATGTTCGGTGATAACAATCTCCTCCTTAACATAGTGTGGATCAACCTCACGATCTCGTCCAAGATCTTCCACATCATCTTGTTTGACCGCCTTGACGCCTATCAGATGAAGATGGTCAACCTGATTCCGCATCAGATCTCAACTTCGAGACAAGTGTTCTACAACTTCGCAACCTACCGTGCCCTGGTTCTACTACAGATGTTCACTGTGACTGATTTGGTGATGGCAAAATTCCTTGCTTACGATGTGTTCCAAGGCACTGGCTCCGTTGGAAGTCTTTTGTTTGGCATCCAATTTGGTGTGCTTGGCATGGAGGCATTTGCGTACTTCGGGAAGCTTGTTCTTCACGTATATGAGCTCATGTTCTACACCATTCCAAATAATCAGACATCCGACCCTGAAGAAGCCGAAAATGAGGTTGACGTGGACTTGAGCGAGGAAGAAGACCCTGATGACGAAGACGTGTCAGAGAGAGTGTGGGAGAACAAACCAATCTACACCCAGGCATTTGAGATTTTCGTGGCATTCGCCAAAGGCTGTCTTTACTCGATGTTCATGTACCTCCTTTACGTGTTTGGTAACGTCAACCCTCCCATTACGTTACTTCAAGGCATCGCCGTTTCTGTGCTTCAAGTATACTCCAAATCGAAGAAGCTCCGCAGCTTCTTAGAGCAGAGCAAGAAGCTTGACAGATCACTCCTCAATGCCACCAAGGAAGACTTGGAACTGGGCGACAACCTCTGCATCATTTGTCGTGACAATATGTGGTGTGAAGAGGAGTACTATGAAGTAAAGAAAAAGGTGCTCGGTGCCAGACGGCGTCCAAAGAAGCTTCGTTGTGGGCACATTTTGCATATGGGATGTCTCAAGGATTGGCTTGAAAGATCGGATAACTGTCCTCTCTGTCGAAACACAGTTTTCGCCACTGCTGCAGAAACTGCCCAGCCTGGAGCTGGCATTACCGCAGAAGAGGCGACAGCGACAGCGACAGCAGAAGCGGTGGTTCCAGAAAGAATCAGGGAAGATAGTGACCAGACGACTCTGGCAGCATCGCCCACTCTGACGGAGTACTCCGTCCCTGAAACCACATTTATACCACAGGATTGGGCAGCATTTCCGATCACCACGGGCACTTCGGCAGATACTCGTCAAATAAGGCTTTCTCCAGAATTCACTGGCACGCTCTCCGTGAGGAAGCGTGAAAATACCAGTAACGAGAATGTCGAAATGTTTCGTGCTAGCCCGGATAATTAACACAGGATATAGGATATAGGATCAAGAAATGATTTGGCTAGGAATGTTATTTATAACGTTTATCTATTAATGCAGTTTTTGTGTGATGCAGTGTTGCTATGTCTATGCTGTGTCTTGGAAACTGAAAAATTGAGTTTCTTCGGATGAATCGTTCGATGAATCGGGGGCTCTCCTTGCACTATTAAACCTGGATTGAGCGTCTCCATATTCAGAATTTGATGATTGAGATTCGAGAATGTTTTGGGACTCTTCATCCTCGCTTTTGATGCCAGTTCTCTCAGAAGTGTCCTTCTCCGTTTCAGGTAATTCTTCTCTAAACCTCAAAGTGTCAGGGATATCATCAAAGTGCTGAGTAGGCAGTTGAATTGTCTGTTCCTCCTCAGTATCTTCGAGGAAGCTCCGATCAACACGAAATGGGTCTTTTGTCTGCACAGCGAACTCTCTAAAACGAATACTCATATCAGCATCGCCCTGGGACTCAGTGAAAGTGCTTTCAGGTGAGAAGTTGGACTGACGACGAACGGGCTTTTTCTTTGCGCTCATGAAGTTTTGAGACTCTGGCGACTCTGGTTCTGGTGAAAATGGTGCAGGTGGTGGTGTTTGCGGGGCTGGCGATGAAAGTTGAGGTTCGACGGGAGATTCAGCTGCTTCGACGCCTGCAAGAAGCTCACAATTGAGCTCATCAAGGATCTCTTCTTTGACAGCGATTGCTAAGTCAGGATTGTCTGGAAGCCTTGGTGTTTCTGGTGGACCTTGCGGAATAGAGTCAGTGAGTGGTTTATCCAGACCAGATTTTTCTGAATGAATTTGAGGGATGGAGTCATCTGATTGGGCTAGGTCTTCCACATGCTCTGAATCATCAGGACCCGACGCTGTAGATGCTCTATCGCTATGCACCAAAGCATCATTTTCCAAAGACTCATTTGAAATTTGTCTCTCAGATGTTTCGTTGTCCTGCTGGTTATTATCCAGAGGAGTAGGCGATGAAATCTCATCTTGATTATCGTCTTGTTGTGGATCAACAACTGGTGCCGGGGATGCAATGGGAGATTGTTCATCTTTGATGGAAGGCGCCGGCGAATGACGCATTTCAGATCTTGGTGGCGAATCTGGAGGATTCGAAAACGTATCTGGCTCAACTGTTTGACGAGCAGAATCCGATGCTTGTGGCGTGCGAGAAGGAGCATTTGGACGAACTGCCAAGGGAACTTTTCTTCTTTTCGCTGGAGGCTCTTTGGTGACCAAATCGCCTGCTGTTGCTGGAGGCGAGGGTATACCTTGAATTGCTGTAGTTTGCTCAACCTCTTTGTTGGAACGCTTCGTAGGTTTTGAACCTGCTTTGGCTTGTCTCTTCCTTGACTTCTTCTTCACGGGCTCATCGCTTCTCAATTGTATGAACTCATTGTACATGGTACGATCGTTGATTCCATGTTTCCGCAAATGTTTCATGAACTGTTTCGTGGAGCCAGCAGAGCTTTTTTGGACTTCTTCCAGGCACTTCAAGCAACGAGCTGTTGCTTCATCGTTTTTGGTAAACCAGTTCCAAACCCAAGATTTTCTAGAATTGGACGTCGTAAATCTTGATAAATGTTTTTCGGCAATGGTATGAGGACCCGTTGGTGCCCGTTCGATCTTGCCATGTAGAAAGGAAAATCCAAAACTTTCTGGAGCCTCTGGAGAAACCGCCTTCTCGGGAATCAAGGTCAGAATGGCGCCCTCCATGTAACCTTTGACTCTTTTCATTTGGGCGTCAAAGTCCCATTTGGCATACTCAAAGCCGAGAGACTCGCAGGAGGTTATCAGCTCCTCTATTTTCGAGATATTGCTCAACACGCGGGCTTGGATGGTTTCTTTGGAACCGAGGAGCATCATGTCTTCTGCTAGGTCACCGATATCGGCGTCAACGGGAAAACCTCTGGTGTCAAAATGCACGTATATGTCAGCCAAATGAATGTTCTCACAAAGACAACACAAGGCTTGGATGTAGAAGAAGCCGCCATCGATAGAATACGGTGGCACGAGAAGCAACTCATCTAGAGACTCTCGGAGTTTCACGTACTGTTTCTCCACCAAAAGCTGCCAAAGTCCTGCCGCCACATAAGCTGGAGCATGTCTTCTGGAACCAGCACGAAAAACAGGCCCCACACGGGACTGAGTGGTCAAAAGAACACTAGGCAATACAGGATACACGAGCTCCAACCATTCCAAGAAGCGCCTGCACTTCAAGAGCTCGAGTCTGGAGCCTGTGTTCTGCCTGACCAATTCTTCCTTCCGTCTGGTCAATATTTCGACACCCAAGGGCCATATAGCACGGAGATCAACGTAGTCAAAACGGAGAAGAAGCGAAAAGGCCCTGTACGCGAGGTCCCATTGCTGTCGAAGAATGTTGACATGTAGAAGGTTCAGGAGATTGGTGATATGGCTTTTCACCACAGACTGTCTTTCATCTTGAAGCCCCGGGAATTCCATTCCTGCTTTGGTGAGAATAAAGCGATCTCTCGCCCACGAGCGTGCTGTGTCCAATCCGCTTTCCCATTTCTTGAGCTTCCTAGCAGCATAGAGGGTATCTGGATGAACCTCGTCGTCCATGACCTCCTCTTCCACATCCTCCTCAAGTTCTTCGATATCCTCGCTTTCAGAGCTCGAGTCCAGGCTATCGCTCTCATCGTCGCTATCGTCGCCGTCGACGTCGTTTGTGTTGTTTGTTCCATTGTTGATATCAGCACTAGCGTGTTTCTCTAAATCTGCAGCCTCAGCCACAAGCTCCTCGATCAAGGGCGTCTCACCCAGCTTCCCAGAATGCCAAAACTCATAAGTTTCTTCCGGTAGCGATCGGCTTTTGATGATTTCTGAAGCACGCCGTAGAAGCTCTTTTCTGGAGGCCTGGTCCAATACGGACCCACGGAGCCTCTCCACCTCTTTTACGAGGTTTTTCCGGACCTGAAGATCAACAAGACGTTCATATCGAGACCGCTTGAGCCCAGCTTGTCTGTACTTGCTGTGGCGTACGATGTCTTCAAACATGGTCCATGTGCGAGATGAGATGAGTGAGGCTACAAGTGAGGCTATATAAGCGAAATGTGGGGGTGCTGAAAAACTTCCACTTTTTGGGATTTTTCGTTTTGGCAGGTGAAGAGAGGGTGGGTTTCGGGGTGGTGATCAAATTATTGGTTGACGATGTTTCAAGAGTGTGTTTTGTATTTGTTAGGTTTACCACCAGGGTTCGATGTGTGGGTGCAAAATGGTGAGAGTGAGGAGCCGGCTTTATCGTGAAACATAAAAAGTGGGGTTTCTTCCGTTAATATTCTAATTTTTCGATTTTCTTCAACATGAATTAGTTATTATTGACGCCAAATGGTATTCTGATTAGAGGTATAGAAAAAGTTTGAACTAGTCGAATGTTTCAATAGAGCCTCACAGCGGTACCTTATCTACTACTACTACTACTACTACTACTACCACTACTACTACCGTTTCTCTCACAAATATCATTTATCCATTGAATGACCATTCTTGAAATCACACAAAGCATCCCACATTGAGTCTCGTCAAACTCCAACGAAGTGGCTGCACTCACAAACTTCCTACACTGAATCAACTCTTAACTATTCTTTGTCATTTTGTACAGTCTATTTACAAGAGGCGATTGTACGCTTAGAACATACCTGGCATGCCACCCATGCCACCCATGCCGCCGCCGCCCATGCCGCCAGCTGGTGGAGGACCCTTGGGCTCTGGGGCATCGGTGATGGCACACTCGGTGGTGGCCAAAAGGGAGGCGACACCAGAAGCGTCAACCAAACCGTTCTTGACAACCTTGAATGGATCAATGATACCAGAGGCAATCATGTCGGTGAACTCGCCCTTGGAAGAGTCGTAACCCTTGTTGAACTCAGGCTCGTCGTAGATCTTGCCAACAATGACAGAACCCTCCTCACCGGCGTTCTCAATGATTCTCTTGGCAGGCTTGAGGATGGCAGATCTGATGATCTCAACACCCAACTTCTGGTCAAAGTTGGCGGCCTTCTCCTTGACCTCGTCCAAGATTCTGGAAGCCTTGATCAAGGCAGTACCACCACCTGGCAAGATACCTTCCTGGACAGCAGCTCTGGTGGCGTTCAAAGCATCGTCGTATCTGTCCTTCTTCTCACCAACCTCAACCTCAGAGGTACCACCAACCTTGACGACGGCAACACCGCCAGACAACTTAGCCAAACGCTCCTGCAACTTCTCTCTCTCGTACTCGGAGGTCTGAGTGTCGTCAACAGAGTTTCTGATCTGCTCGCATCTGGCCTGGATGTTCTCCTTGAGACCCTCACCGTTCAAGATGACAGTGTCCTCCTTGGTGATGGTGATGGAGCCAGCAGAGCCCAACTGCTCAACAGTAGCGCTCTCAGGCTTGAGGTCCAACTCCTCGGTAAACACGGTACCACCGGAAAGGATGGCAATGTCACCCAAAGTGTTCTTTCTGTTGTCACCAAAGCCTGGGGCCTTGACAGCACAGACCTGGACCTGACCTCTCAACTTGTTCAAGATACAGGCGGCAAGAGCCTCACCGTCAATGTCCTCAGCCAAGATCAAAAGAGGTCTTCTGGTCTGGTTGGCCAACTCAAGAGAAGGCAAGATGTCCTGAATGGAGGAGAGCTTCTTCTCAGACAAGAGGATCAAGGGGTTCTCAAACTCAACCTTACCGCTCTTGGCGTTGGTGATGAAGTATGGGGAGATGTAACCACGGTCAAACTTCATACCCTCAGTCACCTCCAACTCGTCCTCCAAGGTCTTACCCTCCTTGACGGTGATAACGCCCTCTTTTCCGACCTTCTCCATGGCAGAAGCCAACAAGTTACCAATGTGGGCGTCACCGTTGGCGGAGATGGTGGCCACCTGGGCAATCTCTTCAGAGGTGGTGATCTCCTTCTTGTTCAGCTGCAAGAACTCAACCACAGCCTCAACGGCAGCCTGGGTACCTCTACGCAAGTCCATAGGGTTGCAGCCAGCGGCCACGTTCTTCACGGACTCGGTGAAGATGGATCTGCCCAAAACGGTGGCAGAGGTGGTACCATCACCAGCCAGCTCGTTGGTCTTGGAGGCAACCTCCTGCAACAACTTGGCGCCCATGTCCTCAAACTTGTCCTTGAGGGTGATGGACTTGGCCACGGTGACACCATCCTTGGTGATCTTGGGAGAACCAAACTGCTGCTCAATGAGCACGTTTCTACCCTTTGGACCCAAAGTCACGGAAACAGCGTCGGCCAAGGTGTTCACACCCTTGAGAAGGGCGGCTCTGCCTTCAACGCCGAATTTCAACTCCTTGTGCGAGAGGTGACGCACAAACGCTCTAGTGCTGGGGATTCTGGATCTCAACATTTGGTGGTTCTTGGATCTGGGGGAAATGCGCTGCTTATATAGTGGCCGAAAATTTTCGAGAAGGTTCTGTGCACTCCGCACCCCGATTTTTCACCAGGAAGCCAGCATACCATGGTGTTCAATTGGTGAAGGTATGGAATGTAATTGGATGGGGAGGTTTTCTAAAAGTTTCGCTAAGGTTAAGAATTGCTTGTGACACTGACGCTTGTAGTGTGTACCGCATGTTGATGATCGGTGTGGAGACTCCGATGCAGAATGGGTGCAAATTTGAGTCACTTTCGGAAAAGCACACTATGGGGAAGACAGCCCTCAATTGGTGGAATATAGCATCACTCTCTTTAGTTTAATACTTTCCGATCCTACCAAAACGTGAGCAGAATGACAAAAACGTATTCGATACCTTTAGAATGTGTTGGGGAGAATCTTGAAGTTTGGTTTGACTCTTGATCCGTATTTCTCGATTTTCGACAATGCCGTCGGTCCATCAATTCCATCATAATTTCAAAGGTACTAAAACGTCTCCAAATCTCTAAGAGTATGTAGCATTCCTCTATGTAAGTCGCCGGTCGAAACCGTAATGCCAGCATATAAGCGAAAGTGAAATAGATGCTCTTGAAACAACATCTCAATGAAAAATCATAACATGAATGGAAATTTCTGTCCAACAGCATTTGAGAAAAAAATGGCACTGTAAACGCATAACAGCGTGATTGCCGCTTGACAGGTTTGACACATTTCTCAGATTTCCGGCACCGTTCTTCAACTCTATTTAGCTTTTAATGTTGATCACATACTCGGACCAATTTTCAAAGACGTCAACAAATTCACAACTAGAATTGTCTCATTTAAGAATAGTAATGGCTCTACTCTTTCTACTAAAGTGTCGTCAAACCAAAAGTACATTATACATATCCGTGAGTGTCGCTCACACCATCGTGCTCGCTTGCCTATGCAACAGCGTACTTCTCGTCGAAAAGCTTTTCCCAGTTAAACTGTTCCGTAGGGGCCTCAAACTCTTCTCCTGTGTTGCTGAACAAAGTGTCCATCATTTGACCCACATTATCGCTGGATGCTGTGCGGTCTGTTTGAAACTCGTTGAAGCCAAGTGTGTCTGGTAATGGCTGGGTCATGGCTTCGTAAAAATTGATATTCTGTTGCATGCTACCCTCTTGCGGTAAACCATCACCCATGGTGAAATTCTCAAATTGGGGAGGAACAGAATTTCTGCCTGCAAACTGCCTGTTGCTCTGCAAATCAGACGTTTCCTCGTCTATTATGGTACCTTGGTACAGAGGTACAGAAGCAAGCGAAGGCTCACAAGACATGGTGGAGATCGACTGCGGCACGCTATATGCGCTATGTGGCGTGCTTTGGACCTCACCAACCTGGGGTGGCATCTGGCCATACGTCATGGGCGTCATTTGTGGAGGATTGTGCTGTGGGTGCGGTTGATTAGGTGGTCTTGGTGGATGAGAACCTGGAGCTGGCATGTTGTGCGGTGGAGCGTGGTGATACATAGGGGCTTGTGGCATGCCATAAGGTCCAAATCCTTGGGGAGGTGGTTGGTAGAAGGGTGGCCCCATCTGCGAATTGTCAAATTGAACCCGTTCCATCATTTGAAGTGGAGGCTGCTGTTGATATGGAGGAGCTTGGAAAGGTGGAGGTGGAGCAAGATTCTGGTTGGCATCAACGTAATCAGGTCTGCTTTCATTTTTGACCTTCTTATCGAAGGGCAGATTACAATCACTTCCCGAAGTGATGCCGTAGGCTGAACCTGGGGTCTCTGCGTGCTCTGAACCTGTCAGAAGAGAGTGTGGTGATGCTTCATCAATACTTTCCTTGAGCTGCTTCATCTCGTAGGCTTCTTCAGATGGAGCCAGTTTCACCGCAGGTAAATCTGTGCGAGAAGATCTCCACTCGTTGTATCTTCCCAAGAGACGCTCCATGGCACTGAACTTACACTTGTACTTTCTGGCACTCACACCATTGAGGTATCTTGTGTAAGCCTTCAAATGCTTCTCCATGTACAAGTAACTGTTAGGATGATCCATGATTAAAGTGACCACAACATGTGACAATAGCGTAATCATGCAAATGTCCAAGGTGGCCCAGTGGTAAGGGTCAGACTGATCATACCGCACAAACTTGATTGCATCGAGAGGATAAAGCTGTTGAGCTCTAGCCTCTCTTTCCATGCGCTCAAGACGCAGGTTAACAATCAAATGCACCTCCTTGGACATCTCCTCGATGATATAACCCGCAGAGTACTGTCTTGGAACATGCAAGAAAGGCTTGTTGATGAAAAGAAGGATATACCAGTACAAGAACTTGAGGTTATGATTTTGAAAAGCCAAATCGTCCAGCGCCTTGAGCAGTGCGTACAGCCAGTGAGAAGCAGGATCAAGATCCGACTTCCACTTCAAGATCTTCACATTGAACATCTTGGACCGGTTAAACTTTAACAAGTAGTTGATTCTGGGGTCTTTGTTGAACAGAATTGGCTCGTAAGTAGCTTTGTGCATTGGTCTCGTGAGTTCCAATAGCAGAACAGAGTCACGAATGTTGAGAAAGTTGGCATCGTCTTCGTCGGGCAACCGCTTTACTGGAACATTATTCTGTGTGATGGTGTTAGGCCTTCCGACCGCCATGCAAATGTATGAGTCAATGAGCATGAAGCCAAATAAAAGACGATTTTTCCTTGGACATATATCAGGTCCGTCATTGTGGTGAAAGCCCAAATCAAAGCCCATTCGCATGGCTGACCCAGAAAGCTGCCAGCCACTAGTCACCTTGCCTAGAGAGAACTCATGGGCTGCCAAAAGCATGTATGCTTGCGCCAACGGTATCAGCAGCTTCACCTCTGTGGGATACACCTTGCTCAATGCCAAAAGCTTGTATGCATCGGCGGTCTCGTAAGAAAGCAGTTCGGAGTTGGCGCAAATTGCATAAAGAAGCTCCTCGGAGACGTAAGTACTGTTCAAGACATTGCCCTTGTGAAGATCGGCCAAAATGGCTTCCTTATCGAGGTAGTAGGAGTTCAGCAGCGGCCACTGGTGAGTGAAGAAATTGACCACCACGCTTTTGATGAAGTCGTAGTTGGTGTGCACCGTTTCCAAGCCAGTGAGGACTTGGTCTGACGGCAGGCCCTTCAGCAGTTCGGGCGTGGTGTACTCGCCAAAATGGTAGATGGAACCAGGGCCGTAGTAATTTTCTTCATCGTCAAGATGGGCACGTTCATTTTCGGCGCTTTCTTCATTCAGCTGGATGGCCTCCATTTCTTCCAGCAACTGGTGCAATGGTTTGGGCAGAGCGGTGACGGGGAAAGTCGCTTCCAAAGAAGACAATTTGGCAGCCAAGGCGTCCTTGTCGCCACGCAACAGCACCAACTCGTTGAGGATGTTTTCGTAGATTTCGGCATTCGTTTCCAAGGACTTGATGTACACCAACGAGAACCGCTGGCTGCGTCTGTCTGTTGGGGAATATTCACAGACAATGTTTCGTTTCTGGCAGTTCAGACACGGCAGCTCGCCGTCACACTTACGTTTGAGTTTTCGACAGTGGACACACGAGATCTTTCTGTTTTTCTTTGCTTGGGCGTTCATGGTGGAATTGTTCTGTGGGACTGTTGCTTCTTGGTGTTTCTTGAGCTAGGAGTGCTGGAATGTTATGGAAGCTGGAATGGCTAGTTGTAGGGAACTTTCGGGCAGGACGTTCGAGTGGAAGGTTTGTTTGGATGTGGATTCCAGGCCTGTGGCCAAAAACGTCCTTCGTTTTCTGGAGAAGGCACTGGCCGACGGGGTGGTGCCTGACTTTAAGGACAAGGCCGATATTTCGATGGATAAGCCGACCTGGCGCTTTTGCGGTGGGAAGAGATGGCTTTTTGATGGATTAGAAACAGACGTGAATTGTCTGAAAACTTGTAAGCTTCACTGGGATGAAAAAAGAAGTGTAGCGTATATCACTAAGCCGCCGGGCAGAGGGTGAAGAGCACGCAGGGCTAAGGCTGGAATGAGGGCCTGCGCCAGTGCACGTCGCACAGGAACCCCACCTGGGCAAATCGTCCGTTTTACACATCTGGGAGTTTTTAATGCCACATTGCTGCCAAAAGCGGGCTTTCCGAACACAACGGTGTTTTCAGAATCCCCGTAGCTGCTCTGGTTCGTGAGATAATCGGCCTTTGGTGCGGCTTCCTTCAGCGCCGCTCTGCAAGCAGGTGTTCCAGAAATGGCTGCAACAGACACCGTCGAGGCATGAAACTACAAGACTACTTTGGTTTGAATTTTCAGGGTTCCAGCTGACCCAAGCCCTTCTGCCTCGAGGCAGGCGTTGCGAGCGTGTAGTAGCAACTGGGTTCTGAGTGCTGGGTTTGCGCAATGGTTGGTAGAAATGGCCGGCTTAGGCGTCATTGGCTAGAACGGTCAGGGTCATGGCAACGCAGTCAATATGACGTCTACAGAGTCGGGAAATTCGCAGAATTCGTCCACTGACAAACAGCACCTGTGAAACGTGGCGTAGTCGTCTGTGGCACAAGTGGCTGATGTGGAGTTCCGAAGCTTCTACCATGTCAGTTTAGCCGCCACATGACCCATGGGTGTGTGTGTACTGGTGTTTTCCACATTTTCACGGGAGTTTTGCGGGAGGCTTCCGATGATATTTTTCTACAGCTTCTTCTGCGACAGATTCTTGCGTAAAGCCGCAGGGAAGGTACCAGCCACAAGTGGCGAAGGCGGTTTTTCCGTCCATGGAAGCTTTTTAGCCTTGCCCCGGGTTTTGTGTAGTATCTGCGCTTTCGAAACATCACCATTGTCGTTTTACGATCTGGTACATGAAAGCCGACTACGGACACGTGGATGGCTGTAGAAAGCCTCTGAACTAAGGTAGCTATCCACCGATGAGTCAACAGCAGCAGAGCCGGTCATTCCCATCGAATAACGCCAATTTTACACTTTCTGATTGGTGGCTTTTCCCTGATATCTCCTGCGTCTTCCCCGTATGGTTTGGAGAACTGGCCTTCGGGAAGCTTGCTCTCAAAGTGAGACATACATGGGAACTTTCGCCTGGAGAGGGGCACAAGCACAAATAAGATTTGAGAACCGGGGGATCCTGCGGCGGCTATTTCGGGGGTTTCCGGCGGAGTGCTGATCAGTTGGAGGTGTGAGGATATGTGGAATGTTGGATCAATGGGGAGGAGAGGTCACAGTGGTCGTAGTTAATTAGGCAAAAGCACAGAAGCACAGAAGCACAGAAGCGGTCGATTGTGGATATTAAGGTGGTTTACTTCCTCATCTGCTTAGTTATTAGTCACTAGGATTTGCTTTTTATTAGTCACTGGGCTCGCTTTCTTCAACCCTTCCTTGTTCATCCGAGCCGTATCACACTAGCTGCGAATCACGAAAATGGCCCGTTCTCCAGGTACCACCTTTCATTATCAACAACATGATCATCAAAATACGACTCTCCATTATCCCACAAAACTATCTCTTTTAAAAGTATCACCCCCAAATTGCCTCTCCACATCCTGACACTCTAGTACAACCCGCACTATCATCATCGCACAATACTACTACACCGATAACCCACACCCAATTCTCACCAACACAATCGTTTCATGGATAGCGACGGCTTTGTGCCCATCTTGGCCATCTTCTATGCCGTCTTCCACCCCACCGAAGGTACAAAGATTGTGCACCAGGTTCCTGAAACAGCGATCTCCCTGGCAGCCAACTCCACAGGTGCTTCCCTTTTCAACTTCGACACGGTGAAAAACTACGTCATTCCCAAGCCCCAGTTATGCAATAAGCTCATCTCGTTCAAGATCGAAAACCTCCGTGTCTTGGGGTACCCGGTCAACATCGAAGGAAGCCGATACCTGAGAAACTCCTTCAACTTCAACTTTTGCTTTGTGTTTCCTTATAATTCCGATACGACGCCGTACGAACTGGCCATTCAGCGAATGGGTCGCATGTTCCGGGCCTTGGAGGAACAGTCCTTCATGCTTAGCAAGCTTGACAAGGAAATGATGTTCTTCAGCGATAAGGCAGCACCGTCAACGGGGAAAACGCAATACACACCCGGTCAGGGAAAAGTGAAAAAGTTCACCCTTCTGTCAATTGAATCCCTTATACACCAGATCTTCCAGGACCTCAACAACTACTCAGAATGCTGCATACCCATAGACACCTCCAACAGTGTGGACATTAAGCTTTTCCCTGTTCTACCGCCACCGGTGAACATCAAGGCATTCCAGGTCCCTCTCATGGCTGTGAGATTACATTCGCTTATAGACGTCAATTGGGATCCAACAATGGTGAAGATTCTCCCATTCATCAACGGACTCAACTCAGTAAAACGCATTTCTGAATTGGCCGATGCAGACTACCTTTTGACCAAACAGTGTATTCAGCATTTGATGCACTACAGGTGTCTTACCATCGTCGACATTTTCCAGTTCAAAAACGTCTACGCCCCAACCAACAATATTGGTAACTTCCTCACAGCTCCCGGCATGGCCGAAGAATGCCAGGCCTACGTCATCAAAATCCCAAATTCGGAGGATCTGGTAGTGGCAACGCCGCTGGTTTCGGCCACTCCAGCCACTCCAGGAACCCCACGGTTCGAATCAGAAGGAAGCAAAAGCCTTGAGCCCGCATCTGCATCACCCAACACATACTTCAAGGGCCCCAAAGGGCGAATCCACAAGCTGTCTCGTCCCATTCACATTCCTTCAAAATCCACTTTATTCTATCTCTACCGCCTGTTGAATCAGGGCCAGACAATCAAAGAGTGGTACATTCAGCACCAAAAGGCATTGGAAAACATAGACGTCAGAAGATTTATAAACTTCGGCGTCGTTCGGGGTCTCATCTACAGACTGCACTCGTATACAATATTACAATCCGTGACGAAGTTTTTCGAGAATGAAAAGTCTAATCAGGATCCATTGAGTGAGTTGGTGAAGAGCCACGAAAGCCAGCTAAGGCGAGCAGCGAAACAGCGTGCCATGTCTCACGCAAGCTCTAATCAGGAATTGGGGCTTCTCCGGAGCTCAGTCAATGAGAGCAATCTTAAAACTGGAAGAAAAAGCAGGACGGTGAGCTTCCACTACCAGGTTGAGAGATTCAGCCAAAGCGACGATACGCTCTCGTCGGATCTGGAGGTTTTTGAAAGCGATTCTGATGATTCTGACGAAGAAGATCTACGTGAGGGGACCAGCCGCCACAGCAGGTCTGACGATTCTGAAAGTGAATCATCTGACGAGGAGGACGAAAACAAGGAGGAGCTCATCAAAGTCATCAAGCTTGTAAAGGGCGTTCAACACATGGATCTGATATGCACAGAATTGCAGAAGCCGAGGTCTGAAGTCGAGAAGCTTCTCGATCACTTAGGCGCTCACTTTGCCATCAACTCATGAGGTCATGCAAGCGAAACTGCGAAACCATTCAAACGACTCAATGTGGTGATCGAGCCCAAAAAACCTGCTTTGTTGAATTGAAACTGGTTCAACTTCACAGACTTATACTATTTTACTGAGCTTCACTGAGGCCATCTGTTGATGTGACAAGGAGGCGGCGCGGCCGGGTAACCCTCTCCACAATCGCGCGCCTTATGTTATGATAGCGAGCAAAAAGTAAACAACCTCTCGCTTGTTACTACATTCTTTTACATTAACATCACCAATTGTCCTAATGTCGGGAAAAGGAAAAGTCCACGGAGGCAAGGGCAAGTCTGCTGAGAGCAGCAAAGTGACCAGCTCCCACTCGGCAAGAGCCGGGTTGCAATTCCCCGTGGGAAGAATCAAGAGATACTTGAAGAGAAACGCCCAGAACAAGATCAGAATCGGTTCCAAGTCAGCCATCTACTTGACCGCCGTGTTGGAGTACTTGACTGCTGAGGTTTTGGAGTTGGCAGGTAACGCTGCCAAGGACTTGAAGGTCAAGAGAATCACCCCTAGACACTTGCAGTTGGCCATTAGAGGTGACGAAGAGTTGGATAACTTGATTAAGGCTACCATTGCTTACGGTGGTGTGTTGCCCCACATCAACAAGGCGTTGTTGTTGAAGGTGGAGAAGAAGAAGGGCAAATAAGCGGCCGTTGGCGCTCTGTACAATATATGAATGTATATTAATTGTGATCTTACAGTATATTTTGGTGGTGATGTCGATGTAGTTTTGTAGCTTGTCATCTATGCAATTCTATTTACATGCTTTGGTTCGGATGCTTCCCGTCGGGAAGCCTCCACCCGTTTTGCTGTTTCATCAGCGGCTGCTTTCGTGGCCTCCTGCAAATGATCGATTTCTTTCGATAGCAATTTGAGCAAGCTCTTCACCTCTTCAATGTCGTCCTGAAGTTCGCTGATGTCGTTCTTCACATTACGCTTTTCAGCAGCCAGTTTCCGTCTCGATCGGTACGACTCATAAAATATAAGCAGGCCCGCCACAGTGAAGATGAATGTTTCCAGAAGGAAATTGGCGCCGCTGTCGATGGCCTTTTTGTCGTTCAACGGGCGCACCTTGATTTTGTTTTCTCCCAAGAGCTTCATCCGCAACCTCACATCAGTCGAATGAACCGTCTGGGCTATTTTGATGCACGCTTTTCGAAAGCCCTCGTTGTTTTTCGCCTGCGCCTTGAGTCCGTTGGCTATCGGCTTTGCCACCGTCCGGACAAGGAGCGACGTCACCTTGAGCGCTATTCCGCTCATGATGAAGAATAGTGGTTGTTGATGTGAGCTAGTCTGGGTACAGGCCGGTGGCGGTTCGTGGTGACTGGGGTGGTTTTTCTGGCTGTGGAGATTGTGGGGATTTTGGGAAATAGATGATGTAAAATCAAAAGTGGAAAGGGCTATGGGGAATTATTTTTGTTGAAGGTGGTGGTTTTGTAGTTTTGGAGGTGATTGGTTTTTCGCAGCCATTTGTGGGAAGTAGCTGGGTGAGGGTGCTTAAGGTGATGGAGGAGGGCGAGTAAGGAAAGGATAGGAATGTACAATGACATAGTGGATGTTAAGTTTTTTTAATGTCAAGGGAAAGGATAAAGAGGGCATCTTTGGATAGAGACGATCGTCTATAGCTGTAGATGGTCTTAGAGATGTCCAGTCAAATGAATGTGAAGAAGCGATGGGAAAGGGACTAGTAATATTGTGGTATCACGTTTGACAGTGCTACGAAGTTAATGAAAAAGGTTCGATGTAATGACTGTCGTGAGGACGCATGGGTTTTGTTACTTCTGGCTACTTACCGGACCCATAGCTATGTGCTCCATGAAGGCCATAAGCGATGGTTGCAACATCGTTGGAGACGGAGAGAATCCAAGTAGTTGTAGATTGTGGCACGTCGATCAATGAATGAATAAAGAAAGAAGAAAAGCAAAAAAGCAATATCTGCGGTTCCGACGGTCTGACAATCCACCAGATAAGTGCCTCACTATGGCCAGGCTCTAGACGTTAACAGTACTCAATATGCCCACATAGCCAAGGGACTCTTATCTCCCAAAAGACTCAACCCTTTCCCACTGACATCAATATACTCCTACAGAAAAATCCATCGCCGGGGCCAGAACGAGCGAAATCTCAGCACGGTGCATTTTGCAACCATTTCTAGCCCACACTCCTATGCAACTTTTACCCGATGAAAGCCACCAGGCCGTAGCCATAGAATCCCCAAACGGCACAGAACACCATGCCCTATTCACCTGGACCACGACAACTCCCATCGACAGCTTCTCCCATCGCCGGTTTTCCCATCGCCATATCACCCATCTACTTTTCTCAGCCATCAAACTCTGTGCCTCCACCGCTTCCACCGTAGTGCAACCCGGCCTTACCAGAAATTCACAAAACGGCGAAGCACAAAGCCCGAGCCGACAATGGCAAGTGCCGGTGTTAACCAAAACGAACAAGGTTAGGTGGATCTGCGAGGCTGGGTCGAGCGGAATCCTTGCAGCCGGTGACTAGCAAAGTGCACCCACAAGGTAGAGTGCACCCACAAGGCAAAGGCAAAATTACAAGCCATATGCAAATGCAAGAAGACATTTTTTTTTTCAGACACCCGCCTCCACAAATCAATGTCCGAAAAGATTAAGCCTTAACCCGCTAGCACTGACGTAACGGCCCTTGGCACGGAGGTACTATGGCACCCCACCACCCCCACCGCACTGAGGGTGAGTGAGGGTGAGCAGTGAGGGTCGAGGACGAGGCGAGAAGCCAATCGGAAGAAAAAGCGCAGAGACGAAAAAATGCAAAAAGGTGTAGTCAAGAAAACCACGGGGACGTCGAGAAAAGTCGAGATTCGGAGCTTGCCACGGATTTCAATTAGGGGGTCTTGAAAGCCTCGTGAGGTTGCAGCCACGGCTGGGAGTCGGTGTTACAGCAGCCTCCTGACTCGGGAAGCCTTGTGCTGCACTTTTTGGGCAGTTGGGTTCGGTGTTAGCTCGCCCGGCCCGCTCCGCCCCTCCGCCGCCCAACCTTCCTTAACTATGAGGATTTTTTGAGGAATTCTTTTTTTTTCGTTTGTTTGCCCTTTTAGGTTTTGGCTGCTTGCACTGCTCCATACCGCCTGGCCACTCGGGGCTGCTTTTTTTCAATTAGCCTCATCGTGGGCCGCGCGGATCTCGTAATTAGCGGACTACTGTCTGGTCTAGCGCGGAATGGATGGTCGATGGGTGATTGATGATATCCAGCCCAAAAAAAAAACCAAAAACCAAAAGCCAATCAACTCTCAAAAACATCCCCAAACAAAGAACAAAAAAGTCCATCCCAATCGCACCAATTTCCCATGTCCCATGCTCCCCTTGTGCGTTCCACCCTCACCCTCAGCTCAACCCGCTCGACAGTGGGGCACAATGAACCAAGAAAACCGTGCGGGTACACTGCCCTGACTCGCTCGATCTGAGACCGGTTTCACGGGGATTCTCTCGAATTTATACCACTTTTCTCATGGGAACCAGCAAATCGCCTCATGACCTGATTTGTCCCCGCTGGACCGAACGTCCCAAACCCCGTCTGCCTGGAATTGACCCTCCTACTCGGAACCTACTCCGAATGTAGGCGCCTGCATGCGGCGCCCCGCAGACCCAGTTCTGTGGGGTCAAGCCGCCTGGTATAAATACGTCCCGAGCCCCTCGAAAATGGCTCCTCATCCCCAAATGCCCGAGTCCACTCTTATGGAATCCCAGAAGGCCCAGCAGCCACCCCAAGGCTTCTTCGAAAGAGCCCGCCACACCCCCCACTTGGCCTCGCTCGACGAGTACAACAAGTTGTACCGCCAGTCTGTCGAGGACCCAAACGCCTTTTTTGGCGAACAGGCCAGAAAGCTCTTGCTGTGGTCCCGCCCCTTTGAGCAGACCCGTTACCCTCACGACACCAAGAATGATTTTGTCGACGGTGACTTGCCTGCGTGGTTTGTCGGTGGCCAGTTGAACGCGTGCTACAATGCCGTGGACCGTTGGGCCATTGAGCAGCCTGACAAGGCCGCCATCATCTACGAGGGCGACGAGCCCGACACTGGTTACACCATCACCTACGGCGAGTTGCTCAAGCAGGTGTCCAAGTTGGCACAGTGCTTGGTGCGCTTGGGCGTCAAGAAGGGCGACACCGTCGCTGTCTACATGCCCATGGTGCCCGAGGCTTTGGTCACTCTTTTGGCCATTGTCCGTATTGGTGCCGTCCACTCGGTCGTTTTCGCCGGTTTCTCCTCCACCTCCCTCAAGGACAGAATCGTCAATGCCAACTCCAAGCTTGTCATCACCGCCGACGAGTCCAAGCGTGGTGGTAAGACCATCGAGACAAAGAAGATTGTCGACGAGGCCCTCAAAGACTTGCCCGACGTGAAGAACGTGCTTGTCTTCAAGCGCACTGGCTCCACCCACGTTCCTTTCCACCGCCCAAGAGACTTGTGGTGGCACGAGGAGCTCTCCAAGTACGGCAACTACTTCCCTCCTGTGCCATGTGACTCCGAGGACCCATTGTTCTTGTTGTACACCTCAGGCTCCACTGGTAAGCCCAAGGGTGTCCAGCACAATGTCGCTGGTTACTTGTTGGGTGCTGCCTTGACTGCCAAGTATACTTTCGACTTGCACAAAGATGACGTTCTCTTCACCGCTGGTGACATTGGCTGGATTACAGGCCACACCTACGTGGTCTACGGTCCTTTGCTTAACGGTGCCACTACTGTTGTGTTCGAAGGTACCCCAGCCTACCCAGACTTCTCCCGCTACTGGCAGGTGGTTGACAAGTGCAAGGTCACTCAATTCTACGTGGCTCCCACCGCGTTGCGTTTATTGAAGAGGGCTGGTACCTCTTTCGTCGAAAAGTACAAGTTGGACACCATCAGAGTCTTGGGTACTGTCGGTGAGCCTATCGCTGCCGAGGTCTGGCACTGGTACAATGACAACATTGGCCGTGGAAAGGCTCACATCGTGGACACATACTGGCAGACCGAGTCTGGCTCCCACTTGTTGACCCCAATGGCCGGTGTCACCCCAACCAAACCTGGTTCGGCCTCCTTGCCCTCTTTCGGTATCACCGCTCACATCTTGGACCCTATCACCGGCGAGGAATTGAAGGAGAACGGCGTCGAGGGTGTCTTGGCTATCAGAGATGCTTGGCCATCCATCGCCAGAGGTATCTACAACGACTATGCTCGTTTCGTGGACACCTACTTCTCCTCGTACAAGGGCTACTACTTCACTGGTGACGGTGCTGCTCGTGACAAGGATGGTTTCTTCTGGATCTTGGGCCGCGTTGACGATGTTGTCAACGTCTCTGGTCACAGATTGTCCACTGCCGAGATCGAGGCTGCGCTCATTGAGCACCACATGGTGGCCGAGAGTGCTGTTGTGGGATACGCTGACGACTTGACTGGTCAGGCTGTTGCTGCTTACGTTTCCTTGAAGTCGACTTTCAGACCTGATGACAAGGAGACTGTGGACAACGTCAAGAAGGAATTGATCTTGACGGTGAGAAAGGAGATTGGTCCTTTCGCTGCCCCCAAGTTGATCTTGTTGGTAGATGACTTGCCCAAGACCCGTTCTGGTAAGATCATGAGAAGAATCTTGCGTAAGGTTTTGGCTGGCGAGGAGGACCAGTTGGGTGATATCTCGACTTTGTCGAACCCTGGTGTTGTTTCTCAGATCATTGAGGTGGTGAAGCAGTCCAGGAGATAGGCAATCTTGCTTACAGATAGGATTATGACGGCTTAACGTGCTATATATTATTATTAGATTATTGTTGCCATGCTAGATATGTGCGGAAACAATTTCTCTCGACCAATACAGAAAAGACCTATACGGCTGTAGTACAGATCCGATGCGATAATAAATAGGGCGAAGGTAGGTACCTCCGATATGACGGGTGTGTGAACCCTGAGTCTGCAGACCAATCATGCCCGTCCAGACTATAAAAGTTGAAGATTCTCCAGAAACCGGGAAAGATGTAGAACTCAAATCTCCTCCTCATGTCTCTCGAGACTTTGAAGAAGCGATGCAGCGGTAGGCTTCTCAGCGACTACATGCGTGCAGATGCCCTTTGATGTAAGGTAGTCCTCGGTGGTTGGACCTATGCTAGCAATCCGTGCTGCAGGGAGTTTCTTGTCCTGGAGATGCTCCACTATACCTTCAGTTCCTTGCGGACTGAAGAACACGATCCAATCAACAGGAGCACTGCAGCGGTACAAAAAGTCATCCACAATGCCGCTCTTATTTTCGGTTTTGTATATCACCTCCTCCACCACGTTCACTCCATGACTTTTCAACTTCACAGGAATCACGTCCTTGCGTATTCTACCGGTAAAGAACACAATTCGTTGACTGTGCTGCTCAGGAGACAAATCCTGTAGGATGATATCAGCTAGAATTGCCCCGTTTCCAGCTTGTGAACCTCCTCGAACATCGCCAAACCCGTTGGCTCTTAAGATCTCTTCAGTAGCTGGTCCAACTGTATAGCCGGTTTTGGCTCGGATTCTTTGGGCAGTTTCAGTACTTGTCTTCGAGATCTCGCCAAGGCAAAGATGGAATACTTCGACTGCTCTTTGGGAGGTTATGATGAAGCGATCTGTTTCTTCTAGAAAGGCGCTGCTGCATAGATACTGGGTTGTTTCCTCCACACTGACCGGACCGTGGTTTAGAAGGGGCACAAATTCAGGACTATGATTCGTGGAAAACGCTTCATGGTACGTGTCCACCGGGGTTGTCTTGTTTTTTAGAAAAAGCACCCGCATCTGGTAGTTGTTAGTTGGTAATGCGGTGAAATCTACTAGCTGCGCGATCATCAACCATTACTTATTATCATATACACGCCGTTACCCTAAGGCGTCCTAATGCCCTGTCGGCCTATCCTTTGAGGGCCCCTGCGGCTTTGCGAGCCTCTTTTCTGAATACCCTTGTGATGTGCTCGTTGCCAACCATAAAGTTACCGAGCGTGTCACGGCCCATGTCCTTGAACTTCTCCACGAATCCAATGGGCTGGCCGGTGATACTCACGTACAAAAACAACCCAATGATGAAAACGAGAATCGGCACCCAGAAGAACAACAACATCTTGTCGCTCTCCACCGTCTTACGTGGGTGGTTGATATACGAGATCACCATGTCTTCTGACGAGTCTGATGTGAGTCCCGCATCTTCCTCTGTTGCCAGACGCTTGCGCGTGGCCAGCGAGCCTTCAATGCTCTGCAGACCGTTAAGCTGTCTTTCCTGTTGTGTCTTTGGCTTTTCTCCGACGTTCAGGTGTCCGAAGGGGAAGAGATCATCGTACGAAGGGAGCTCCGCGTCGCTGTTATCGCTGTGGAAAACAGCGTTTTTCATCTTCTGCCACAAACCCTTTCTAGGTGGTCTGTCTGGGCCCTGAATCGGGCCATCCTCGTCATGTGCATCGTCGCTTTCATCATCGCTGCTCTCGTAATCCTGGTAGTCATCATCGTAATCGTCCTCGTCGTGAAGACCAGTTTGGAATTGTCTGCGGAATGGCTCACGGCCGTGGTCCGAGAAACTATCTTCAGAATCGAGCTCAGAATCGGCGAAATCGGAGGAGTCACCACCGTATCCGTCAGGTGAATTAGGCCTTGTAGTTTCGTAGGCATTGTCGGTGACCTCGGCATCTCTTGTCTCTTGGCCATCTTCAGCCGACGATTCCATCACCATCTTCGAAATATGCTTTCCGTAGTCAATCATGAACAAAGAGTTCAATGAGTCCACGCTGTAAGATTTAGTCAACTCTTCCTCGACCTCTCTGCCTGAGTTGTTCACACTGCTCACCTCGTCTGACATGTAGCTCTCAGCTTCAAGCTTATTGAACACGTCCAACACATTGATATCACTGTAGTCCTTCAAGAACTTATCGTTGGCTAATTTGAGGTTCCAGTTAGACTTGCACTCAATGAAGACCCTCATCAAGTCACGAGAACCACACATTGATGCGAAGAACAAGGGCGTAAGACCCTGGTTGTCCTTGATATCAATCTTGCAGCCGTGAGTGATGAGGAACTTGATCAAATGCGTGTAGTTTTTGAGTGTAGCAAGGTGCAATAAGGACTGACCCTGGTTGTTGCACAACTGCCAGTTGGGAATGATGATGGGGCAGTTTGGCAAGTCAACCAAAGAGAGGAAGTTAATCAAAATCTCTTCGGTAGAGAGCTCGGACTTCACAAGCTGCTCCACAGCCTTGTGAGCATTGTCGTACCATTCCTTACTGGCCTGGTTCATTCCTGACACGTTTGTCTGTTGGGGAGGAGTGCCGCTGTTACTGCCAGACTGAGAGTCGGAGCCAACAATACGCTTCGCAATGTTTTTGGCGTCCTCCAACTTTCCATTCATCTTCAAACCAACAATTTGTAATGCAAGCTCAATGAGCTGGCGGTCGGTGTCGTCAGTGTATGTGAATATCAGCTGCTGATTAACTGGGATGACGTGCTCTAGACTTTCAAAGCTCACCAAGACTTGTCCTGGCTGAGCCGCAGGTGGAAGGTATGTCACCATTGTGCTGTCAGACCAGCAGTGCGTGGCCAAGGAATTTTTGGAACCAAACTTAACGTTCAATCCAGGACGGAAATTGAAACCCAAAAGAGTGACCTCTATACCTCCTCTGATGGGTCCTTGGGCAGGAATGATCTTTTGAATCATCGGGTAGTTATTATTTTGCTGTGCCATGCCAAACAGCTGTTGCAGACGTTGCCTTGGAATAGGCAGAGCTTGGACCAGCTGTGTAAATGAACCAGGCACAGAGCCCTTACTCACCAACGATAGACTGTTTTTTGGGTTCATGTTATGGATCGATGTGTTTGTATCACTGTTACTGAGGGGCGATAAGCCCGTCGAGCCATTGTACATTGGATTGGCTGATGTGTTGCCACTGTCGTCAAACGACATCTTCTTTCTCTTCGTTCCTCTGTGTCCGGATAGGGTATCAGTGTTGGTATCCGTGTTGACGAGAGCTTCTGAGTTTGAGTCGTCAATAGAGTTGGGCGAAAGAGGGTGCAAGGATCCGTCGTTGTTGTCGCCAACAGAACCCTCCGATTTGATTCTGGGCTTTGATGGCTCCTTTGAAGCAGATTGGTTTTTCTTTCTGTCCATGATCATGATAGGGTTCAGCAAATGCTTGGCCACAACGTCACCCAAATAATTTTTCACGACGAATAGAAGCTTAAAGCCGTCTTGCTCCTTGTGATGTCTGCAGTAACAAACAATTCTAACGGAGAAATGCAAACTCTTGCTTGGGTCATCTATTAGGCCCGTGGGTGGTGCAAAGCTGACCATCTCTTTGGAGTTGTAAATGATGGCTTTCTTGATCATGTCCTCGTCGCTCCACATGTTAGGAAGAGACTTGCCTGCGGACGTTGGAGAGTCTCCATTTTCAACACCGCCCGTTTTTGATCTCGATGCTCTCTTCTGTTCTCTCTTGATGCAGCGCTTGCAAATGTTGCAAGAAGTCTTACCGTCGGAAGTCATGACGTAAGTTTCCATATAGAGCATGTTCTCCTTGAGGAAATCAGGCAACGAGTCGGCGCTTGACAGCAAACAGTGTTTTGTCTTAGACACCAAATCTTGTGGGATGCGAACCAAGGTTTCTTTGGGAGCCGGGCTGAAAGCGAAGCGTAACTTGATCTGGGTTTCCACTCTAGAGTATGTGGGAAGGTCCTCAACGTCGAGCTTATATGGGAGGGCATTCATTGTAGCAGGGGAGAAATCCAAGTAGGAAGGATCCTCGAGTTCCAAGGAGTCAGGACACACCTTTTGCATTGGGTTACCAAACTTCACTTTCGAGACTTCCTTACGGACCTGCTCGTAAACAGAGAGAGCCAGGTCGTCGGAGGAGTGCTTTTCTGGGGTGTTATTGGCAAAAGAGTCTCTCTCGAAGTTCTCATGGGACAGGTATAGGTAGTTGTGGCCTTGTTCGGGCTCCACTTTGGTAGCTTCCTCGAGCATGTCGTCTTCAGGCTTGAATTTCTGGAACATCACGTCAAAATCAGGATGGTAGGGACTTTGGATACCGCTGTTCACTGGAGAGGCGGAGTTGACGGAGTCAAACACTCTCTGGTCTAGGAATTCACTAAGAATGTCTTGATCATCCTGGTCCTGGTGGAGAAGAATATTGTGGTCTACGACCATGTCGTCAGCGAAGGCCATGTTGAATCGGACCTGCTGGAAGGATGTGTTTTCGGGGAGATCTGGGGGAAATTAAAACTGCTGTTGACGGTGGTCTGTCTTTTTTGCTGGCCTTTGTGGATCTCCTCTTCGCTGGGTATGGGTCTGGTTTACGGGTCTAACGCGAACCTTATAGCCTCTTCTCAGAATAGGGGATTCACTTGTGGCCACGGTAGCGGCGGTGGGCGGTACGGAGGTGTGATTGCCTTTTACGAGGTGGTGTACGGGTCTTTAGTGGGTCTCGCCGCAGTTGACAAGCTTCTCGGTGCTTCTATGTTGTTGTGTGGGACTAGATTGCAGTATGGCGGTACCTGGGGAAGCGTTTTGTTGGGTACCATGTTGGGGCGCGCAAGTCTAGACCCGTACACCGCGTAAAAAAAGAGATCTTGGTCACGTGACCGTCTCCTCCCACGCAGGTGCGCCTAAATTTTGTAGTGGGAGGTAGGCGGACCACTTTTAAAGGGTGGTGTACGGGTGTGGTGCCTTAACTCCTACGAAGAGGGTGCCAATCACGACAATGGCATTCATATGACTTCGATATAAAGAATGTGATTTCGGCCCCAACGGAATTGATTTACGAAAATGAGTGCCACTCGACTTCAAAAGGCAACTTTTTCCAGCTTTCCGAAATAGTTACCCAGCTTCATCGCCAAGGCTGCCATTGTTGGAGCAAAGGTGGGCCGAGCAGATGTCAAGATTTGTCTTGTGATCTGGCTAATGCGGATTTAAATCGCTTTTGTTGGATGAGGATCGAGGCTGATTTGGCTTGTGGTTATCCTCGGCGTTTCTTTCGCCACCGTGTTGAATGGCTGCAAAACACCCAACAACAGGTCAAGTGCGATTGAGCAATTTCATGCGGCCATTTGTTGAACCGTGTGTTTTTGACCGTTGGGAACTAGACTTTAAGTTTTCAAAGGTTTTACTGATCAATTGGTGGAAAATGATGTTAGGGAGACCCTTGGACGGATGGACCTTAAGGGGGACGGGTGCACAGAGGACTTCGAGAAAACCGAGCTCGCCAGGTAGAAGCTTTAAGCAGTGAACTTACTAACTAATGTCAAGAAAGACCTCCACCGGTTTCTTCCAGGTGAATTTTGTGGAGTTACCTCCAGTAGGGTTCCGTGAACATGGAGGGATATGCAGTACCAACGTCAACAACCTTGCCAACCACAAGAACTAGCAGCCTGTCGGAGAGCCCAAATTGGCTCCTTCCTCAAAACACCTGAAAAAAAGGTGGCCACCGACTATCTCAACGAAACAGCCATCGTGTGGCCTTTAACGTGTATCACGTGCTCGCAGTCACGTGCACGCGGTTTATCTTCAACGTTCTCCATCGTCGTCAAACACATCCCATGCCCAAAAACACCCTTTACGTTACAGGGTTCACCAAAGAATCCAAGGCAGCCGACTTGGCGCCCGACTTCGAGAAGTACGTTCCATGCTAGTTCCGGCACAGATCCCCTCCCCTTCCTTCCCCATTCCATCCTCTGAATCCATCCAGGCCTCCACCTCTCCAGCCTCCATGAGTCTCTCGCTTTCTTCTTTATTTGTCCGGTTATCCATCCATCCCAATCCAGAAACTAACATCCAGATATGGCGAGCTCGTCCGGCTCGATATTCCTCCCCCCAGAACAGACGACGGTGAAAAGTATGCCTTCGTGGAATACAAGACCGAAGAAGATTGTGAGAAGGCTCTAGAGCTCGATGGCAAACCTTTGCCTTACGCCAAACAAGACGGTTTGGTTGTCCAGATGGCCCGTTCAGATCCCTATTCCGCCAGAAGAGGTCTGTTTAGAGGATCCCGAGGTTTCAGAGGTGGCCGTGGAGGTTACGGAAGAGGCGGATACCCTAGAGGAGGATACGCCACACCTCCTTACGGAGCTCCATACCCACCCCCACGCGGCGGCAGAGGTGGCTACGGCTACGGCTATGGCTACGAAAGAGGCGGATACGGCTACCCTGCTCCACACCCTTATCCACCTCCAAGAGGAGGCCGTGATCCATACTACGACGGATACGGCTACGGTAGAGAGCCTTATGGCTACAGAGACAGGCGGTACGATGGTCCTGGTGACGAAAGAGATTCGTACAGAGACAGAGCAGACAGATATGTGGGTGACCGCGGAGGAAGAGACCGTGATTTCGAGACTAGGGACGAGGACCGCAGCCGAGACGCTGCTGGTCCCGATGCGCATGAACCTAATGGGAACGACGAGTATTCTCGTGGCCGTTACTCAAGGTCAGCCTCTCCTCAGAGGGAAAGGTCTCGCTCTCGTTCTCCCAGCCGCTAAACAAAAGTACATAACGATGCCCGCTTAATAAATAGAATGCAAGGAAGGAAAGCAGCGGAGTAGGCCAATTGAGCATACGGTTATGGTATTAGATTTAATATTGTTATTACCGATCAGATATTTCGTCGTTACTCATTAATAAATATGTACCTATCAGAGTCCCTTGCCCAATTCAGCTGTTTCTGTCGGCTCTAGAGGGCATTCATGGTGAAGGTGCCAATATGATGTGGCTCAATGCCTCTACCCACCAGACCAGCAAGGTAAGCACCTCCACCTACACCTCCCATGAACTTGTTGGAGGCATAGCGGTTGGTGTTTCTTGTTCTTGTTTCCTGAAGCGTCAAGAACACCGTAGTAATCACCAAGCTGTCGTGATCGAGACTCGAAGCAAGTGAGAGATCAGCGTGAGGGTCCATGTTCGTATTGTTCTGGTACAATTCGACCTTGCCTGTTTCTGAGTATCGTTTTGGAAACAACGGGGAGTCGTCCATGTATGCACATGAGTCGAGGAAGCGACCAAAAGGGGGCATTTTGTTGAGAATGTAGGTCCTGATAGATGCTCTTGATAAGGGGCCATCATCGTCAACTAGAATGGGATTTTTGGGATGGGGAACAGGATTGGGGAAGTATTCAGGCAGGAGATTGTCTGTGAGGTCGATAGTGGAACCAGACTTGGCGGCGTCCTGGTTCAGTTTGTCTATAATATTGTCGCAAAGCGAGTTTTGGCGAGGCCCAAGCACAAGCAACTTCATCTCGGGGTTGTAGCTCATGAGGTATGGATTCGTGAGACAGGTTCCCAGGATCCGGAAGCGGGTGTCTTTGTAGTTGAAATCAGCAAACGGCCGGTGGTTGTTCTGGAAAACCAATAACTTCAGAGGGGGAAGACCTTCTGGAGTGAAATAGAAGATGAAGCGGCGGTAGAGGGAGTAGTTTTTGACCTGAACAGTGCAGAAGACGTACAGCTCAAAGTTTTCGTCCTCGTCGTCTTTTTCTGTGCCCTTGGGACGAAGCGGAATCTGCCGATACCGACGGAATACCATATACGGCACCTTTTTGCGGAACGAGGACATGTAAGGGCTGATAATTTTGAAAATAGGCAAGCCGTCGCCCCGGAGTTTATGGTCAACGGGTATAATGTGCTGTCGTTGGTCCACCACAGAGCCCTTCCTCGTAAGCAGGGCCATGTTTTCCTCCGACGGCGGCTTCCCTCTCACTTTCTTGATGTTGCCCTCGGCATCGTACACAATAAAAGTGTTTTTGTTGAGCTTCTTCTGGTTGGCCCGCAAGTAGCGGAACTTTTCAAACGCCCGCATGTCTGCAAACAAGTAGGTGGTGCCCTTGATGAACTCTCTCAGCACCACCAAGCTGCGTTTCAAGTTCCACGCCTCCGACGGCCGCCCCAAGATGCAATTTCCCAGATCCAGCTCCAGAATCATGGTTTCGTCGTCGTCCAACGTGGCTGTAGGGCTGAGGTCCTCCGCTCTAGCCCTCTGTTCCTCTAGTCTCTGAGCCCTAAGCCTGTTCATCACGTACGGAAGATACTCGGTGTAGTTTTCCATGTACGTTTCCTGGAGGTCCCAGCGGTGGGACTTGGGCTGTGCTAGAGTTTCTGTCTCGGAAAGCGCCACGGACTCCTGGTCCAAGAAGTCATCTGGTTCGTGGGGTTCTGTGGCGGCGTTGTTGATGGAATGGAGAATTTCCACCTCGTTGGGGGCGGGAAGGCTGAGACGTCGCTGGAACGGCCTGACGTCATCCAGCGAGGTCAGGTTGGACCGCAGCTTTCTTCGGAAGATCCGCTTCATGTAGTTGGTGATAATTGCGAATGATAGCCTGGATGCAGAAGTGTTGATAAGCGATGAGGTGATAGGGGAGCAGGGAAACAGTTCTTTTTTTTCTTTTGAGTTTTGATTTTTCTTTTTGTGGGACGGTCGCTGGGAAGAAATGGTGGTGCTGCTGGCAGTCCGAAAGCGGAAGTGGAAGTTTATTTGTGGTGGTCCGAGGACTCTTTGGGTGCAAATTGGGCCATTGTGGGTTGGTGCGGTGAGGCGGAACGGTGGATTTCTCCGTGATTTGCGAGGGATTCTTTGGATTAAGAAGGAACGGGGATTTGGAGGGCTGGAGGTTTGGGAAATTCAGGAATTGTGCTGGAGAGGAATTGTGCTGGAGAGGTTCACGATAAAGTAGAGGTGTTTGAGCGATGGGTGGACAGGTGCAGAGAAGGATGATGGTTTATTTGAGGTTTCCTTATTTTTTTTTTTTTTTCAATCGACTTTTAAACGGCATTGACGAGCTTCTAGTGTTATTTAAAGAGTGGAATGAGCCAGAGTGGTGTTTTTGGTGTTTTTGGTGTAGTACATATATGGGTGGTTGAGGGCTCAGCTTAGCAGTAGAAGGCCTATATCACATTGACTAGTTAGAAGTGATTTGAGGGACTGATTTGTATAGGAGCCGAGGCTGGTGCTTCTAAAAAGGCTTCCTTAATGGACGTCCATATTTATCTTTCGTCCCCTTTATCTATTCAATCTCTGGTATCGAGAACTCAAACCTGAAAGACAACCGACCCCCATTATATGGATAAGCTACGAAAGATGAACATCAAAAATATGAGACAAAATATACATTCCTCAATAACTGACAATCAAAAGGCCTACACTGACATCAAAAAACATTAATCGATTCCAACACCTCGAATCTAACACTGTGCCGTTGCACGAAGAACTAAACAAATCTATAAAACAAAACCCAATCAAGGGATGATCCCGCTTAAGGGAAGTGGCCGATTCTAGGACCAAAGTAGCCATCAGGGGCCTGGGTGGTGACATTAAGTCTTGTTGCACCGTTGTAGTCAAGCGTGTTAGCGTTGACATTGTTACCCCACCAACTGATGTTCTTGGGATGGTACTTGACAGCAAAGAAGATAATGATAGAGCTGAAAGCAATACCACCACTAATACCACCACTAATACCACCACCAAGAATATAGTTGTACTTCTCCCACCAGGCAGTCTTTCTCTTTCTGATGTAGTACATGAACACATAGGACAAGATGAATCCGGGAGTCAGGTAAGACAAGTTGTAAGGAGCATAAATCATGATACCAATGGTGAACACAATAGGGTGGAAGTACTTACCGATGATGGTTCTACCGTAGTACTTCTTAAGAGCCCAACATGGGAACACGAGAAGGAAACCAATCAAGAAACACCACTGCAAAATAGGGTAAAGACCACCAAACACCTTCTTAGGACCAACAACACCCCAAACAACAGAGGCCGAGTAGAATGTGGTGGAACCAGGACAGGTGAATCTCTGGGGTTGGTGAGGAGTACACATGTCTTCGACAGTGTTGAACACAAGGTTGAGGGTTCCCACGGCAACGAAACTGTTGACAATAACTGAAAGCATTTGAACTCTGAAAAGCGCTCTTGGAGCGATTCTCCAGTAGTGAGCCTGTTTCTGGTTGGTGATGTAGTTCTCAGCCTGAGAATCAATGTTGGTACCCAAAGTCTTGACGTAGTTCAAGGCGGTACCGTTACCTGGAAGAGCGTAACCAATGATCATCTCAAGGAGAACGTTGATGGACATACTGCTACCAGTCGAGGCGTAGACCACCACAAATGGAATCAAAAAGACGAAGTTCAAGACCAATGCGAAGAAGATGGTCCACACTGGGGTTTCCAAGTTGTAGACCTCGACAGTGATGATGGAAAACACAATACAGATGAGCAAAATAATGGTGAACCACCACTCAGGAACTTCTTTGTATCTTTTCATGGAAACAGAGAATGGATCGTTGAAGCCCTCGTAGGTGGAGTGTCTCTTTCTGAAGTCGAAAGACTTGACCAAGCCGACCAAAGCAAACTTCAACTGCTTGAAGTTGGTGAGAACCACGTAGAAGAAGTTCATGGGGTACAAGGCAAGGAAAGTACCGTAAACAATCAAGTTGGCTGCACTGTAAAATGGAGGTCCGACCTTGTCGTACTTGGCCTGGTCAAGCTTCTTGTTCTCGTCCAAAACAGCTGTGACCTGGTAAACCCTACCCTTATTGGTGAAGATACGGTTGGAGTTGATTGGCAAGAAGCCGGTCCACTTGTAATTAGTCCACCAAAGAGCAGCGATCAAGCAAAGACCAAGAAGAGAGCCCATGTAAGCGTTCAAGTGGGAAAAGAATGGGGTAGCAAAACAGCCGACGCCGATAATGTTCCAGTCAAAACTGGTCCATGGGTTAAGACCCAAGCCGGTGTAGGAGCCGGTGATGGCAGCAACATTAAAATTATCTGGAGCAGCCCAGGAGATCCAGTTGAAGTAGGAAAGAGCTGTGAACAAGTAGTCGGGGACCCAGAAATAAACAAAGGAGGCGGCAAAAGTGATCAAGAAAAAGGAGTATCTGGAGATCTTCCAACCGTTAATGTTCTCCTTCTTTTCTGGCTTGGTCAAAGCCTTGTTCACAGCCAAGGTAGGAAGAAGCGTAGGCCAGACGGCAGTGACTGGGTAGACGACGAACTTACGGAAAATACCGGCCAATCCGAAACCCATGAAATTCGAAGCAAGAACAAGAAGAATCTGGCCGCCGAAAGTGAACTTAGGGTTGTTGTAAAACATCTCCAATTTCTGAAGCACAATAAAATGTCCAGCATAGACACTGCCTCCACTGACACTGTAGAACAAGGTTGTAAGCATCTGCTCCTTGTGACTCCAGGGGCCAGGATTGAGAGCAACGTTCCATTTCCAGATCTTGATGGTTTTCTTTGGGACCACCTTGGACAAGAACACACCACATGGGTATACGAAAAGCTGCACCACAGAAGGGCCCAAACCAATACCAGGCTGTCTTTCACTGAAATACTGACCAATGAACGTACCGAGGACAACCCAAATCAAACCAAGCACGTAAACTCTAAGAGTTTCACAGGGTGTTTCGGGATCATCATATGGATCAGTGACAGCTCTGACTTCTGGGTATGGAGACCAGAAAGCAATCATACCGGCCTCGGTTCTGACCTGCAAATCCCAGTCAAAGATATCGTTCCATTTGCCAGTTTCTTCGGACTCGATAGAACGCTCTCTGACGATAGCTTCACTTTTTTCGGCCACCTCGTTCTTTTCACTGACCAGGCCCTTGCTCAGAGACTCCGATTCCAGACCAGATTTGTAGTTCGACAAGGCCTCCACAAAGTCGTAGTATTCCATGGTGATGTTGACGTCGCCATCGTGATCCCGCAAGAACTCCTTAAGGATTTGCTCGGCTTCGTGGATGTCCAAGCTCTGGATCTTCTCAATCATGAAAGCACCAGTAGGAGGCAAGTCGTCAAAAGACTCGAGGTGATCCTGCTCCATTCTCTTAAGAATGTAGAGCTTCTGCTCCACGCTGAACTCCTCCAGGATCTCAGCCACACCGTACTGGTGGGACCTGACATCCTCCAAGTTGACCTGGAAGGTGTTGAGGTCGTGCCTGTCGGTGCCACTGGTGATACTGGTCACACTTGTGATGTGGTTGATTTTTTCCGACATTGGTGGGTCGATGGAGGAAATAGAGGGATTTCCAGGCCATATTTATAGTTTTCGTGTGGACCACCGGACCGATATCGCTATGGCTGCAAAATCCACAAGGTGAGCGCCGGCACGGCTATCAAACACCTTGCATATCGCTTATCAGAAGTCATGGAAAAACCTGCCGAAATCCCGGAAAATCCACAAGTGGGGAAACTGAACTTAAATTTGCTATTTTCGAAGATTTCCACAAATCGCCCGTTTTCAAAACTACTGTTACTCTGACTTTCGCTTCTCCATGGCCCGTAAATCGCTGTCTTACTCCCAACCCCGATAAGCCACAACAAAGCCATTTTTTGATCTATGGCTTCAAGGAATTGTAGTTCCGCCGTGCATTGCAAGGCGGCCTGGTACTTAAGCCGAGGTGCCATATCCCAGCACTAACAGCGCAGCCAATCCCCTGAGACCTAAACAAATCATGGGGTGGATTCAAAAATGTATTTTATTCTACAAATTGAATTTTAAAAATTTCAAATTGGCCCTACCTGACTAGAAACGATGGACTGTGGTTGTGGAGCGCACCGGAATAGTAGTATTATCCCCAGGGTGATTTAACCCGAATGGCGTGTGATCCCCGGCAAGTCCGCCAGCCAAAATGGAGGACCTGCTCTCGATAAGCTCTGGTTTGGATCCCTGCTTTTCCTTGTTCCACACATGTGGCACCTGATGTGGCACCTGCTCTTTTGACAGCTTTTTGTTTTGGTCGTTGCATTCGATTTTTTTTTTTTTTTTATGGACTTTCCTTCTACAAGAATTGACGAAAAAGGGACCCCAAAGGCGGACCTGACGCTCGGGCCGATATCGTCTCGATGATTGCCATTGTCATGACAGTAATCCCGGTGCCACACATAACTGTGACGTTTCACCCCCTGTCAAAGAGGTTGAAAACCACGCAGCCAAGACTTTTGGCGTTCTTGGCACCACGTCAAATCCAACAACTTCCGTCATAAAAAAACGCCCATTGCATGTTTAGCCCCCTGTGCTTTAGGATGGAATTGCAACACCGTGCGAGAATTAAGCAGAAAAGATAAGGAATTGAGTTTTAGCTTTTTGTCCAACACAAATGCCGCCAAAAAGGAGAAAAAAATCAATTGGTTCTTGTAGTTTCATCTTGCAGAAATGAATAATTCTCCATAAAATTTTTCGGTGTAGACCTGCCAAAGCCTTTGACAGCTTATCAGGAAGACCCTGCAGACGCTCTCTATTCACTACAAAAGCCATGGTAGAGTTGCCGCGAATAGAGATAAGACTCCACTACCTTATAGTAAAAAATCTACACAAACAAAATCTACGATTTTGTGGTAATCAGAACAAAGAGTGTCCCAGAATTTAATTGTGGAGATAAGGGGCCGAAGTAGGGGTCGCGTGTCCCAAAGTAGAAAAGCGCAACCACCGAGCCGTACAAGTTTAGGCATTTGCGCATATCAACATGTCATTTCTTCGTCCGGGTTTAACACATTCGGGCAGTTGCCGAAGGGGTTGAAGCAATCACCTGCCACAAAAATCGTCATTTTCGTACGGCAACTTTGTGGTTTTCGGACGCCTTATCTGTTCACTGATAAAGAATGACATGTGGGGGTTGTAGGAGAACATACTTGACGACGAATTTTGTTGAAACTTGTTAACCTGGGTTGCTTATACTCTTCTTTTTCGATCAAGTTTGACTTTGAGTTTGATTTAGCCTGGAGAAAGCTCGAAATGTCGTTGTTCCTGGCCTCCGGATAACCGGCTTCTTGAACAGATTCCCTCTGGGTATCAGGATGGGAGATTTTGGTTCGTTGTAAGCCCTTTACAGATCAAGCTTCCACTCACGTAAACTGAAATTGAAGCCTTTCGTTAAATTTCCAGTAAGTAGTTCACGTTATTTAGAAGCCTTCCCTTGGAACCTTCGAAGAATTTCCTATCTAGATTTATATCAATGCCCAATTAATGAAGAACGATCAGCAAAGCATCCACACAATGTTCTGGGTTCATACTGTCTTCACAGGTAATAGGAGTGTGCTAATCAGGCAAGGAGGAGTTGCCGACAACCAAGTAGGTATTCTGGACAAAGTAAACCATGTTCCTTTTCCAGTCCTTCTTCATTTCTCAACAAAGTTACTCAGACCAGAACTCCTGTTAAGTGACATAGATTAAAAAGGATTGATCGATAGCCTGAGTAAGGCAGCCCAAGACCTCTTGCTGTATCTGTCACAAAAACCTAAGATCACTTAACAGCCAGCAGCTCTATGGATCCAATGGTACACTTCCGCCGTTATCTAGTACCACAAGCAGTATCATCAATTCTGCCTTTTTGGTTTCCAATAATCTGTTCTAGACGAAGTAATACCAAACCCTCTCCACTTTCGGCAGTGAATGCACCAAATGCTTGCCAATTGGTAGAACGAGAACGACTCACCACTAGACTGCCACTATCGACAAAAGACCCATGCAACTGAAAGTAGGATTTGGCGGCAGTTCAAGCGAACTAGTAGGATAGGAAAAAGATCAAATCGGGAAAACTTATTATTGGTGGAAAAGGGGTGAATATTGTAATTGGGGTAAGACGGTTCCTTATATATTGCAAGCGCCACAACTGATGCGGTGCAGTTTATTGCCAACCTTCAAGTAAACTCGCTGACAAGAGAAAATGCAATTGATGCTATTCAAATAAATATAGGCCTGCGTTGCCTGGTATTTGGCGCCTTCGACTAGAGGGTTTCATGAGTTCCAATAGCACGAGCTGCAGACCCACTAATTAGGTGTGAGACCTCAAAATCAACCCCTATAACCCTTGCTCTGAATGAGATAGAACACAGTTGCTATCTTCTCTGAGACTCATTAATAGACTGGAATCGGTAGACAAAGCTCCAATGGGGGTTACCTGACCCCACAATAAACCAAATCGACCGTGGCTTTTGACACTATGCTTAATATCCCCCTCCAACTCATGCTCTGCCGACCTCAGAATAAGCAGGTAGCTCTTCCTCTTGTCCACCTTGGTCTGGTCCAGCAGCTCCAGGTGGTTGCAAAATCAGAGAATCCAATGGCGGGTTTGGTGGGGGATGATATTCCATAGAAGAAGCTCCATCGACCCGGTTCGGAAGAAACACAATTGGAGCAGTGCAGACCAATTCTGCCAGGTTCGGGCTCTCGTCCGTGGTGGACACCGACATGCTGATTCTGAGCTGGTAGTCCACCAGGATGTTAGGTGCTGCAAACGACTGGAAGTCTGAGTATAGGATGAAAGATATCATTTCCGGCGGTATCTCAAGCATAAAAGCCTTGCCCGTTTCGAAGTAGGGAGAGTAGTCCTGCTTGACCTTTCTCACCAAATCCTGACTCCAATACTGGACCTCCTCGAAGTCCGAAATCTCAAACTCGTTCAGGAATGCCTGCTTACCGACGAGGTTCTCGCGAGCTTGAACCTTGGGCTCGATGCCTTGGTAATACACCATGTGGACCAAAGACACGGCGATTTTCTTGACTTTGAGATTCGACAACGGCGCTGACGGAACGTTCTTTTTCCCGTCTCCACCTATCAACATTTGCTGGAGCGATTCAGCCGAAAATGCTGTGAAGAGCTTGAGGCTGACTATATCTGCGAGGTTGTCGCCCTGGTGCAAAACCCGCCCGGTTGTTCCTTGTGGATACGCAACGGTGTTGCTTTGCTTGAACTCCACCATAAGCTCCAAGGGGATTTTGACGCTTCTGGAGGTGAACACTCTTCTCAAGAAGCTGCGGCCCTCGCTTCTTTTGCTTTTTTCAATGTCAAACTTGAGTCTGGCGTTTCCGGTGCTGTTGTTGGCGATGAATGCAGAATTGTTTGTCGAAACGCCCTGTGTGCTCATCAAGGGCCCAAACGAGAACATCACAGAGTCTAGGCGGGGTGAAAAACGGAGCTGTTGTCTGTCGAAAACGTCCGATTTGAACCACCCTTTGCGGTCTGCCCTAGCATCAACATGATACTCGACAATTGCATAATCGTCACTGGCCTGGGTCATGTTGAACGAAGGTGGAAGTGATACCGTGACAGGGCCCATGTTCTGAGTGCCTCGACGAGGCAAATTGGGACCGTACAAGAACGAATTGCCCAAGTACGAAGAACTGACATCAAAGTGTGACATTGCTTTTGCCTCGATGGTGCCGTTTGGAAAAGAAAGCTCAAATGGATAGTTGTACTTGCCTTCAGCCAAGGTGTATTCCTCAGCCAGACCGTGCTGCTGGAGATTAGGCGGAGGAAACACTTTTGTGGAAAAACCGAAAAGACTGAATCCAATTGCATTGCTCACCTTCCGCTGCTCGTACCTTTTCGTGAAAGCATTATACTGGGTGACGTACTTGTAGTTGGCAGACTTACACTGGCCAGATAGCAGCACGGTGATGTCACGAACGGTCATGGACTTGTGCACCTCGAGGGCAACATTACCCCGCACCGTGTCGCCAGGGTGGAACTGTCGGTTTGGATTCTCTAGTTGTATCTGGAATTGGTAGGAACGGGCCATGTTTGAAAAATACCCATGGGGTTGGGTGGCTCTTTATACGCATGAACGGCTGCATAGTTAGGCGTGTGCAGGCTGTGCATAGTCATGGACCATGCCTAAAAGTGGCCGTGAGAGATTTCGCGATAGGACATAATCATGACACGGGGCTTAGTAGGCAAGATGACGTTGACAGCTGATTTACGATGAAGGTGGGTGAAAATATAGATTTGGAGGGAAACGGCTGGGGTACGTTGAAATACGTAAGTCTTGATATCTGTAGTCTGAGGCTAAAGTTTAAGATGCGTTGACGGCGTATTATTTGGTGGACTGCAAAGTGGCTGCAAAATTGAGTGTTTTAAGCAGAATGCTGAAATATCTCAAACAAATTTAAGTTTTGGTTAATTTTTAATGATGATTAATGATGCTTCGAGGAGAGGGAAAGCAGATGCCAGCATCGATCTGGATACCAGAAAAAAAGTTCGAGCTACACCTTCCTAGTACAATGAATTAATTTTCGTATTTAGTCTCATGTCTCATGGGAAATGGCCGATTCTGGGCCCGAAGTACCCATCGGGAGCATCGGTCGTAACATTAAGTCTGGATGGGCGCATGGCATCGATTCCATTGTCGTTTACCGTATTGCCCCACCACTCGATATTTTTAGCATGGTACTGGACGGCAAAGAAGATGATGATACTGCTAAACGCAACACCAGCATCCATGCCTCCAGAGAGAATATAGTTGTACTTCTCCCACCAGGCGGTCTTTCTCTTTCTGATCAAGTACATGAAGATGAACGAGAGGATCATGCCTGGAATGTAGTAACTCAAGTTGTAAGGAGCATATTGGAGGAAACCGAAAACAACGACAACCGGGTGCACGTATTTGCCAATAACGGTCTTTCTGCCCCACTTCCGGAGTGCCCAGCATGGGAAAGCGAGCAAGAAGCCAATCAAGAAACACCATTGCAAAACAGGGTAAAGATGGCCGAACACCTTCTTGGGTCCAATGACACCCCACAAGACAGATGCAGAGTAGAATGTGGTGGTGTTTGGACAGGAGAATCTCTGAGGCTGGCCACTGGTACAGTAGTCTTCGATGGTGTCAATGGCGAGGTTAAGAACACCCACAGAGACGAAACTGTAGATGATACTGGAGATCATCTGGACACGGAACAAGGCTCTTGGTGGGATTCTCAAGTAGTGGGCTTGTTTTTGGTTTGTAATATAGTTTTCAGCTTGGGCGTCAATGTTGGTACCCAAGGTCTTGACGAAGTTCAAGGCGGTACCGTTACCTGGAAGAGCGTAACCAATGATCAACTCAAGCAAGACATTGATGGAAACAGCAGTACCGGTGGTGGAGTAGACCACGCAGAAGGGCAACAAGAAAACAAAGTTCATACCCAAAGCGAAGAAAATGGTCCACACTGGGGTGTTCAATGGGTAGGCCTTGACACAGACAATGGCAAACACCACACTGATAAGCAAGATGATCAAGAAACACCATTCGGGCACCTCCTTGTATTTTGTCATGGATCTCGAGAAAGGATCGTTGAAACCGTCGTACGCAGAGGTCTTCTTCTTGAAGTTCATCGACTTGATCATGGACTTAATGGCAAACCAGAGTCTCTTGTAGTCAGTGAGGAGAACATAGACCACGTTCAATGGGTACACGGCAAAGAAGGCACCGTACACCACAAGGTTGGCAGCGGAATAGAATGGAGGACCGACTTTCTCGTATTTCTCCTGGTCAAGAGTACCTTTGTCCAGCAACACTGCTTGCACTTGGTAGATCTCGCCCTGATTGGTAAAGATCTGGTTGGAGTTGATGGGCAAGTAGGCAGTCCACTTGTAGTTGGTCCACCACAAGCCGACAATGACGAAGAAACCAATGATCATTCCGCAGAAGTTGTTCAACTGAGCAAAGAAGGGAATCGCCAAAGGCGAGTTCATGCCCATGATGTTCCAGTCGAAAGTCGAGATGGGGTTGAGGCCCAAGCCGGACGACATTCCGGTGATGGTGGCCAAGTTGAGGTTGTTGGGAGCAATCCAGGTGATCCAGTTGAATGAGGAAAGCGCCGTGAAGAGGTAGTCAGGCACCCAGAACCACAAGAAGGAAAATGCAAAGACGGCGAAGAAGAAGCTGTATCTGGAGATGGTCCAGCCGTGGATTTTCTCCTTCTTCTCTGGTTGAATCAAGGCCTTGTTAAGCGCAAGTGTGGGCAAGATGGTGGGCCAGATGGAGTGGACTGGGTAGATGACGAATTTTCTGAAGATACCGGCGAAACCGAAACCCATGAAGTTGGAGGCGAGAACCAAGAGGATCTGGTAGCCGAAATCGACAAACTTCTCGCCGTAGAAGATGTCCAACTTCTGGAGTGTAATGAAAGAACTGGCGTACACAGCAGCACCACTCACACTGTAGCAAAGCGTGGCAAGCAACTGCTCCTTGTGGGACCAAGGCCCAGGATTAAGCTCAATGCTCCATTTCCAGATTTTGATGGTTTTCTTGGGCACCACGGCCTCGAGGAACTTACCGCATGGATAGAGGAAAAGCTGCACAACCAGCGACCGTAAACTGATGCTGGGCATTCTGTTGTAGAAGTATTCGTTGATGACGGAGCCAATGGCGACCCAGATCATGCCCAAGAAGTAGACTCTCCATGTTTCACACGGAGTGGAGGCATCGTCGTATGGATCTGTAACAGAACGAACCTCCGGGTAAGGCGACCAGTAGGCAATAAGACCGGCCTCGGTTTTCGCCTGCAATTCCCAGTCAAACACTTTTTTAAAGTCCATGGACTCGAGCGACGAAAGCGAGACCAGCTCATTGACAGCCGTGTGTTCCTTGTCGCTGTGCTCTTTTTCCAACTCAGAAAAGCCCATGGTCTTGACGTCGCCCCGGGCAGCGTTGCGGGGCGATTTTTCCACAAGAAGCTCGACAAAGTCGATTTCCTCGTTGGGGATGTTGAGGTCTGTGTCGTGGTCCTCCAAGAACTGCTTCAAGATCTCCTCGGCCTCGGCAATGTCCAAGGTCTGGATTTTCTCGATCATGAACGCCGCCGTGGGAGGCAAGTCGTCGAAGGTGGTGAGGTGACCAAACTCAAGGCGCCTCAAAATATAGAATTTCTGGTCCAGCGTGAGGCCTGCTGCCACATCGCCTAGAGAGAGTGGGTTGGAGGTGACGGCATTGAGATCAAGCTCGTGGTCTGCGGCGTCGAGCCTGTTGCCTGCGCTGGTAACGCTGGTGATGGGATTTACTTTTTCTGCCATGGATGGGCCGTCAGAAAAATCGGACGACCCTTGTGGTATTTATACGAATTTCGTTGACTCACGAGCTCTTGGGCCATTCCATGTTGCAGCACGCAACTCGCATGCACCAGGTGACGCGCATAACCGAGCTGTGAGAGCACCTATCAGTGACGAGCCTGTGAGTGGAGGATACAAGTTAAAAAAAAAATGGCAGTTGATTTATATTGGTTTATAAAGCCCTCGCTGAATGTTGTTTGAAAATTTTGGCTTTATCCATCTATCACCACCTCGTCGCTTCTCTATCGCAGCCGCAGATTAGAAAAGCCCTCTTGTGACTGGCTTCCACTGCCGCCTGTCGATCCCAGCCACGGCACAATGCCGTAGAGACAGCCTTCCACACGTACGGCAATGAGCCGCATATACCCGCTTATCTATCTGAGCGGCAGGAATGTGGAGATGGAAAAAACTAGAGTACTACTAGCCGCCAAGGCCGGGCTGGCGGGTTGACAGGTGTCAAGGGTTTAGCCTTCGCTTGGCGGGCGGGGCATGGGCATTTAGGTTTATTTGTGCTTTTTTCCGGCAGTCGCACTCTCCAAAAACATCCGTCTGGTTAGTGGCCTTGACGATCCCGGTACCGGTGAGGTGGATGCGGCGTTTATCAATTTCATGACAGCCTATGGCCATGATTTTTTTTGTGCTGCCACGCGGCTATGTCGGTTTTCTGTGGGGAAGTGCATTGAGCAACTGGACTGAATCAGGGAGTTCGATACTGGCGGTTCGGGGTCGATTAGGCTTTGGAGAGGTGCGGCTCGTGGCGTGTTTTAGGCTTGGGCCATTCGCTTCCATGGCTTTCGAGAGGAGACATTTTGGCTGCAACCGCGACAAGGTGCTTGCAAAAGGGGATCCCCTGGGTGGGGAATCGGACTTGGAGGGGACTCGGTCCATCGGTAGGAGGTGTGTTTAAGCGCTCAGTTGAAGAGTGGGAACAAAGGGTGATCTGAACAAAGAGCCTGGAACAAAGAGTCTGGGGAACGCAATTCCGTTGTTTGACCATGGAAACGCTATTGTTCCGTTCACGCCGCATGCTGTCTCGGGACATGGGTCACAAAAGTGCCGGTCCCTGTGGGTTCCCTGTGGGTTTCGTTATCGGGGATCGGCATTGGCTGCTGATGCTTGGTGGATGTTCCTGGTGCGGTTGGATATATTCTGGTTTTTTGTGAGATTTCCATAAACCGACTAGAAATAATTCAATTTGGCTGAATGGAGTCGACTTATATGGAGTATATGGAGTTGACCTTATTTGGGCTCACCTAAATGTTTTGACTTGTACTGGGTTGACTTGCTATATCTGCGATATGTGCTAGGCTGCGACCTGATATCATTTGACAGGTCAAGCGACCGCCGGGTTTGACACAACGGGCAGTTTTTTCCAGCAGTAATACTTCCATTAAATTGGACTTCATCGAAAGCATGCTTGTATCTGACTCATCACACTCCCGTGGAGCACTGCAACGGCGTTTGAGGCACGGCTGCCAACTTAACCCCATCAACGTCCATCACGAATTATACCCTTCTTTGCATATCCGGACTCGGCGAGCGGAATCTTCTACAGATGGCTGTCTAGCTAAAGGTGGTGGAATGGTATATTTGTGAATTCGGAAAATGACTCTCAAAATGACAAGGTGGGAGAGCAGGAAGTGACCCAAAAGTGTATCAAGTCACCCCGAGGCTCTTACCATTCGTACAGCAATCATCATTAAAAGCGTCTCATAACTAAAAACACAAAATGTGGATACGAGGCCATTGGTTCAGGAACAGTGCATCAACCCAATACCCCTTCTTCGTCACTATTGATGAATCCCACTGCAATCGGAGATCCATCACTCCATCCCGAACAAAACCCAGCTTTGTGGCTTAAGCGACCTATTGTGTTCCCAAACCGACACTGTTTACGAAATCACTCATCCTACTGCTCCCTTTCTGCTATACGTTATCATATTCATTACAATCATGGGAAGTTGCCCACACGAGGTCCAAAATAACCCTCGGGTGCCTCAAGAGTGGCGTTCAAACGGGCAGGTCCAATGTAATCGAGACCTTGCTTATTCACAGTGTTACCCCACCACACCACCAGCTTGGAGTGGTACTGAAGGGCAAAGAAAATGATGATACTGGAAAAGGCGATACCTGCGGTCAACCCACCAGCAAGAATGTAATTGTACTTGGCCCACCAGGCCTCGTACCGGCGCTTGATGTACGACATGAATGTCCAACTCACGTAAAGGCCTGGTGTGATGTAAGACAAGTTGTAAGGAGCCCACAAGATGAAGCCCTGGATGACAAGCACAGGGTGGAAGTACTTGACAAAGCTGTTTCTGTTGAAGTACTTCTTCAACAACACACATGGAATGACCAACAAAAAGCCGATCAAGAAGCACCACTGCAAAACGGGATAGAGCCCGCCAAACACCTTTTTGGGTCCAATCACACCCCAGAGAATAGAAGCAGAATAGAAGGTTCTCGACAGAGGACAGCTGAAGTTCTGTGACTGTCTAGGATCACAGTAGTCCTCGATGGTGTTGATTTGCAAGTTGAAGGTGCCCAACTGCACAAGGCAGTGGATGAAAACGGAGATCATCTGGAGACGGAAAAGCGATCTGGGTGGGATTCTCATGTAGTGTGCCTGTTTCTGGTTGGTGATGTAGTTCTCGGCCTGGCCATCAATGACATAACCGTAGGCCTTGACGAAGTTAAGACCCAAGCCATTTCCAGGGTTGGCGTAACCGTAAATCAACTCCACCAAAACGTTAAGGCCAAAGGAGTAGCCGGTCTGTGCGTAGAAGATACAGATGGGGATCAAGAATACAAAGTTGATACCCAAGGCAAAGAAAATCGACCACACTGGGGCCTGGGATGGGTAGATTTTGGCGGCTAAGATGGCAAGCACCAAGGAAATTACCAAGATAATCGTGAACCACCACTCCGGCACCTCCTTGTATTTAGCCATCGATCTGCTGAAGTTGTCGTTGTAACCATCGTAAGTGGAGGCTCTCTTGAGCTTGAACATTTTCAAGAACCCCTTGGTTGCAAATACGAGCTGTTTGAAGTTTGTGGCGCCAATGTAGAAAACGGTGAATGGATACAAGGCAAAGAAAGCGCCGTAAGAAACAAGCTGTGCAGCTGTGTAAAATGGAGGACCGACTTTTTGGTACTTCTCGTTGTCCAAGAGGTACTCGTCGTTCAAAATAGACGTCACAGCGTACCTCTCTCCAGTACGTGTGAACAAAGCATTCGAGTTGATTGGAAGATAGCCCGTCCACTTGTAGTTTGTCCACCAGATACCAATAATGCAGAACATGCCAATCACAGCTCCAATGTAGTAGTTCAAGGTTGTGAAGAACGGAAGGGCAAGAGGGGAGCTGTAAAGAATGATGTTGAAGTCGAAAGTAGTGATGGGATTGAGACCCAAACCGGATTGAGATCCGGTGATGGCAGCCAAATTGAAGTTGTTAGGAGCAATCCATGTAATCCAGTTAAACTTGGAGAGCGCCGTGAACAAGAAGTTGGGGATCCAGAAGTAAAGGAAAGATCCGGCGGTGACAATCAAGAAGAAGGAAAAACTGGAAATCTTCCAGCCGCTGATATTACTCTTCTTTTCTGGTTGACACAAGGCTCTGTTAAGGGCGACTGTAGGCAAGATACTTGGCCAGAGACAGTTGACAGGATACACAACGAACTTCCTGACAATACCGGCTAACCCGAAACCCATAAAACTGGTACTGAGGGTCAAAATAATCTGGTATCCGAAATCGACCCACTTGACACCGTAAAACTTGTCCAACTGGAGATTGTGAAGGTTGTAGGAGACATAAATCGTGCCACCACTGACAGAGTATGTAAGAGTGGCCAACATCTGCTCTTTGGCACTCCATGGTCCAGGATTCAAATTGAACTTCCACTTCCAGATTTTCACGTCCCAGGCGGGGAGGATCAATTCCAAAAGCTTACCACAAGGAAACATACAAAGCTGCACCACAGCGGTCGACAAACTGATACTGGGCATTCTCTCGGTGAAGAACTGGTTAATGAAGGATCCAATGACAGTCCACAAAAGACCGAGTACATAGACACGGAAAGTCTCGCAAGGCACTTGGTCGTCGAAAGGCTGGGCTACAGATCTCACCTCAGGGTAGATCGACCAGAAGGCAATGATACCGGCCTGCGTCTTGATTTGGAGATCCCAGTCAAAAATGGCAAAAGGGTCTGCCTTGTTGAAGGTTCCAGAAGCGTCAGTGGAAACTTCATCCAAGGATTCCACGGTTTGCTGGATCTCGGTCTTTTCTTCAGTCAGGCCTCTCTTTTTGGATGTGGAGACTCTTCCAGCCGTGTTGTAGTCCACGAGAGCTTTCATGAAGTCCAACCTAGCCATGCTAAGGTTCAAGTCTCCGTCGTGCTGGTCAAGCGCCTCGTTGATGATCTCCACTGCTTCTTCTGTGCTTAAAGAGGCGATCTTCTCCAACATGTAAGTGGCGTTGACTGGAAGGTCCTCAAAGGATTCGAGATGCTCGTAGCCTAGCTGCTGCAAAATATAAAACTTTTGGTCTGATGAAAACTGCTCCGCAACATCTCCAAGAGAAACAGCCTTTGACATGACCGCATTCAAGTCGAACTGGTGGCTTTCAGGTGCCAATCTTCCACTACTGACGACACTCACATGAGCGTCAACCTTTTCAGTCATTGGTGATGTTTCAAGAAAATGGCCATGACGCCTGGTTTTATAGTCTACATGTGCTCCTGTGGAAGGAGAACAAGGTCGGGGCGTTTCTTATCTCTCGTGGATTCCTTCAAGCCTTTCCCGGTTAAGCGCCACAGCGTTATCAATTTTCTTGGAAGAAAGTGGGGCAAGCTGGGTTGCAGCCGTTCAGAAACGAGGCTGGAGTGAAATCTCCTTGACAAGGGAAAACTCGATTTTGACATTTCTACGATTTCTCTGTGCTTTTTATGCTGTAACACCATCTTCAATCGCACGGCTGAAGCTGTGAGATTTAGCCAGATTATCCTATGCATCACCTCGAAAAGTAATCAACTACATCAGCTCTACGTACGTTTTACAAGCTCTGCGTATTCTTGAAACAGGACTGTGGAACTGCAATTCCATGACATGTGGCGGCATTGTTCATGTGTGGTTGCACCCCATGAGTTGAAATCCAGAGTAGAGGCTTCAACAATGCTCGAAATCAGCTTTCTCTGGAGATTTTCATTACACCGTAAGTGTGGCGTATCATCTATTGTCAGGGTCCCTAAACCCCAAGAAACTCATAAGGCGTTCAAATCTTTCAGGCAATCTAACCAATCGAAAAGCACCGCCAAGACTTTCGTCCTCAAAATATCCTGATATTTGTGACCACCACAAAACCGTGTGTTATCAGGGTACACCGGGTTGTACGGCTCTTGAGGCTGACGTGCCAAGACTTCGGTTGCGTGTCAAATATCCACGCTTTCAAAGCGCAAGTTGAGGGAAATAACCATTTTTGTTTCAAGATGACAATGCTTTTTTCCGCTTATGTGTTTAAAAATACATGGGTCGAAAATACCCCAGGTGTAATCCAGCCTAACTTTATGAGACATGCTTTTGTTTGACGCACTCACTATTGGCTTAGGCCATGCAGCATCTTGTCACCTGCTATTGTTCCCTTCGGCACTGTATGCCAAGACACACCGAGGGCTCAAAAAGTTGCCATTTTAACTGTGGAGAACGAAGCCGTGCATTATCATTCCGAGGATTTATCTTATCTTTCAGTGGGGTTAAAGCTTAAAAGGGTCTTCCGTCTACAAAATATTCGCTGACGACGAGTTTCATTTTTTATTATTAGGCTCATGAGAGCATCGTCATAGGCATTCTATAAGAGCAGCGTTTATGGGAAATTGCCAATTCTTGGGCCAAAGTAACCATCTGGTGCATCCAAGGTGACATTCAATCTTGAAGGTCCGATAGCATCAAGACCCAGGTCGTTGACATTGTTTCCCCACCAGTCAATGTACTTGGGGTGGTATTGCACAGCAAAGAAAATAATAATACCGGAAAAGGCAACACCACCACTCAAACCACCGGAAAGAATATAGTTATACTTGGTCCACCATGCCTGTTTCTTATTTCTGAGGTAGTACATGAAGGCAATGGACAAGTACAATCCGCCAGTGAAGTAGGATAAGTTGTAAGGAGCCCATTGGAGGAAACCCATGATAATAAGAACTGGATGGAAGTACCTGACAACCTTGTAATTTTTGAAGTACTTTTTAAGCAAGACGCATGGGAAAACCAACAAGAAACCAATGAGGAAGCACCACTGCAATACTGGATAAAGGCCACCAAAAACCTTCTTTGGACCAATAACACCCCACAACACAGAAGCAGAGTAAAATGTGGTAGCCGAAGGACAGGTGAACTTTTGGGCCTGCTTGGGACTGCAGTAATTTTCAATGGTTTTAATTTGCAAGTTGAACGTTCCCAAAGCGACAAAACAGTGAACAAACACCGAAATCATTTGAATACGGAAAAGCGCTCTTGGAGCAATTTTCAAGTAATGAGCTTGCTTTTGGTTGCCGACGTAGTTTTCAGCCTGTCCATCAATGACGTAACCCAAAGCCTTCACGAAGTTCAAACCCAAACCATTACCTGGCATAGCATAACCAACAATAAGTTCGACAAGCACATTAAGTCCAAAAGAGCTTCCTGTGGTTGCGTAAATGATACAAAGTGGGACCAAGAACACGAAATTAATACCCAAAGCGAAGAAAATGGTCCACACGGGTGCATCAGATGGGTAAAGCTTTGCAGCTAAAATGGCAAGCACCACGGAAATAACCAAAACGACGAGGAAGCACCACTCCGGAACCTCCTTGTATCTTGTCATGCATCTGCTGAATGGATCATTGAAGCCCTCGTAGGTTGAGGTTTTCCACAGCTTGAACATTTTTACAAAGCCCTTACCCGCGTGTTTGATCTGCTTGAAGTGCATGATAAACGTATAGAACACTGTGAATGGATAGAGAGCGAAGAATGCTCCATAAACAACAAGATTCGCAGCCGAGTAAAATGGGGGACCGACCTTTTGGTACTTCTCTTCATCGAGAAGTGAGTTCTCATTCAAAATAGCAGTAACGTGGTACCGTTCTCCAGTATTGGTGAACAAGGAGTTTGAGTTAATTGGGAGGTACCCAGTCCACTTGTAGTTGGAAAACCAAACACCAACGATACAGAACATAGCGATAACCATACCGATGTAATTGTTGATATAACTGAAGAATGGAATGTTCAATGGAAGGTTGAAATTCAAGATGTTCCAGTCGAAAGTGGGAACTGGATTGATTCCCAAACCGCTTTGATAGCCTGTAACGACAGCCAAGTTGAAATTGTTAGGAGCAATCCAAGTGAGCCAATTGAAGGTACTGAGCGCTGTAAACAAATAGTCTGGGACCCAGAACCAGATGAAAGAGCCCCAGAACGTGGCCATGAAGAACATAAAACTGGAGATGGTCCAACCGTTGATCTTACTCTTCTTCTCTGGCTGACACAACGCTCTGTTAAGTGCAATCGTTGGCAAGATACTAGGCCAGATACAGTTGACAGGGTAAATGACAAACTTTCTGATAAGACCAGCGAAACCAAAGCCCATAAAATTAGTTGCTAAGGTCAAAAGGACTTGATATCCGAAATCGACCCATTTGACACCATAGTAATTGTCCAACATAAGATTGTGTAAATTCCAGGAGACATAGATGGCACCGACACTGACAGAATAACAAAGGGTAGCCAACATTTGCTCCTTGTTGCTCCATGGACCAGGGTTCAAATTGAATTTCCATTTCCAGATCTTGATGTCCCAAGCAGGGAGCACATATTCCATGAGTTTTCCGCATGGAAAGAGGAAAAGCTGGACAACGGAGGTATCTAAAGTGATTTTAGGCTGTCTCTCGGAAAAGAATTGAATAACAAAGGACCCGATGATAGTCCAGATGAGACCCAAGAAATAGACACGAAAGGTTTCGCAAGGGATAGATGGGTCATCGAATGGCTGTGTAACCGATCTGACCTCAGGATAGATAGACCAAAAACCAATGATACCAGCCTCAGTTTTGGTCTGCAACTCCCAGTCAAAGATTTCACCTCCTTCTGAAAAGTTGTCGGAGCTCTCGTCGAGAGAGTATTCTGTTTGCTTCAAGTCGGATTTATCAAAGTTTTGACTGAGCTTTTCCTTGGTAGTAGGGACTCTGCCGTCATTGTGAAAGGCAAGCAAATGTTCCATGAGCTCAAACGTGTCTTGTTCGACGTTCAAATCTCCATCAAATTCATCAACGGACTCCTTGAGAATCTCAACAGCTTCATTGATGTCCAAACTTGCAATCTTCTCCAACATAAAAACCGCCTCTGGAGGCAAGTCATCAAGATCATTGAGATGGTTGTAACCAAGACGCTTCAAGATATAGAATTTTTGGTCGGTGGTGAAGTTCTCAGCCACATCTCCCATGGATAATGGGTTAGAAGTGATGGCGTTAAGATCGGCTTCATGGTCTTGGGCATTGTCCATTCCACCGCTTCTAATGCTGGCAAGAGCATTGAGTTTCTCTGCCATAATGTGAATTGGTCTACGTTGGAAATGATGGGCTAGAAAGGTGCTATTTATCGTCTACAGCAAACGCTGTATCAGATAAGCGTGAACGGCCGCTAAGGCGTTTGTTATCAGCTACATTTCACAGACCCCGTCGAACTCCGCATGAGCCGGCTCGAATATGAGAACAAAGTCTCTACGTGATAGTTGGAACAGAAATGAACGTTGGAGTCGTCAGATTTTGCCTGAATGTCAAATATTCTGGGCACCAGCTTTCCCAATTCGTTTAGAATGGATCTTGTTCGCCAAGACAGCTACCAGATCGAATAGCAGCGGTTGCAAATCTGCATGGCTGATAATCACCATGACTGAGACGTGGAAGAATGCAAAGGCGGCTAAATACCACGAGTTGCATCACCAGAAAGCCCTTCGGAATTATCACGATGCAGTTTCATTCTAGCGCCCGTGCGGTTATGGAATTGTAATTCCGATAAGATCATGAATCCTCGAGAACGAGATTAGTAGTATGTGATTTTCAATGGGTGCAAATCAGAGGATATCAAACAACAGAAGCCAAACGAGGACCCTTACTCTAGAAAAAAACCTGTCAAAATATTTTCTTGGGTGGAAAAGTTACACAAAAGTCCTATTCGGTAGACGCCCAGAAAAAAAAATAAGACTTCAGCGGCATCAGCGGTAACTATAGCCGCGAGTCTTATCAGAGGGTCCATAACCTGTCATATGCGAGGTCGTCTTGTCGCCAAGCCCTCGAATAATATGTCAAAAACGCACCGAACAATGACTGGTATTCATTGATAAGCTATAAAATTCACCTAACACTGAAGGTAGTTGTTCTCTCCTTAGTCTCTTTTGTTTCTGTACGCTTTCTATCGAACCGAAAAGGAGGCTTTATCAGACGCATCATAACTTAATTACAAGCACCAGTCCGCCTTTTCCGGCTACTAAGTCACATTTGACGTAAACGCCAAAAACAGCCATTGGTGCAATCGCCCAAATGGCGCCCTGATAAGATCATATGGCTGCATGCCTCTGGTAGCACGGCTCCAAGGGTGCCTTAGGGGTTATTCCATTCAGGCCGACACTGCAAAGTATTATTACTTTAAGCTTTGACGGAATTTACTGGACTACTTCTTTGAAATAAAGTTTCTTTTTCGCCAACGAATTTACTGAAAAGCCTTTTGTGGAGTTTCATGGTCAAATAAATTTCTCAATCGGCAAGATTGCCTTGCTGGCGGACGGGCTAATATGCCATCGGGTCTATCGAAATAAAAGGCGATCTTGTCGATGATTTGCTAATTGCTCACAAAATGGTGATTTCTCTGTTTGCTATTTCGCTGTAAGCATGGTCTACAGGTGGGGAAAAAGCAACACTTGTCTTATCGGCATGTTCGTGGTGTCATGGTTTGTAGATTTCCCGACCATGAAATTTCTTTTTTCTACTTCGTATGTGAGGTTCTTTTAGCGACTCATGGATTTTCCTTATCGCCTTCTAAGCCTCATAGTCGCCCAATGATAGCGCCGCACGAGCCACTCGATACATTTGAGACCATTTTCTGATTCGCTTGTTTTTGAGTGGGGAAATTTTTTGTGTCATCAAAAGTGGGCAAATTATTTTGACTTTCATGGCCTGGCGATTTTGTAACTCGACCAACGCCTCGTGTGTAAAAAGCACCAGATGCAGCTGTCGACCTTGGAATGCTTTCCGACAAGCGGTAAAGTTTCCATAATTTCTCGTTTTTCACACTTTTATCTTATTCTTGAAATCTGCTGCTATCTTATTCTACTTTGTGGGCATCTTTCTACTACTTACTGTACCGCAAGGAGGTATGGAACGCTATTTCTTCACTAAAGAGCACGCGCCTGCCTAAACTCAACTTTCAAACTCAAACCAATAAATCAGCATCCGAAATCAAATCACCTGATTTATTGCCACTTCGAAACATGTCTTTCTTTCTCTTGCTTTTCAAAAGTTCTATTCGTAACCGAGTCGGACCCACACCCTTACATCTCGGAGGCTCGGTTTTCAATCCTACCACTTAACCAAAGAACACCAATGTCTTATGTTAAGAAATCCGTTGCCTTCTTGCTTGTCACAGCATTAGTTGTGGCAGATGGCATGGACATGGATATGGGTGAGAAGGTGGAGTTCCACCCGGTCAATGCCGGCTCCAAAACGTTCCATTGGATCCTCACCTTGTTCTTGCTCTTGATCCTCCCGTCCATCTCTTCGGTTTTGGCTTTTGCCGAGGTTTTCCACTTGGCTTCGGTGCTTCACATCGTTGCTTTTGCATATTCGCTTTTTGAGTCGTTGTTCTTGGAGTTTCCCGATAATGTGGACAACCATGAGAACAGAACTTCCAAAGGTACAGGGTGGTTTTTGACCTGGGAGCTTGGTGTGACCGTGTTTCTTGGAACTTTGATCAATGGCTCCAACATTGTGATGAACAAGTTCTGGCCACAGAAGGCTGAAACGGCTTATCTGACCCCATCCAGAGTGGCCATTCGTGCCTACAAGACTTTGGCTTTTACATCTACATTGACCGGTTGGGTACGTGTTTGTATGGCTCCCGTGGCCCTTTTCGGGTTTTGCTACGGTAAGGCCACGGGTCAGTGTATTGCACACGGCATAATGGGGTCGTCCTTCATTCTATACGGCTTCGTATTGGCATGGGTGCTTATGGTGCCGTGGATCAGAAACCACCGCAGGCTCAATGGTGATCCCAACGTCAAAAGTCAGGAATTCTACGACTCCTCAATCATGTGCCTTTGGGGTATTGTGAACACTTTCACAGAGCACAGGTGGGGAAGAGAGGAGTGGAATCACGGCGACTACCAGCACACCTCCATGGGAATCATCTGGTGGTGTGGTGGTCTTCTAGGCATGTGGCTTTCTCGTAAAAACAACACAAGATCCGTCGTCCCTGCTTTGCTCTTGATCTACACCGGGTGGGCCATGTCTGAACACTCGCAGCATTTGGTGATCTCTACAAAAGTGCATGCTCTCTTTGGTCTTGTGCTCATGTCGGGCGGATTGTCGAGAATTATAGAGATCTGCTTTTTGCTTAAAGACAATGGTGCAAGCGACACAGGGAGTATTCTTGCGTTCCAGCACATTCCTCCCTTCAGTTTGGTGCTTTCGGGGATTCTTTTTATGTCGGCCAACGAGGAGCAGCTCAATCTCGTCCATGATCTCGGTGCCGACCACTCGTCCTACATTTTGGTGGTTAGCGGTGCTGGATTCTTGATCTATTTGTGGATGCAGATGCTTCTAACATTGTACTTGAGACTCGTTGGTTACGATGAGAACGGCGAGCTCACGAAATTTGATGGTTATGCAAACATTTCTGCCAACGACGTCGACAACTTTGAACTAGACGACTTGAGCGATGAGGACAATCAAGAGGTCACCCCATAAGGTTATGCTAAAAAATCGGTTGGCCATTTCAAAGAATCTATAATAGGATAGAGAGGATAGTGGTATATTCTTCACAATGGACATAGTATCTCGATTAAAATTCGACGTTTCATTCATATCCTGAGAGTAAATCAGCGTTAGGTAGTCCTATTGCAACTCTTATCACATTATATATAACGACACAAGAGCCTTATTGATACTTTGTCTTTCATGACTGTGTTTGATTGTTCTTATGAAACCTAATTCACCTGATACGTAGTAATATTGGGCAATTGAAGCCTCTCCTCATTTGTAAGCCCTCAAACCTCAGATGTGGTCACTGATGGACGATCCTGGAAGGGACTCAACCTCATTCTGAACATCGTTATTCTTTGGTTTAGCGTTTAAGAGTCTTCATAATCGTCATAGTCGCCAAAGGCAGCTTGCCTCAATTAGTAAACCATTCACTAGTTCTTCAATATTTCATACTTTGGAAGCTAGATATGATCGCCCTTCAGAGGGTTGCATGTTTGAATTTGGTATAGCGGCGTAATCAAAAAAAGTTAGTCAAAGGTATCAAAAAATGCTCGAAGGAGAAAGGCAGCGTTTTTTTTTTTTGGCACACGAGGCGGGGCGTGGCAACTTTACCTAATGACTGGTGTATTGTGATATAAGCGAAGTTCGGCGGCAAAATTGGTATATAAAATACTTTTGATAATGCACCGCGGTTAAAGTACTTTACACCTTGGGGGGTGTCGAGGGTTCTGACAGCCTTATGCGTAAAAAAGGGGAGATTTTCAGACTCGATGATTTTGATGATTCAATCTCATTTCATTCACACCTGGGAGATGGCGTCAATTTTTAGCTGTGGCTTGCTGTGGCTCTACCTATATCCGTTTTCTCGAGGTTTTGGCACATGTCAGCCAGCATAATTTGTTGGCTCCAACCACTATTTCCGAAAACAGGAAGGTAAGCTGGGAAATGTATTTTTGAAAAGAATAGGTTAGCTCTCTTAAAAGCTCTTATCGAAGACCATATAAGGTGCAGTGTTTTCTTATTTCTTGTATCCTAATTGGAACTTTTTAATTCATAATTCAGCTGCAGTCATTGGATTCAAAGCTTTATCACTTTTGGTCAAAGGGAGACTTCTGTAAATTCCAATTAGTTATCCTGACCATGATACTCGATAACACTCGTCTCTCTTGGTATTGAGACTCCACACTCCCATAAAGACAAAGGAGACAATTTATCAAATATGCAACTGGAAAAAAGCGAAGTACTTTTTCATGAGAAAGAGACCAATCAAGGATATTACCCACTAGACAGACCCTTGGACCCTAATTGGCTGTTCATAGCGCCCTAAATTAAATTGCACTTCTCATAAAACGAGAAAAATGAACGGTAAACTGTGCAAAGTTCCTATCAAAGATCTCTCGAAAACTTTCAAGTCTAATCTGCTTTTGATAATCTAATATGGGTCCATCAATTCATCTTTGGTGATCTATCACCTACTCTAAACCAGCCGGTTCTCATCCTGGGCTAGCCTCATAAAGTTCAAGCGATGGTGAGTGATGGCGTGTTTTTTGTGCTTATGAGACAATATTCATGCAGATACGATTTTTCACGCAATACCTAAGAAAGCTCAAAACGCTAGGTTGGCATTTGGGCAATCGTGTTCATGCTTGTCGATTTTCTTGGTTCTGCTGCTTAGTTCCAAGCTATTCGGTGGAATCTATCACGACATAATATGGCATCCACTTTCAAGGAGGAAGAGTTGGTGAATGATATTATGCTGCTTTCTTACCTCAAAAGCCCGCTCTTCACCGAGTCACTAATCTTACCGGGCACATTGCACTTTTAAATTTTGTGAAATCCAGCAGTAGCACATGTAATAGAAATATTCGTCCTCGGTGCCATATTTTGGTACCGTTGCCCAAATCTGTGTAAAGCAAGGAATTTCCATGGATCTATCAAACGGCCTGGTTGCAAATTCAGCTCAGCACATGCCTTGTAAACCTCCACTGCAACAATCGGCTATACCTGCAAAAGCCACAATAGATTCAACATGAGATCCCTCGCTTTGGCTCTTTATCGCCATGGTAACAGGTGAAAGCTCATAATCCTTCGACCCCACAGGTACTGAATTGCTTTTCTTGATTGGTGCCCAGATTCCGTGGGGCTAAATATAGGTGTGTAGATCGAAGCCCATCATTTTGGATCTCCGAAAGACAAATGCAAAACAGTGATTTTTGAGACAATAATATCAACGCCACACCACTGAGACAAGTATTGAAAAGGGACCCTCTGGACGTGTTTCAGGTGGAATTGGCCCGCTGCAATACATGTATGCCGTGCATGCTGTTCGGTCCAACAATAGGCCATTCGAGGCACTGTGACTGTTACTGCAGAACTACTGCAACGTCATCAGAAGCGCATGGGCCAGAAATGAAACACCACCCTGCTCCGCCTAGGCCATGAGATCTGGCTATTTAGATTTATCCGCGGATGATACGTCAACTGATGGTCTCGATGCGCTGAGAAGGGCTTTGACGTTGACAATACGAACGGAAAAGACAATGTATGCACGGAAAGTCCTTTGCATTGTTCTGGGTGGAAGTTAATTCCACGGAATGTGAAATGGGCATTCGTTTCATCGGTTCTGGAATGGGTGAGTTCTTGTAGCTGTCACGTTGAATTAGACAGAGGTTTTGTCTTTTGTTTCTTTTTTTTGTTTTGTTTCTTGTTTTTGTAAAAGTTTTCGACTTCTCCAACGTTTCTCTTTTTTACTTTTTCCAAATCAGCCTTTTGCTCAGGTTTCTAGAAATCGCTAGATGCGCGAGGGTTCTGAGAAATGGGTGCAAAAACGCGAGCGGAACAGAAAATGCAATTTACGAGCACCATCAAAAATAGTAGAAGCCACGGGGAGGAAGAAAGGTGAATCGGGTGAATCCAACGCAGGGCCACGAGCCACAATCGAGAAAGAAAGAAAGAAAAAAAATGAGCAGACAGTACCGAGAAAAGGAGAACTTGGGGGTGGGTATGGCCACCAGGCCAGCAGAGGCCAGCCGTTTCACTCCAAAAGCCGAAGCCACTGCTCGTAATGCCGACGGGATGGTCCGAGCCATCCACGGCTCCGTCCCAAAGTAGCATAGCGATGCGGCAGGTCATGAAGTAGAGGCATTCCAGAGATGGGCTGGTTGAAAAAACCACTCGCACCGATCGGAGCAGAGGTCGGCTTAGCCGGGCTAAGAGCGATTGGCAATTTTCGGCACTTGCAACTTCCGGCAATTGCAATCTCCGTTATTGACGACTGACGATCCCCAGGTTTCTCCAGATGGCCAAGTTCTTAGAGATTCTGCGGCGTTAGAGGAACATGCACCTGGCGAGGCCTCAGTTTCAGTGGCAGTATATTTTTTCCACCGGGCTGCCAAAGCGCAGTGATCAGCACGAAAAAATTACCTCCAGGCTGCGATCGCCGCCAAGCCAGTGGGGGGCTTTTGGCGTGGAAAAAGATGCGTAGAAGGAATTGAGAGGAATTGGGGAGTTGGGAATCGTGGATGGACGTTCAGGCCCCCCGCTTAGTCAGCGTGCCGCCACAAGGAGAACGCCCAGATAACGCTGCCTGATTGGAACGCTTGTCGAGGCGTTTGCGAGACAGTCCAAAAAAAAAAAAAAGGGCGAGATGCGTTTCTGGAAACTGCCCCAGTGCATGGAGGCGCGCGAGAAGAAGCCTGGTGCAGCATTCGAACGCTGTTTTGTGGCCGAAGCTTGCTTTGTGGTCAGGGGCCTGGAAAACCTTAAAGTTACAACAGATTTGTCCAAAGTGTTTGCAAGTTTCCGTAAACACCTGTCATCTCGCTTAGTGCTTCTGTGCAGCCAACGGTGGCCAGGGTGTTTCGGAAATGCACCACCCCTACTCCATCGAGGCCTGTGGGGCCCCTTTCCAGAGCCGTCCGAGGGTTAAAAGTTGCTCCTCGGCTGGCCAAGCGAGGCGGCATGCTCCAAGCGAGGCTTTAGACCGAGACGCAGCGGGCCGGATCGAAAAGATGGCGAATCCCAGAAAGCAGCGGCATCCGAGTCTCACACCGCAGTGTCTTGGAGTGGACTAAAGCGGCTCCAGTGCATGGCTGCTGGAGCGTGGCTGCGTGGGTAAATAACGCATGCAAAAGCTGGCGAGTCAAGTTGATGATTGCGAGAGCAAAAAAGTGGTTGGAAAAGCTTGGAAGCGGTGACGGAGAAACCACCAGGCCAAGTTCCGTCGGGTTTGTCAGGCTGGGACGCCCATTCCAATGTGCCTCGTTCTGTTCGATCAGCATGTCACCCCAAGCGCAGATCGCAGATTCTTCTTCGCTCAGATTAAAAAAATGATTAAAACCGGAACCACCCTCCACGACTCCGACCTGTGGACTTTGACGCCAAGCGTATGTAGTTCGGTAAAACGAGGGTGAGTTGCCTGCTTTCTCGTTTCTGCAACTGGCCACAGCTGGCAACCGTTGCTTGGGTCGCAGGAAACTAAAAAAAAAAAAAGGAATCGAAAATGGAAGGTGGCTGCGGCTGCACTGGACTGCCTGGGATGGTTTGGGAAATCCTGCTCGAGGTCACCAGGTGCTTGACTAATCCACGGCATGCACACACCTATACCGTAGCGATCATGTAAGGCGAGTTATCTAGAAAGCAAACATGGCTGGACGGGGAGGTACCAAGCTGTGGAGAGGGCAATTGCGCCTTTCAGGTGAGATTACTAACCGTTGCAAAAAATGGAAGAAAAATCAGTGAAGCCCTTGGCCCGCCATGCACGGCCTAACTCTTGGACTTCCGCTCAGGACAATGGCATTTTCCTCGGGCCGGCGGGGCCCCAGAAAAAAAGCGCTGTTTCGCGAAGCTTCGCTTTGCAAATTTACGAGGACGTGCAGGAGCTCTGTTTCTCCCGCCTTACACGTCCTCTGGCGTGATACGCATGTTGGCGCCGAATATCCTGAAACTCGCCGGAAGCCCAACCAGATCTCCAGCAACCTGTAGATGCCCTCTCATTCCAGCAAAAGAGCAGCCCGCAGAGGATCGGCCGCGCATGGGGGTACGTAGAACAGGGCGCTTGTGTGCAGGCCGCGCGTCCGCGTACGCCACATCCGTGCAGCGCACATGTCGCTTATGCATTTCACCACCGGCCGTATTTCACCAGGCCCTCACAGCAACCCTTTGGGGAATCCACCTGCTTAGTTCGCTTTCATGCGGCACTTCCCGAATATATAGAGTATTGTTCCTCAGCCACCTTCTCCGATTTCCTTTTTTTCTTCAACCCCAATGAGAGTATTCAGCCTCCGTGCGTGGTTTGCAACCGCCTACTACCTCGCTGCGGTATGGGCATTGACCATCACACAAGACACGGTGAGCGTTTCTCCCATCAGTTTACTGATCGGATCGCTCACAATCAACCCAGGCGTCTACTACTCCATCGTAAACAACGCCGCCACCGTAATTGCGGGAAACTTGAATAACCAGGGTGGTTTCTATGTCACCTCCGCAAACGGTTTGGCTGCGTCCGTCTCCATCGTGCTGGGTCTGATCAGAAACAGCGGAGACCTCGCCTTCAACTCCTTGAGATCCAGTATCGTGAGTACCTACAACTTGAACTCCATCTCCACCTTCTCCAACACCGGAGACATGTGGCTTGGTATCAGCGGGTACTCGTTGCTTTCTCCCATCACCCTTGGCTCGGCCACACTGTGGCTGAACTCGGGTAAAATCTACCTTAGTCAGAGCTCCGGCACCTCCTCCACGGTGACCATCTCCCAGACGCTTGGCTCCATCACCAACGACGGTACCATCTGTCTTGAGCGTTTGAGCTGGCTGCAAACCACCAGTATCAGCGGTTCCGGATGTATCAACGTCATGGACGATGCGCTGCTTCTGCTTCTCATCAGCCCCTGGAACGTCGCCAGTGCCCAGACCATCTACCTTTCGTCCGACACGTCGCAATTGTCGGTGCTTGGTTTGTCGCAGAGTATCACCGGTACCAAGACGTACAATGTGGTGGGTTTTGGTGACGGCAACAGTCTCCGTGTCAGCACCGGTTTCACCTCGTACAGCTACTCGGGCAGCACCTTGACGCTTTCCTTCTTTTTGGGTATCTTCAAGATCGCCTTCAACATTGGTACTGGCTACTCGTCCTCGGGATTCTCCACCAACGGTCTTCTCGGCGCTGGTACCCGAATCTCCTACTCTGGCGCCTACCCCGGCACGGTTCCGCAGATCTGTTACTGTGAGGATTTCCCTGAGCCCACCACGACGGAATTGCCTTCGTCGTCCACCGCTCCCAGCTCCTCCAGTTCTTCCACTGTGATAAGCTCTAGCTCTAGTGCCTCCAGCTCGGCTCCTGCTTCTAGTTCGACTCCTGCTTCTAGCTCCAGCTCTAGCTCAATTCCAGCTAGTTCCAGCTCCAGCTCAATTGCTGCTTCCAGTTCCAGTTCCAGCTCGGTTGCTGACACAGAATCCACATCTTCTAGTGCGACTGCTTCCAGCCCCAGTGCTTCTAGTACTGCTGCATCAAGTACCGCGCCAGAAAGCTCAGCTACTACCCCAGACTTTTCTGAGTTTTCCTCCACATGGACCACTACTGCTTCTGACGGCAGCGTTTCCACTGAATCTGGAATTGTGGTCGTGACGACCGACTCGGACGGCGCCTGGACCACCTCCACCTCCGTTTCCCCTGATCCTTACACCAGCTTCACCTCCACCTGGACCACCACCGATGCCAACGGCAACACCGTCACAGAAAGCGGCGTTGTTGTGGTCACCACCGACTCCGACGGCGCCTTGACCACGTCGACCTCCGAGTTTCCCTACGAGGGTCCCACCGAGTACACCTCCACGTGGACAACCACCGATTCTGATGGTAATCCAGTTACTGAATCCGGTGTTGTCATCGTTACTACTGATGCAGACGGCAGCTTGACGACCACCACGTCTGAGTTTGGCAGACCCACGGAGTTCACGTCCACGTGGACCACGACGGACGCCGACGGAAACCCCGAGACCGAGTCCGGTGTTGTGATTGTCACTACCGACTCTGATGGATCCTTGACTACCACCACCTCCGTGTTCCCACCTCCATATACCACGTTCACCACTACTTTCACTACTACTGATGCAAGTGGAAACCCGGAGACTGAGAGCGGTGTTGTAATCGTGACTACTGGTTCCGATGGTGCATTGACTACGACTACTTCAGTCATTCCACCACCTTACACAACCTTCACGACTACGTTCACTACCACCGATGCAAGTGGAAACCCGGAGACTGAGAGCGGTGTTGTAATCGTGACTACTGGTTCCGATGGTGCATTGACTACGACCACTTCTGTGATCCCACCACCTTACACAACCTTCACGACTACGTTCACCACTACCGATGCAAGTGGAAACCCGGAGACTGAGTCGGGCGTTGTGATTGTCACTACGGATTCTGACGGATCCTTGACGACAACTACGTCAGTGATTCCTCCTCCCTACACAACCTACACCACCACCTTCACCACTACCGATGCTAGCGGTAACCCCGAGACCGAATCGGGTGTGGTCGTTGTTACGACCGGCTCCGACGGCGCTTTGACCACCACCACGTCGGTCATTCCTCCCCCATACACCACATACACAAGCACCTGGACCACCACGAACGCTGATGGCGACAGTGAGACTGACTCTGGAGTAGTGATTGTGACTAGTGACGAGAACGGGTCTCTCACTACCACAACGTCCACCATTCCTCAGCCATACACCACTTTCACCACCACGTTTACTACAACAGATGCCAGTGGAAACCCCGAGACCGAGAGTGGTGTGGTGGTTGTGACGACTGACGAGAACGGTTCGTTGACTACCAGCACCTCGTTGATTCCTCAGCCTTTCACCACCTTTACCACCACATTCACTACCACTGATGCGGACGGTAATCCAGAGACTGAGTCGGGCGTTGTAGTAGTGACTACTGGTACTGACGGTGCATTGACCACCACTACTTCGGTGATTCCTCCTCCCTACACCACGTTCACTACCACCTTCACCACCACTGACGCTAGTGGCAATCCAGAGACCGAGTCGGGTGTTGTGGTTGTTACCACGGATGAAAACGGATCTTTGACGACCACCACGTCAATTATCCCTCCACCATACACCACCTTCACTACAACCTTCACGACAACCGATGCCAGCGGAAACCCAGAAACTGAGTCGGGTGTCGTCATCGTTACTACAGGTACGGATGGTGAGTTGACAACCACTACTTCGGTCATTCCACCACCATACACTACTTTCACCACCACTTTTACCACTACGGATGCCGAAGGTAACCCAGAGACCGAAAGCGGTGTTGTGATTGTGACCACAGATGAGAACGGATCCTTGACTACTACTACTTCAGTGATCCCTCCACCATACACTACTTTCACCACTACTTTTACCACCACTGACGCCAGCGGTAACCCTGAAACTGAATCGGGTGTCGTCATCGTTACTACAGGTACTGATGGTGCCTTGACTACAACGACTTCCGTTATTCCACCACCTTCACTACTACGGACGCCGAAGGTAACCCAGAGACTGAGAGTGGTGTGGTTGTTGTAACTACGGATGAGAACGGATCGTTGACGACAACCACCTCTGTTATCCCACCACCATACACCACTTATACGACCACCTTTACTACGTCGGACGCCAGTGGAAACCCAGAGACCGAATCTGGCGTGGTGATCGTCACAACTGGTTCTGATGGTGCATTAACCACCACTACGTCTGTGATCCCACCACCATATACCACTTTCACTACAACGTTTACTACGACCGATGCCAGTGGTAACCCAGAAACTGAATCGGGTGTTGTGATTGTCACTACCGATGAGAATGGCTCTTTGACTACCACAACCTCTGTGATTCCTCCACCATACACCACTTTTACTACGACATTCACAACTACTGATGCCAGTGGTAACCCTGAAACTGAAAGTGGCGTTGTGGTTGTCACGACTGGTTCTGATGGAGCTTTGACTACTACAACTTCTTTGATCCCACCACCATACACCACCTTCACGACAACCTTTACCACTAGTGACGCTAGCGGAAACCCCGAGACTGAATCGGGTGTCGTGGTTGTTACCACGGATGAAAACGGATCTTTGACCACGACTACTTCAGTTATTCCTCAGCCTTTTACTACTTTCACCACCACCTTCACTACGGCTGATGCCAGTGGAAACCCAGAGACCGAGTCAGGTGTTGTTATTGTGACTACCGGTACTGATGGAGCCTTGACTACAACCACTTCAATCATTCCTCCACCATATACCACGTTCACTACCACTTTCACGACTACCGATGCAAGTGGAAACCCTGAGACTGAAAGCGGCGTGGTCATTGTGACTACCGATTCCGAGGGTGCTTTGACTACAACAACGTCTATCATTCCTCAGCCATTCACTACTTTCACTACGACTTTCACTACCACCAATAGTGACGGAAACCCAGAAACGGATTCTGGTGTCGTCATTGTGACAACTGACGAGAACGGCTCATTGACTACCACGACTTCGATCATTCCTCAGCCATTCACCACTTTCACTTCTACGTGGACTACGGAGGATGCTGATGGTAATCCAGAGACTGCTTCAGGCGTGATCATCGTCACTACCGACTCAGACGGTGCTTTGTCCACCACCACTTCTACCATCCCTCCTCCATACACCACCTTCACCACCACATGGACAACAGATGATGCCGATGGAAACGAAGTGACTGAGTCAGGTGTTGTTGTGGTTACCACTGATTCCGACGGTGCTCTTTCGACAACCACCTCCACCATTCCTGCTCCTTACACCACTTTCACCACCACCTTCACTACGACCGATGCTAGTGGTAACCCGGAGACTGAATCTGGTGTCGTGGTTGTTACAACCGACGAGAATGGCTCTTTGACCACAACTACCTCGATCATTCCTCCTCCATACACCACTTTCACTACTACTTTCACTACCACTGATGCTAGTGGAAACCCTGAAACCGAAAGCGGTGTGGTTGTTGTTACTACCGATGAGAATGGATCATTGACCACTAGCACTTCCATTATTCCTGAGCCATTTACTACTTTCACTACCACCTGGACTACGGATGATGGAAATGGATCCCCAGTAACTGAGTCTGGTGTTGTCATTGTAACCACCAATTCGGACGGTTCTCTCGCAACTACAACTTCCACAATTGAGCCACCTTACACCACCTTCACCACGACATTTACTACCACTGATGCTGATGGTAACCCTGTGACTGAATCTGGTGTTGTCGTTGTCACTACAGATGAAAATGGTTCGTTGACTACCTCTACCTCGGTTATTCCAGAGGCTTTCACCACGTTCACCACAACCTGGACAACAACTGACTCCAACGGAGATGAGGAAACTGATTCCGGTGTTGTGATTGTGACGACTGATGCCGATGGTGCTTTGACCACAACGACTTCTGTTATTTCGGCCGAGGCTTCCAGCTCTGAAATTCCAGGCTACACCACCTTCACCACTACTTTCACAACCACTGATGCCAGCGGCAACCCAGAGACTGACACTGGGGTGGTTATTGTGACTACAGACTCGGACGGTGCTTTGTCAACCACCACTTCTGTGATCTCACCACCATACACCACTTTCACCACGACCTGGACTACTACTGACGCAAACGGTGACCCTGTGACCGACTCTGGTGTTGTGATAGTGACTGAAGATGACAATGGATCTTTGACTACTACAACTTCCACTTTGGCTGCAGCAGAGACAACTTTCACCACTACATGGACTACCACCGACTCCGATGGAAACCCTACTACTGAATCTGGTGTGGTGATCGTTGATACTGACTCCGCTGGTGTCTTGTCCACCACCACTTCCCAGTATGCTGACGCTGCCACCTCTGGTGCTCCATTGACCACTTTCACCACTACCTGGACCACCACCGATGCTGATGGAAACCCAGTTACCGAGTCTGGCGTTGTCATCGTTACCACCGATTCCGATGGTGCTTTGACTACTACAACTTCTGAGTTCCCAGAGTCCGGCCCAACTGAATTCACTACTACTTGGACTACTACCGACTCCAACGGTAACCCAGTTACCGAGTCTGGCGTTGTAATTGTCACTACTGATTCCGCAGGTTCGTTGACAACCACTACTTCCGAATTCCCTGAGTCCGTCCCAACCGAGTTCACTACTACTTGGACCACAACGGATGCTGACGGTAATCCAGTGACTGAATCCGGTGTTGTCATCGTTACTACTGATTCCGATGGATCCTTGGCCACAACCACCTCCCAGTACCCTGACGTTACTGACTACACCACCACCTGGACCACCACCGATGCTAATGGTAACCCAGTCACCGAATCTGGAGTCGTGATTGTTACCACTGATTCTGACGGTGCTTTCACCACTACCACTTCTCAGTTCCCTGATTCAGGTGCAACTCAGGTCACCACTACTTGGACTACTACTGATGCTAACGGCAATCCAGCTACCGAATCAGGTGTTGTGATCGTTACTACCGATGCTGATGGTGCTTTGACAACTACAACATCTCAGTTCCCTGACGCCGCCGAGTCTGAGTACACCACTACATGGACAACCACTGATTCAAACGGTAACCCAACAACCGAGTCTGGTGTGGTTATCGTCACAACCGATTCTAACGGCGCTTTGACGACTTCCACATCCCAATTCCCAGGTGTCGCAGAGACAGAATATACCACGACATGGACCACTACTGACAGCAATGGTAATCCAGTTACCGAATCCGGTGTTGTGATCGTCACTACTGATTCCGATGGTGCTTTGACTACCACTACCTCAGAGTTCCCAGAGTCTGGTCCAACTGAGTTTACCACTACTTGGACCACTACGGATGCTAACGGAAACCCTGTCACCGAGTCCGGTGTTGTAATTGTCACCACCGACTCTGATGGTTCCTTGACTACTACTACCTCAGAGTTCCCAGAATCTGGCCCAACTGAATTCACTACTACTTGGACTACTACCGACTCCAACGGTAACCCAGTTACTGAATCCGGTGTTGTCATCGTCACCACTGATTCTGATGGTGCATTGACTACTACAACCTCTCAGTTCCCAGACTCCGGTGCAACTGAAGTTACTACCACTTGGACTACTACTGATGCTAACGGAAATCCTGTCACTGAATCTGGTGTTGTGATCGTCACCACTGATTCTGATGGTGCTTTGACTACCACTACTTCCGAATTCCCTGAGTCTGGTCCAACCGAGTTTACTACTACCTGGACCACCACTGACTCTAACGGAAACCCAGTTACTGAATCCGGTGTTGTCATCGTTACCACCGATTCCGATGGTGCATTGACTACTACAACCTCTCAGTTCCCAGACTCCGGTGCAACTGAGGTTACTACCACTTGGACTACTACTGATGCTAACGGAAATCCTGTCACTGAATCTGGTGTTGTGATCGTCACCACTGATTCTGATGGATCCTTGACAACCACGACTTCTCAGTTCCCAGCCCTTACGGATTTCACCACGACATGGACTACCACTGACTCTAACGGCAACCCTGTGACTGAATCAGGTGTGGTTATTGTTACAACTGATTCTGATGGTGCCTTCACTACCACCACCTCTCAGTTCCCAGGTGCTGGAGTTACAGATGTCACCACGACATGGACCACCACAGATGCCAACGGAAACCCTGTTACCGAGTCCGGCGTCGTTATCGTCACCACTGATTCTGAGGGTTCTTTGACCACTACCACCTCCCAATTCCCTGGTGCTGAGGATTCTGAGTACACTACAACTTGGACTACTACCGATGCCAATGGCAACCCTGTTACCGAGTCTGGTGTTGTGATTGTGACCACTGATCCTAATGGTTCATTGACTACAACCACTTCTCAATTCCCTGCTGGTGCAACAGACTACACTACCACCTGGACCACCACAGATGCAAACGGCAACCCTGCTACTGAATCTGGAGTCGTTATCGTCACGACTGATGCTGATGGGTCATTGACCACCACCACTTCCCAGTTCCCAGACTCTGGAGTGTCCGATTACACTACCACATGGACCACTACTGACTCCAACGGTAATCCTGTTACAGAATCTGGCGTGGTTATTGTTACTACCGATTCCGACGGTGCCTTGACCACCACAACCTCGCAGTTCCCTGGTGCTGGTGCTGAAGATTCTGATTACACTACCACCTGGACTACTACAGACTCAAACGGCAACCCAGTCACTGAGTCTGGTGTCGTCATTGTGACAACTGATGCTGATGGTGCCGTGACTACCTCTACTTCGTTGTTCCCTGGCGAAGGTGAAACCGAGTACACAACAACCTGGACTTCCACCGACGCCAACGGTAACCCTGTCACTGAATCGGGCGTTGTTATCGTCACCACTGACTCAGAGGGCTCCTTGACAACAACCACATCGCAATTCGGCCAACCTGGTCAAACTGATGTCACCACTACCTGGACGACTACTGATGCCAATGGTAACGTGGAGACCGATTCTGGTGTTGTTATCGTGACCACCGACTCTGACGGAGCTTTGACTACTACAACCTCCAAGTTCCCAGGTGCTGGTGAGACCGAATTCACTACAACGTGGACCACCACTGACTCCAACGGAGACCCAGTTACTGAGTCTGGCGTTGTCATCGTTACCACTGATTCTAACGGTTTCTTGACCACCACCACTTCAGAGTTTGGCCAAGACGGTGAGACAGAGTACACTACCACTTGGACTACCACCGATGCCAATGGCAACCCTGCCACTGAATCCGGTGTCGTGATTGTCACCACTGACTCCAACGGTGATTTGACAACCACCACCTCCGGCTTTGGCGGTCCAACTGACTACACCACTACTTGGACCACTACGGATGCTGACGGAAACCCTGCTACTGAGTCTGGTGTCGTGATCGTCACCACCGATTCCGAAGGTTCGCTCACCACTACCACTTCTGAGTTCCCTAACTCCATTGCTCCTACTTCGTACGTCAGCACTTGGACTACGGACTCCGACGGCAGCCCCGTGACCGAATCTGGAGTAGTTATTGTCACTACTGACTCTGACGGCCAGTTGACGACTACCACATCTGCCTTCCCTGAAGGTACTCCAGACTTGACCAGTTTCCCAACCACCTGGACTACTACCGATGATAATGGTGACGTTGTTACCGACTCCGGCGTGGTTATTGTCACCACTGACTCAGAGGGCGAGTTGACCTCGTTCACCTCAGAATACCCTGCTGAGACCCCAGCCTTGACGAGCTACCCAACCACCTGGACTTCTACCGGCTCTGACGGCAGTGTCACCACTGAATCCGGTGTTGCTGTTGTGACAACCGACTCTGAGGGCTCCTTGACAACTTCGACGTCTGCTTATGATAACGCTCCATCCAGCGAGTACACCACTGCAGTTGTCACCACCGATGTCAACGGAGAAACCATCACCAAGACCGTTGTTGTATGCGAGACTACCGACTCCAACGGTGAGTTGACCACATCCACTTCTGATTACGTCACCGACGCCTCTCCATCCAGTGAGACCACCACAGTTGTTACAACTGACGTCAACGGCGAGACTATCAGCAAGACGGTTGTTGTCTGTGAAACCACCAACTCTAACGGTGAGTTGACCACAGTCACCTCTGTTCCACCAGTGACCACCACTTTCGTTTCCACCGATGAGGATGGAGCTGAATCCACCGTGACTGCTGCCATCCACGAGAGCACCGTCCACGGTACCGTGACTTACTACACCTCCATCTGTCCTGAGTCTTCTGCTCCAGGTGTGACTGAGGCTCCAGTTGTCACCGATGCTCCAGGTAAGTCTACTATTGCAGGCGAGTCTGTATCTACTGAAGCCACTGAGGCCGCTCCATCAGAGACTGCTGAAGGTACCACTGCTCCAGTGGAGACTGCCGTTGGTGGTACTACTGCCGCCGAGATTCCTGCTGACACTCCTGTCCAAACACCTGCTGCTGTTACCTCCAAGGCCGGCTCTACTACTGTTGCTGGAGATGCCACTGAGCCTACTACTGCTTCGCCAGAGGCACAGGGTCCAGCTCCAGAGGGCACTGCCGTCACCGAGTCTAACGCTGCCGGTGTCACTGAGGGTGTTGCATCTTCCAAGACATCGGGTGGCTACAACACTCTCGAGTCTATCTACACTTCTTTCAGCAGCAGTGAGCCAGAGGCTACTGTGTCTGCTTACGAGGCTGCTGCCTCCGTTCCAAGGGTGAGCCTCAAATGGTTGCTCCCACTTGCATTTTTCGCTATCGCTTAGAGGTGAACTTCACCATGCTTTCTTTCGTTCTACATGATTTTCTGGGATTTATTTCTTCGTTTATAATTTCGTTTTATACCCAATTAATAATTTATTTATGTGAGTGTAGGGATTTGGATTTGTTGATTTGGGCGTTTTTGGACGTTTTTGTCTCTATGTACGAATTCTGGATTCTTGTGAGTTTCTGTATCTCGAGGTAAAAGTTGAAGACATTCGGTGAATTTTCCACAAAAAGCTATAATATCAAAATTTATGAAAACATAAAAAAAAAAAGGGAAGAAATAACTAATATCGAAATACAACAGAAAGGAAGAAACGCCAGAAAACTAACCCTCTTCATTATCATTAATTGTGCACCAAACGTCTCTTCAACAATTCTTACACTATCCTCTTCATTTGACTAGACCTCACTACTCCAAATAATCACCACAAATCTAACAAAAAAAAAAAAAAAAATAACACAAAATCAGCGAAACCTTACTTTCTGTTCAATACTCAAATAAGAAGAATAAAAATAACTTTTAAAATTGAAATACAAAAACAATTTCTTAAAGAAAACTTCCCACCATATCGTATCCCATGATCTCATATGCTCACCTCACACTACAACACTCTAAACTCTATAAGATTCGTGACTAAAAACCGGAGGGGGCGGCGCTGGAGGCCACCAGAAGGAACGTGGACAGCTGTGGAAGCTGGGCTCCGCTCAAAAGCGTGGAGGAGTTGTAGGAAGCAGTAGAATACGAGTCACTGCTGTTTGCAGCCAAGGAAGTGAAGGGCTGGGACGAGTTCAGCGAGGAGATGGTGCTGTTGCTTCCGTAGCCGCCCTGGCCTGGCGAGGAAGGCAAGACCGGGGTTTCCGAGGAGGAGGGGCTATCGACGGTGACGGTGAATAAGATGGTCAGGGTGGTCTGGTCTGCGTTTCCAGAGTTGTCGTTGTCGTTGTCGTTACCAGAACCAGAGCCGTTACCACCAGAATTGCCATTACCACCAGCATTGCCGTTACCGGAATTGCCGTTACCAGAATTTCCAGAATTTCCAGAACCACCATTTCCAGAACCGTCACTTCCACCACTGCCAGACCCGGTCTCGGCAGCCTCGGTCACTAGGGTGGTCACCTCCACGGTGGTTTCCTCGGTGCCGTCGGCATCGGTGGTGGTGTGGACGTCCGTGGTGACCTGAGGAGCGTTGTTCTGGGTGTTTTCGTCGTTGTCGTCGTCGCCGTTTCCGCCCACAGTGACGACTTCGGTGACCACCTCGGTGGAGTAGACGGTGGTGGGGCCGTTTTCAGCCGACAAGGTGACGAGTCGGGTGGTGAGAAGCGTGGACACCACGGTGGAGTTGGAGAAGGACGCAAAGCTGGCTTCTGCCAGAGAAGCAGCCGACGAGGCCGACAAGGCCGAGGAGGAGGCTTCAGAGGCCTCGGTTGAAGAAGCTACCGCAGAAGCGAGATCTGAGGGAGCAGCAGAGTCTGAAGAAACAGCGGAGGATTCGACGGAGGACTCAGTGGAGGATTCGACGGAGGACTCAGTGGAGGATTCGATGGAGGACTCAATTGGGTCGGAGGATTGAGCGGAATCGAATTCCTCGGGCTGGGAGGAAGACTCAGCAGACCACTCCCCAGTTATGGTGGAAGAAGCTCCAAGATCGGATTCAGATAAGTCAGCAGACGATTCAGCAGACCACTCGCCACTGATGGTTGTGGAAGCGCCAAGGTCCGATTCGGACAATTGAGCAGAAGACTCAGCAGACGATGCAGCAGAAGACTCAGCAGAAGACTCAGCAGCCTCTGGAGCTGCAGAGACAGCCTGAAGCTCCGACAGTGGAGATTCCCAAGGAAGCGAGGCTCTGGAGGAATTGATTTCCGAGGAAGAACTGGGGGTCTCGGGCGCCCAAGCAGACGAAGTCTCTGCAATTGAAGAAAAAGCAGCCGTTTCCTGGGAAGTCTGTTGAGGCTCCAGAGAGCTGGCTGCGAAAAATGGCTCCAGCGAGCTAGTCTGGGAAGAAGACTCCAGAGAGCTAGTCTCGAAAGATGGCTCCTGGAAAGCCTGGGAGCTGGAACTGGAGCTCAGAGAGGCAGGGCCAGCCTGGGCCTCGCCAAAGCGGTCGGCAGTGTATCCAGCATAGTCGTCAGTGGACAGAGAGGTGACCAGGTTGCCGTTCCACGCATTGGCAGAAAACCCCACGGTGTCCTGGCTGGCAGGCAACGTGAGAGCGTCGCAGGTGAGTGCTAGGGAAAGAAGGACAAACGCAGAAAGCATGGGGGTGGAGGAGAACTGGAGATGGTGGAGGTGGAGGCAGCGGGTGGCAGCTTTATACTTTTTGCAGCCATTTTTCTACAGGGGTTGCGGCGAAGCCTGGAAGCTCCGAACGCGAGAGGCGATATGACGAGAGCAGGCGAAGCAGGCACCGCCAGCAGCAGGGGCAATCTGGGCTTAAAGGTGAGGAACGTGGACTGTTTTGGGGTTAAGGTGGGAGCGTTTATGGAGGATGGAGGCTGCGAGACGCCAAAAGTCGCGATTCGCGATCGAGGCGGTGGGGCCAGAACCCAGGGGGTGGTGGCGGTTTGGGGATGTTCTGGGTGGTTTTTTGCGGTGATTTTTCGCCAATGGCTTTTTGTGGTTGTGTTTTGGCGGTGAATTTTTCCAGTTTTTCGAAAACACCTGTTTCCGCCGAAGTGGGCCGTGTTTTGCTGGGCCAGGGTTCCTCGCAAAACGCGCCTGCTCGTGCCGCAACGGCCTCGCATTCGCCTACGTGAGTTGACGTTTTGTTCCTGGAGCATCTGCAAGACTCCGTTTTGGCGTAATGACTAGCTGGGATTTGCAACGACAAAAATGTGGATATGGGAATTGTAAAATTCACAAGCTGAGGTGAATGTGAATGCAACTTGGTAGTAAACGCCACGGCTGAATTCGTAAAAAACACGGCCTCGGCTTCGTGCCTAGAAAGTCCGGAGCCACAGTGGACGTTTCCGGGTCCAGACGCTTGTAATATGGAAGAATGTGCACCTTTGTCCTGGGCGCCGGCGGTTTCAGAGTTTATCCGGAAAATGACAGGCACGAGGCGATAGACGGTTTTCCGTGGGCTTGCCGGATGGCCTCTGCCTTTGACGATTTTTGTTATTTGATTTTGGTTCGGAAAGCACGAAAGCAGGGTTTTGAAAAATAAAAATCAGAGCTTAGCGGGAATGGCTGAGTGGGAATGAGTTGAGTGGGACGAGACAATGAGCGGTGCTGTTTGTCTTGGGCTTGACAGTGAACTGATCAGATAGATAGGGTGGAGTGGCCACGGCAGCGGGAAGTTGATGAGCCGTTTCTGTTTTGGCAATACAAGTTGAGCTAAGAATTCCAGAAAATCTTCAGATTCTGGCGATTTGGCGGGTGCTGACTGGTGGATCTGTGTGCTTGCTTCTTTGGATTGAAGCTCGATTGCGGTGCACTCAAAGGCAAGGGCAGGGCTGGAGAAAAATGGATTCAAGTGGATTTTAAAATCTCTCTTGGAACCCTTCTCTTCCCATTTGTGTCATTTTGGGGGTGTGGCTTCCATGCTTTCACTCCTGTGACTCAAACCTAGACAACAGACTGTGAAGCTCTGGATCCCACCAAAGTCACCCAAAATCAGACTGTTCCAATTCCACACCCCCTATCCACCCTTACCCACGCAATTGAGCGATTATGACGAATCAACCATATCTAATCCTCAACCCTCCCTCTCACTGCCATACCTCAATTGCACCTCGGCACCGTAGTATCAACACCTTCCGGCAACGAGACACCCAATTACGGCCAAAACGTAACACTAGTTTCAAATGGCAAAAACCCTTCCCAACAAAACCTCCAAGCCTTCTCAAGACACCACCTCCAACCCTGCCGGTGACCCTACCGGTCCATCCCAGGCATGACCGTACCCCATGATCGGAGATACAGCAGCGCTAGCACAAGACCCCAGGCGGAAGACCCCAGGCGGGTCTGCCCAATCAGGGTCCTTGCCAAAACGCAAATGACAGAAATAGAACCCACGTTCTGAACAGCTGCAAATCATTAAACCTCCATTTGGGTCGGCAGGGTCACTTGCCGAAAAGCTGGGGGTATTCTTCTTTTTCTGCGTCGAAGACGGCGTCGAAACGCAGTGTGGACGATCTCTGTCGATCGGGAACTCCACCGAGCCAGCTGCCGGTATCACCTGAGGAAGAGGAAACAGCGTATAATCGCCTGAGCTGCTGTGCGCTAAGAAAAGCGAACCTCTTGAGGGAAATTTCAGAAAAAGTTAAGAAAAACGGGTTGAAAAATTTAAGAAAAAGTTGGAAAAAGTTGGGCAAACGGCCTCTGGTGGATAGTCAATGCGAGGTATCAGCGATTGCGCTCGAGTTCAGCCAAAGCCTGGTTCAGAGAAAAAGGAAAGCAAGCATGACAGTGAAACAGCCAAGAGCCTGCCACGGGACATTAAACCCAAAAAAGCACAATTACGCCAATTGCACAATTACGCCGATTTGCAGAGGGGACCATGGGTTCCAAGATTAGAAGCAACGCGGGCACGGTGCAAGTGCGAATAAAAGCCTCTGCCGCATTTTGGAGAATTTCATGGCGGGAACGCGGACCCTCTGGAGGCAGCCCAAACGGTCGAAATCCACAACCAGAAAGGAAACTTCGAAAAAGAAGGAATCCAAAATAATAGAGATCTCACTCGAGGCGCCACACCCCGCCAGCAAGAATGCTGGTGACGTTCGTCCCCTCGTGAAAAGATGTGCTGACGATCTTCCACCATGTGCGACGAAGAGGGAAGCACCTTGTGAATGTGGCTTGGGCACACCCCATTCCGTAAATCGTAAACAGCACTAAAAACCAGTCTGGCCAGGGGCTTCTAACGAGGTGGAATGGCCCCAAGGAGGATTATGGCTTGGGATTAGGATTTTGGATTTAGGTGAGGATTATGGCTTGGGGTGAATTAGACCTGATCCTGGAGGGCCCTGGGTGGTGCGATTTTCGCAGCCAAAACCGGAACAAGCTTTCGCTACACAATGCTCAGGAAGCTTCGCTCGTAAAAGGAGCAAGGCCGGCGGCGGAATCGGCGCTGTTTTCCTAATCGGTGCCAAATGTTGCTCTTCTGGCGAGGATTGTCCCACGCCTGTGCATCAATGGGGAGGCCCAAGCGTGCAGATCTCTCACTCTGGAGAGATAGAGAAGGATTAGACGTTGTGGGGAGGTGCGGCTGGAAAATAGTGTCTGCAAAAGCAGGCACCGCATGGGTAGAGGAAAAATACAGCACGAGAAAATGAATGAAGTGGCAGAAAATATCTGGCACATGGGATGGTGAAGCGTCTGGATAGTTGGCCTCTGCATTCCATGGATAGAGGGACTTGAAGCGGTGGGGATGAAATCTTGATTGGACGATCGACCTAAAACAAGGACAAAATGACAATAGTGCAATCGGGCACCCTGTGGATCCGATTTTGGGCACCTGGCGGTGCTGGCAGGCTGGGGATCCAGGTCCTAGGTGTGCAGATGTTGATATTCCTGAACAGCGGATCGCAGCGCCCAATAAGGAATCGGACAAAAATATCCAGGCGATCCTTGGCCCATTGTGGCGGCAAGCAGCTCAGGGTTTTTTCGTGGGTTGGGCGGCCCGTCGGGGAACTGATCGTCGACCAGAGAAATCCAGCCACTCTCTAAAAATCGACATTCCTGGGGCCGCTGCACAAGCCTCGCAAGTACGGTGCAGCCGCAGCCGCACACTCCAGGGTAACCTCTACAAACTGCCTCGATAAGCTTTCGCTTTCGACAAAAAACAGCCAATTGGAGCCCCACAGCAAGGCCAGATAATGCACAGTTGCCGTTTGCCACGAAGGAATGGAATCCACGACCACAGGCAAAAAGCACGACGTGATTAGCTGTGCATGCGGCGTGCAGAGGCTGCAGATTTGCAACCATTCCCTATCCTCCTCTAAGTAAACCACTGGAATGGATTGTTTTCGACCCTGGAGCAACTCAGCAGCCGGCAGCCCGGCCTCAGGGTATATAAGGAGGCCGTGCCCGCCAGGACTTCCAAAAACCATCCAGCCATGGGAATCTTAAGCTACAAGACTTTGCTCACGGCAGCAACCTGCCTCAGCTCCGCTTTGGCCTTGACCATCAGCGAAGACACCATCGAGAACTCGCCCGCCAACTTGGCCATTGGCGAGCTCAACATCAACGAGGGCGTCTACTACTCCATCGTCAACAACGCCCTTACCGTTCTCGGCGGCAACTTGAACAACAAGGGCCAGTGGTTTGTCACCTCCACCAACGGCTTGGCCTCCTCTGTGACCATTGCCTCGGGAACCATCTTGAACGACGGCGACATTGTCTTCAACGCCTTGAACGCACAGGTGGTGACCAACTTCAACTTGGACTCTGTGGGAACGTTCGAAAACACCCAGAACATGTGGATCGGCACGCCAGTGTTCTCGGTGACTCCCCCCATCATCCTCGGCTCCGCTTTGGACTGGTCCAACTCGGGCAAAATCTACCTCCGTCAGGACAGAGGTAACGCCTCGCCCATCACCATCTCGCAGGCGCTAGGCCAGGTGGAGAACACGGGAACCATCTGTATTGAGCGTTTGAACTGGGTTCAGACCACCAGTATCGAGGGTAACGGATGTATCAACATCATGGACGACGGCCACCTCCAGCTTGAAATCACGCCTTGGAACGTCGACAACGAGCAGACCATCTACCTTTCGTCCGAGCTGTCCATGTTGTCTGTGCTTGGCTTGGAGCCCTCGCTCACTGGAACCAAGACATACACTGTTGCTGGTTTTGGCGGCGGCAACGAGATCAGAGTCAACACGGGCTTCACGGGCTACTCGTACGAGGGCGACACTTTGGAGCTTTCCTTCTTCCTTGGTGTGTTCAGAATGGCCTTCAAGATCGGCGAGGGCTACGACGAGTCCAACTTCTCCACCAACGGTGTGGGCAACGCAGGAACCCGTATTTCGTACTCTGGCGACTACCCTGGCGATGTTCCCAACAACTGCCAGTGTGAAGAGTTCCCTGCTGCTCCTACCGAGGAGGAGTCCTCCAGCCTGGCTCCATCGTCGAGCTCTGAGAGCAGCTCTGCACCCCCAAGTTCTTCGGAGACCTCTTCTGAGGAGACTTCGACTTCGGAGACTTCTTCTGAGCCTGCTTCTTCCGAGCCTGCTTCCTCCGAGCCTGCCTCCTCGCCAGAGCCTGAGCCTTCTTCTGAACCAGAGCCCTCACCATCTCCATCACCATCTCCATCGCCATCTCCATCTCCAGAACCTTCCAGCTCTGCTCCTCCTGAGGAAACCACCTCGGACGCTCCCCCTGCTGAAAGCTCGGACGCCCCTCCAAGCTCCGATGCCCCAGAACCACCCTTCACAACCTACACCTCCACTTGGCCCACCAGCGGAGACCAGACCGACTCCGGTGTGATTATCGTCACTACCGACTCCCAGGGCTCCGTCACCACCACCACGTCGCTCTTCCCGCCCGAAGAAACCCCCGAGTCCCCCACCTTCACCACCTACACTTCGACCTGGCCTACCAGCGATGGTGAGCAGACCGACTCTGGCGTGATCATCGTGACCACCGACTCGGACGGCGAGTTGTCCACCACCACTTCTCTCTTCCCTCCAGCCGAGACCCCAGAGGACCCCGGCACCACTAGCACCGTCGTGACCACCTACCCAGACGGCAACGTCAAGACCAAGACGGTGGTGGTGTGCGACTCCACCAAGGACGACGGCCAGGTGACGCAGATTGTGTCTGTGTGTCCTGAGACCACGGCGCTTGTGACGGAGGACAAGAACGGTGAGGTCAAGACGGTGACTGCTGTGATCCACGAGACCACCGTGGAGGGCGGTCCACAAGAGGTGACCTCCATTTTGCAGCCAGGCGAGGAGCCCAAGCCCGAGCAGCCTGAGCAGCCTAAGGAGACTCCATCTGGAGACAAGCCAAAGGAGACTCCTTCCGGTGACAAGCCATCTGGAGGCCAGCCAAAGGAGCCTGAGCAGCCATCTGGCGACAAGCCATCTGGTGAACAACCTTCTGGTGACAAGCCTTCTGGAGATGCTCCTTCTGGAGACAAGCCTTCTGAGGAACAGCCATCTGGAGATGCTCCATCTGGAGATGCTCCTTCTGGTGACGCTCCTGAACAACCTTCTGGAGAGGCCCCATCCGGTGGTGAAACCGTCGCAGGCGAGCCTCACCCTGGTGCTTCCACCTTGAACACTGTGGTTCCTGACGCCTCGGCTGCTCCAGAGGAGCCTCAGGCCGTTTCCACATACGAGGCCGGCGCTTCGGTGGTGAAGTACGGCGCCCTGTGGCTCGTGTCGCTTGCCCTTCTTGCTGTGCTTTAGAGAGGCACCCGTTCGCTACTTTTTCCTTTCTTCATTCATGTTTGTTCGAAAAGCTGTCGCTTAGATACCAGTTATATGCTTGGCTTCCTAATTCACTTCTTTAATACACTTATTTAATACGAGATGTAGGAGATGTTGCAACCTGTGGGATTTAGTGCAGTGGGTTTCGATTTCTTTTGGTATTTGGTTTATAGGGAGCATTGAGGTCTGGCCATTGAAATGGGGTCAGATAAGCCAAATACGCTATAAGTACGTTCCCTTCCGTTATCTCGTCCACAGTCATTGACAATGTCATCACGATGAAGGCTACGAAGCTAGTCAAGAATAATTTCGATACATTCAGGAGGGCTGTACGGATATTGAGAGACTCATGCCTGAAGCGAAACCCCCAATCTTATTAAAATTCGTAGTCGCTCTGAAAAGTTCAACCTCTCTTTGGAGGACGACCTTTGGAACTTGGGCTTTTCTACAACTACCCTGGAAAGCATCAGTTGCTACGGTGCTGTAGTACACCAATTGAGCAAATTCACCACCACTTCGTCCCGATTGATCCAATTGCAGCAAAACTCACCAAACCTTAACGCCTTCAAATTCCTTAATCCCTCAATCCCTTACCCCTAAATTCCTCAATCCCTTCATTCCTCAAATTCCTAAAAATTCACCGTCTCAATGCTACCACCCACCACCCACCCACCCTGAACGCCTCAGGCAGATTATCGACGCGAATCACCGGAGCAAGCCTCCGAGGCGTGAGCCGGGCTTGGGCTTTAAAACCACTACGGTGTGGTCTAAAAAGCCTACATGCCGTTGCAGCCTGGCTTTTCGGCTCCATGTGCCCGTTTCTGACTCATCTTACGTCTACCCCAACAATGCCTGGCGAAAGCCTAAAGCATACCTTAATCCGTGAGGCCAAACCCAAAAAAGGGCACGGCTCAAAGTAGCAAACCGTTGCATAAACTCTAAATACCCTGGCAAGGCTTAACGGCACATTCCCATGTCACAATCTGACTTCGATCCTCGGCGCCGCTTATTGTTTCCACCGACAGGTGGGATCGGCATTGCAGCGCCTTGCATTTTGGGTTAGGCGCACCGCGTCAGAAAAGCAGGGAATGCTCGACTAAAAAATTGGCTTTGCATTAGGTTGGAGGTTAGCGTGGGAATTGCAGGTGTTGCTAAAAAAAAAAAAAAAGTTATACTTTTTGAAAAGGACGTGGTTCTGGGGTTGTCGTTTCCTGCATTGTTCGCGTACAATACACGGTTTTGTGACACCGCTTAACCAGATCCCACTTTGTTCTTTTTTCGCCGAGTAAGAAAAGTAGCACAAAGAGCTTCTGGACCACTGGACAATGGTGCCGAGGTTCTTCTTCTCTCGAGCGTAACCGCGGCTATATTTCGGAATTGTGTTTCCTCTTTGGCAACAATGCCATTGATGGTGTTTGAAGGCTTCAAAACAAAGGGCGCTTATCCTCTCGTACTTGCTTCTGGACGAGATCCGTGGAACCACAGTGCCTGGGCTTTTGGAATCTTCTTTTATCCTCGATTTTCATTTCTTAATCCTCAAAGCTTCATTCTCAATTCCTCATCAATTCCTCGTTCTCGGAATTTCTTGGTAAATTTGCATGTCATCGCATTGGCATTCGTAAATGGGCCTTCGGAATTGAGAACGGATTTGTCCAAATGACGGCAAACGTTTTGCAGCCCGCTAGCGCCGTATGCGTGGGTTCTTGAAGTGCAGCCTTTTTGGAAAGTCATGACCGCTTTCATGTTGCATGGGTGATGCTTGTTTGATGCCGAGGAACGGACAAAATTGCCGCCTGGTAGAAGTTTAATGAGTTGGCTAGGCTGGGATAGTGAAGTTATGATTTTGGGTTTGAAATCTTAAATTCTGTGACGAGTGTGGGACGATGGTGATTCTAGAAGTGTGAAATTGGTGGGTTGTTGTTTCTACCCTCAAAGTCCCATTTCCGTCTTTGGCCTCCAGAAAGTTGGATTTTGATGACATTGCAACTGTTTCAAAAATTACAGAACTTCGCTGTTAATGCTACAAGGAAACAGTTCCTTTTTCTTCTGGTAGTTAATTCTTCTACAATTCACTATGCTTCTATATACTATTAGTTCCCACACCCAAAATATCTCCTCAACCCAACAACTCCCCTATCATCAATCCCACTAATCTACAGCTTTTTTAAATAAAATGTATTATACGTGGATGGGTATAAACCGAAGATAAATCCGTACATGAAAACAAACATGTAGTAATGTAACAACGCCAAAAATGCTAATAAAGGATATCGAAAGAAAGCATGGCTTGGAAGCCAGCAAGTCGAAAGAATACAACAAACGAACTAAAAGAACATCGCTTGATGTTCATCAAAACAAGACATGAAGCAATGGGACAACAACAGCTGCAAGACCCGAGATCTTGACGGCAGCAGCCAGACCAGCGTATGTGGAAATGGCTGGTGTAGCAGATGCTGGAGAAGGCTCAGGACCAACAGGAGCCGATGACGAAGAGGCATGCGAAACAGCAACTGGGGTTGAGGTCGATGCACCCTGAGAGGTTACAGGAAGTGTAACGCAGTTACCCTTGTAGCAGACAACCAGTGAAGATGGGCCCTCTGAAACAACAGAGCTGGTTTCAGAAGCAGCGGCAGAGTTTCCTGGAACACGGGTGCTTGGACCAGCCACAGAGGTTGGGTATGGAGTGCTGGCAGGGTTGTTGTTGGACTCAGTACCAGATGGAGCAGGGCCAGGCACTGGAACAGGTCCTGGGTTAGAGCCAGAAGGTGCTGGTCCAGAAGGTGCTGGTCCTAGGTTGGAACCAGATGGAGCTGGGTTGGAACCTGGAACAGTGTTGGAAGCGACAGGCTCAGGGTTAGGAGCAGGAGGAGCCGAGTTGGCAGGAGCTGGTCCGGTAGATGTAGGGCCGTTTTCGTTAGGACCAGAAGGAGTGGATCCAGTCTCGTTAGGACCAGATGGAGCCGGGCCAGTCTGATTTGGTCCAGATGGAGCTGGGCCGGTTTGACTTGGTTGAGACTCGGTGTTGGCAGTACCAGAAGGAGCTGGCTGAGACTCACCTGGAGCAGAAGACTCAGTACCTGGAACAGCTGGGCCAGAAGGAGCAGGTCCTGGAGCAACAGGCACAGTGGTGTCAGGGTTCGATGAGCTTGGACCAGCGGAGTTTGGACCAGATGGAACAGGGCCGGTTCCAGATGGGTTTGGACCAGGCTGACCAGGAGTAGTAACAACTGTGACAGTCGATGCAGAGCCCTCAGAGTTTGGACCAGGAGAGACTGGAACGGACGATTCAGAGGCGGGACCTGGGCTTGGGCCTGGGTTCGAAGCAGTCGAAAGAGACGTTTCAGCTCCAGAGTTTGGACCAGATGGGTTTGGACCAGGAGCCGACGAATCGGAAGCTGGACCTGGGCTAGGGCCTGGACCTTGATTCGAGGCGGTGGTGATAGGGCCAGAAGATGTAGGTCCACTGAAACTGTCGGTGTTCAGCTGTGGAGGCTCGGTGCTAGCTGGGGACGAGGACACGGCAGGAGTGGCAGGCTCGGAGCCGGAAGCTGGTGGAATCGAAGAAGCGATCGAGGACTCTGAGCTCTCAGTGAGAGACAATGACAGACTCACGGGAACAGGGATCGAAGACAGGGAAACCACGTAGGAGGAGTTCCAGTTCCAAGACAGCACTGGTGGGATAACAGGAACAGTGGTTGGAGGCACCTCTATAATGACGGTGCCCACAGTGTCAGAGCCAGATGGTGGCTCGGTGACAGTTCTAGTAGTAGTACCAGTCCAGGTCGAAGTCAAGGTGGTGTAATCAGCAGAAGTTGGTGGAACCTCGATAACCACAGTGCCAATGGTGTCGCTTCCAGATGGTGGGTTAGTGACGGTTGCAGTTGTAGTTCCAGTCCAGGTAGAAGTGACAGTAGTGTAGTCAACAGAGGTTGGTGGAACTTCAATAACCACAGTGCCAATGGTGTCGCTTCCAGATGGTGGGTTAGTGACAGTAGCAGTTGTAGTTCCAGTCCAGGTAGAAGTGACAGTAGTGTAATCAACAGAAGTTGGTGGAACCTCAATAACAACAGTACCAACAGTGTCAGATCCCGATGGTGGCTCAGTAACAGTTCTGGTAGTGGTACCAGTCCAAGTAGATGTCAAAGTGGTGAACTGAGACGAAGTAGGAGGAACCTCAATCACAACCGTTCCAACGGTATCAGAACCAGATGGTGGGTTGGTGATGGTGTTGGTGGTAGTACCGGTCCAAGTGGAAGTCAAAGTGGTGTAGTCCGTAGTAGCTGGAGGAACCTCAATAATCACAGTTCCAACAGTGTCAGAACCAGCAGGTGGTTCAGAAACCGTTCTGGTGGTAGTACCGGTCCAAGTCGAGGTCACAGTGGTAGCTTCGTAAGGAACATCAACAACAACAGTGCCAGTGCCTCCAGAAGGAGCAGGCTCGGTCTCGGTAGTGGTGAAGGTTCCAGTCCATGGACGAGTGATGGTGGTGTAAGGAGTAGGAACATCAACAACGACAGTTTCAGTACCGTCGGAACCAGCGGGGATGGTCTCGGTAGTAGACTCAGTGCCGGTCCAGGTTCTGGTGATCGTAGTGACAGGAGTTGGGATGTCGATAATCACAGTCTCGGTTCCACCAGACTCAGCTGGAACAGTCTCAGTCGAAGTGGTGGTTCCAGTCCAGGTTCTAGTGATAGTAGTCACTGGGGTAGGAACGTCAATGATAACCGTCTCGGTTCCTCCAGACTCAGCTGGAATGGTCTCGGTGCTGGTAGTAGTGCCGGTCCATGTTCTGGTCACAGTGGTAACTGGAGTAGGAACGTTCACGACAATAGTTTGAGTGCCAGACTCGTAAGGCTCAGTGACAATCTCGGTGATAGAACCGGTCCAGGTAGAAGTGATGACGGTAATTGGGGTAGGAACCTCAATCACGACAGTGTCAGTTCCACCAGATTCAGCAGGAATGGTTCTTGTGGAGATGGTAGATCCAGTCCATGTGGAGAAGAGGGTGGTGGTAGGAGTTGGGATGTCAATGATGACGGTCTCAGTACCACCGGACTCGGCAGGGATGGTCTCAGTTGTAGTGATGGAGTCAGTCCAAGTTCTGGTCAAGGTAGTGACAGGAGTAGGAACATCAATAATCACTGTTTCAGTTCCGCCAGACTGGGCTGGGATGGTCTCCGTTTGAGTTGTAGTGCCGGTCCAGGTTCTGGTGATAGAAGTAACAGGAGTAGGCACATCAACAACCACGGTACCAGTGCCACCAGAAGGAGCAGGCTCAGTCTCAGTCTGAGTAGTAGTTCCAGTCCAGGTTCTGGTGATAGTGGTGTAAGGTGTAGGGACATCAACCACGATGGTCTCAGTACCACCGGAGCCAGCTGGGATGGTCTCAGTGGTTGTCTCAGTACCAGTCCACGTTCTGGTAATCGTAGTAGTAGGAGTAGGAACGTCGATAATCACAGTACCAGTGCCACCGGAAGGAGCAGGCTCAGTCTCAGTCTGAGTAGTAGTACCAGTCCAGGTTCTGGTCAAGGTGGTGTATGGAGTTGGAACATCGATAATCACGGTACCAGTTCCGCCAGACTCGGCTGGAACGGTCTCAGTAGTAGTTTCCGTTCCGGTCCACGTTCTGGTGATGGTAGTGGTAGGAGTAGGCACGTTGACAACAATAGTCTGGGTTCCAGACTCGTAAGGCTCCGTAACAACCTCGGTGATTGAACCAGTCCATGTGGAGGTGATAACAGTGATTGGAGTAGGCACCTCGATCACCACAGTGTCGGTACCGCCAGAAGAAGCTGGAATCGTACGAGTGGAGATCGTGCTGCCAGTCCAGGTAGAGTAGATCGTGGTAGTTGGGGTTGGAACATCAATGACAACAGTACCAGTACCTCCAGAAGGAGCAGGTTCAGTCTCAGTTTGGGTGGTTGTTCCAGTCCAGGTTCTAGTCAAAGTCGTGTAAGGGGTTGGAACATCGACAATGATGGTCTCAGTACCACCAGATCCGGCTGGAATGGTCTCGGTAGTGGTCTCGGTACCAGTCCAGGTTCTAGTAATGGTGGTGGTTGGTGTAGGCACATCAATCACAACGGTTCCGGTGCCACCAGATGGAGCAGGCTCAGTCTCAGTCTGAGTAGTAGTACCTGTCCAGGTTCTGGTGATGGTAGTGTAAGGAGTGGGCACATCGACAATCACAGTACCGGTTCCACCGGATTGAGCTGGAATGGTCTCGGTGGTGGATTCCGTTCCGGTCCACGTTCTGGTGATAGTGGTGGTTGGAGTAGGAACATCAACGACGATAGTCTCGGTTCCGTCGGATCCAGCGGGGATGGTCTCGGTGGTGGTGATGGAGCCGGTCCAAGTTCTGGTAATCGTAGTCAGAGGAGTTGGCACATCAACGATCACAGTACCAGTTCCACCAGAAGCAGCAGGAACCGTCTCAGTTGTAGTCTCAGAGCCAGTCCACGTTCTAGTAATGGTAGTCGTTGGAGTTGGAACATCGATGATGACAGTGCCGGTTCCACCGGTAGTAGCTGGAATAGTCTCCGTGGTGGTGACAGAACCGGTCCACGTTCTGGTGGTGTAGATTGTAGGAGTAGGCACCTCGACAACCACGGTTTCCGTTCCGCCAGAAGCAGCTAGGATAGTCAGAGTCACGATATTGGTGACATCGCCAGTGGTGGTGATGGTGGTGGTAGGAGTAGGCACTTCAACAACCACAGTGGCGGTTCCACCGGTAGTGGCAGGCACGGTCACGGTGGTGGTGATCAGGCCAGTGTAGGTGGAGGTCACAGTGGTGGTAGGAGTAGGAACATCAACTATCAAAGTAGCAGTGCCGCCGGTAGTAGCAGGCACGGTTTCGGTGGTGATGGTCGAGCCCGTCCATGTTCTCGTGATCGTCGTAGTAGGAGTAGGAACGTCAACCACAACAGTGCCGGTTCCGCCAGTGGTGGCTGGAATGGTCTCTGTGGTGGTCACACTGCCGGTGTACGTTCTGGTGATGGTGGTGTACGGAGTAGGGACGTCGACAATCACAGTACCCGTTCCACCGGATTGAGCTGGAATGGTTTCGGTGGTAGTTTCCGTTCCTGTCCATGTTCTGGTGAGAGTGGTGGTAGGAGTAGGCACCTCGACCACGATGGTCTGGGTACCCAGCGAGAAAGGCTCGGTGACGACGTTGGTGGTCGATCCGGTCCATGTAGACGTGATCACGGTCACTGGCGTGGGCACTTCAACAATCACCGTGGCAGTTCCGCCGGATGTAGCAGGCACAGTGGTGGTGGTGGTGACGGTTCCGGTCCAGGTGGAGTACAACGTGGTGGTAGGCGTGGGCACCTCCACAACAACGGTCTGGGTGCCGCCAGAAGTGACCGGTTGGGTGACAGTGGCGGTGGTCAGGCCTGTCCATGTGCTGGTGACGGTGGTGACAGGAGTAGGCACATCCACAATGACAGTAGCGGTTCCGCCCGAGGTGGCCGGGATGGTCTGCGTGGAGGTGGTTGTTCCGGTCCACGTTTGGGTCAAGGTGGTCGTAGGCGTGGGCACATCGACGATAACCGTACCGGTGCCGCCGGTGGTGGCTGGAACGGTCAGGAAGGAGCTGGTGGAGCCGGAGTAGGTACGCGTGATGGTGGTGGTGGGCGTAGGCACGTCGATGGAGATGACTCTGGTGCCGCTGCTTGTGGACGAGTGGGTGGTAGAGGCGGTTCCGGTGCCGGTGACGGTGATGGTGGTCTGAGAGATAGGAACCGTCACCACGATGGTGTTTGTGGAAGCGCCCGTGACGGTGCCGACACCGGTGGTGGTGGCGGTGGGGTCCGTGACGGTGGTAAGCACAATGGGCTTGAAGGCGCCTCCAGAGCCGGTGTTTCCATCGCTGTACATGGTCCACAGCTGTGTGATCAGACCACTAAGAGTTCTCCAGCCACACGAGAAGCTGTACGAGTACTGGTTCTGCGACGAGAAGGTGCCCAGCGGAATGGCGGCGTTGACGTTCATGTAGGGTCTGAAACCAGCAGGCACGTTGCTGAAAGACACAACAGCGCCTGTGGAGGAACAGCTGGAGACAGATACACCCACGGTGTTGGCGGTCTGTGGGTAGTACCACGCGTTGATCTGGTCGGAAATGGCACCGGCGATCGTCAGACAGTCAAAGGGCACCTGCGAGGAGGGATTGGTGATCTGCAACGTTCCTGACATGGTGGAGGAACACAGAGGACCCAAGAGGTAGTGCTGGTTGACGTTGAGGTTCACCATTTTCCGCAAGCCGTAGACGCCGTTTTCAGCAGAACCCAGGATGACCTGGCTGGCGCCGCCCAGGAAGTTCACGGTGGTGGAGATCTGGGTGTTTCCATCAGTCCAGGTGACGGTGTTGGAACCAGCGTTCCATGCATTGGCAGCTTGAAGGTTGACAGGGTCCAGGGAGTAACCAGAATTGAAGGTGAAGGGGAACGTGATCTGGCCCGTGGCCGACTCGACGTTTTCAGCAGCAGAAGTGGCGGTACATTGGACTTCAGAGTATCCCACAACGTTATCACCAGAAAACAAGATACAGTTTGCGAAAGTAGTACCTCCTGCAGTCAAGGCAAGGGTGTTACTCAGGGAGGTGAACTTGAACACATAGGGCATGTGCAAAGTGAAGGTGTCGCCGTTTTTGATGTTTTTCAGGCGGGGCATCAGCCACAGCACGGTGGCTTGCCAACTGGGAGTGACGGGTCTGTTGTTAGCGGGTGCCAGAATCGAGTCAATGCTGGTGAAGACACCGGAGATCTGAGCACCTAATGCTACAGCAGCGTAGGCGAAGAGAGCCACCGAGTAGGCAAGCATTGGAGATCGAGCTTTAGCGAGAGAAGGTGGGTGCAAAAAGAAAGAGAAAAAAAGGGTACAAAAGCCGGCGATAAACGACGACTTATAATGTTGCAGCCAACGAGAATTACGCAGAGCTACGAGGGTCCTCATGCATCTCCGGAAACGGCCGGCAATGCAGAGAAAGGCCCAATTGGTTTTGTGTTTCCGGAAGCCACTGGAAGTATTGTTGCAAAGGGATTCTTGAGAAGTTGCTCCAGGCGCAAGACGGATAACGCACTCTGCAGCGAAGAGCTAGGCGAAAATCGCTTGCAGCATGCTTGCAGCCAGGCCTGCAGCAGCGTATGCGCAGTCGCCTATGTGAGGCCCATTGTTCTTTTCACCGCTCTACCGCTAGGAAGAAGCAGCCAGGGTGTATTCTTGGCCACTGATTTCGGTAAAAGGCCAGTGGGGTTGTAGCAATGGCCGGAAAGAAGCAGAAAAAAAGAAATCCCGAACCAGTTCCCCCGGAAAATGCGCATGCAATTGCGGTCTCCCTGTGTAATGGGCGAATTGCTGAAGCCTCGGTATCATGCGGGCGTCCACCGTAAAGGGTGGCACACGCTCGATCCAGCACAGAACGGCGCCATGGCGCTCCCGGTTCGCCGTTCACAGCACTTTGCGACCACTTATTTTTGGTTTCTGTTGAAGATCAACGTCAAATAGGCGAGAAGTCTCTCACGGGGGCCATCTTAGCCGAGGATCAGCGCCGCGCCTGCAATTGTCCCATTGTGTTCCTAGACGCCATTGTGTGGGCCAATGCAGCAGACAATAAGCCCCATTTGAGAATTTCTAGTTTAATGTGGGATCGAGGCGTCCTCCTCCAGAGTCTGGGGAAAGTGACCAGGAAACTTCCAAACTCGCCGATACCGCTCGTATGCGCAGAACATGTAGCTACCATGCTGACTCCGGGCGCCTTGCGCGCGAAGGCTTCCAGAATATGCAAGGGTACGCCAACTCCATACCGACCTCTTTTGTGACCGGCCTGGCTTCTCGTAAGCCCTTGGATTTTCGGGTTTATTGTTCAGCGTCCGCCAATGGCGTCGCCACATATGGCATTGTTCTGCGGTGCGCTGTAATCTCTCGCTTTTGAGAGGCCCTTGAGTGATTTTTCACACGCATTGCTAGTGCTTTTACGGTCCCGGGCATCGAGCTGCTAGATAGTGAAAAAACCTCCATTTTGCCGTTCTGCCTCGTCTACCGGGACGCTTGCGAGGTTTGTGAGACGTTGCTTGAAGAGTAATAAACGCTGCGCCTGATACACCTGTGGTTGGTGCATTTTAACTACTGAAACACGTAGGAAGGAGGGGTACCGGCAGAAACTGCTCGGAAATATCCCCTGTAGGTGCAACAAGATACTCTTTAGCATCTTGCTAGCGGGAAGCTTAAAATTTTTTTTTCGCTTGCCCTAAAAGGCTAAAGCTGAGAGTACTGCATACGCCGCCCCGGCGTGCGGCCTACTGCTCGCTTAGACGAACAATCCGGCACTCCTGCATTCGGCATCTCTCAGCCCGCATCTCACCGCTTTCTTGAAAATAAACACTTGAGGGCCTACTCCCGAGAACCCTAATCTGCTTGACCGGCTTTAAACGCCAAAGACGGAAGGCGAAAGCAGCCGCACAGCTGGAAATTTGCTCATGTGAAAGTTTCGGCTCTATCGGTCGAGAATTGAGCATTCTGCCTTAATTTGCCGGTTTAGAGCACGGTTCTTAACGGTCCGTTGCGGAACTCTAACATTACCCCAGAACGGACGATTCTGATTCAGCGATTGCGTAGTACTGCAAGCCCCCCGTCAGCAGCCAGGGTCCATCAAAATAATTAAGCCTTGTTTTTGGGGATTCTACGGTACACTGTAAGCCGACGCACAAGCTGAGACACATTTGTCAGCCACCACTACTAAAATCTTAGCGAGACCTCGTCAATTATCAAAAATCAGCATTCACCCGCCGTGCTTCCCTGAAACAACGACAACTGCTGGACTTGCGTACGTTCCAACGCCATTGTTTCATGCAAATAACCGCTGTAGTAAAGGCGGTCCAGCGTAACCGACGGCGAAGTACGCCGTCGCAACGGCATCCCACCACCCTCATGTTTGCTATACGTTGGCGTTATCTCAATGATGTATGGGCGTGGACGTGCAGCGGTGCAAGATTAGGCGGAGGTGCATGAAAAGGGGCGGTAGAGAGTGAATCGGTTGGTTTTTTTACGAGAAACGTACCGAATTTGACAGAGAGATGCACGAGCGTTCCAGAAAGCCATTATTTTCTGACGTTGAATTCTCGGCAAGGTATGGAAGGTGCTGGAGGGGGGCTGAATTCGGCAGGTGCATTGCTATCACTGGAGGATCTGAGAAGAAAGTTAAATATAGAGCGCCAGTGGCTACGAACCAGGGAAATTAAGCTCTCGGTTTTTCAGCAATTCGCCTGACGACAAAAACACCCGAGGAGCGTTGGTTTCCACGGAAAGAAAAAAGGGGGTGTTGCCGCCTAATTCGCTAAGGATGCTGGCTGACCACATTTCGCCTGAAAGTCACAAAACCACCTTTTGTGGCACCACAACTCCGGTGACACAGAAACGGATCAAACAAAATTTGCAAATTAATCCGAACCCCAATTGCATCTACAACTCTCTCTCCAGGTGTCTATATTCCTATACGCAGCTCTAAAACCTTGACCCGCCATGTTACGCCAGCGGGGCAAAAAACAAAAGTGAAAAATTAAAATTGGCCAATGCTTGCTCAAACCTCCTTCTCCGTCTCCCACTCGGTGGCCGTGTGCTGCTTGGAGGCCTTTCTGTCCGCAGCCAATGTCTGAGCAAACTTGGACTTTGCCCGGATGGCAGGACCCTTCCAGTAAAACACATAAATCGGGATCGCCACCAAAATGGCAATGCACCCGAGAATGGTCGAGGCCCACTGCAAGTGTCTGGCGCCGCCGATGTTTTGGTACATTGGGGTGGCATACATAATGGCCACACCAGCAAGGAAGTCTCTGGCAAATCCGTTACCACCAGTTGCCGAGGCCGAATAAGGCCCGTACGCCGCCACCATATAGTCGATGGTCGACATGTAAATACTATAGTTGGCGATGGCAATGCAGGTGGTGAAGATCATGGGGGCGATCCATGGGTTATAGTGAGGGCCCATGGAGGTCCAGGCAAAACCGAACAAGCCGATGGCCTCGAGGGGTGCAATGTAAAGAAGGACAAGGAGTCGTCTTTCGGCGTATCTCAGGTCCTCACCTTCGTTGTAAATGAGCCATTTCTGGCGCCACACATCGGGAATATGGATGACATAGGCGATGATGTAGCCTATAATGACGGGAATGAACGCAAGACCAGCGGCAGTGTTGCCGAAACCCCACTGCTCGTACACAAGAGGGAAGGACTCCATGCACACAAAAATCAAGGCGTCCGAGAAACCGGAAAGCAACGAAAGAAACAACACAATGGGTTCCCGCAAGAACATCTCGAATGGACGTCTCCAGATCGTGAGCACCTCCTTGACGTTCATGGCACGGCCGTGGATCTCGGAAGGACCCCAGATATTGTCGTCCTCGCCTTCTTTTCTTCTCCGCTTGGCCTCTCTGTCGATCAAAATGGTGGTTCTGGTCTCGCTGACAAGGAAGAAGTGGGCAATCTGCACCACACCGCCGAAAATCAACTGGATCCAGAAGTTCCAGTGCCACGAGAGGTGATCGTGCATGATACCGCCGAAAATGGGGCCAATGGACGACCCTCCCACGGAAGAAAGCACAACGTACGCCACAGCGAAACCCTGGTCATTGGGTTCCCACATATCGGCGGTCATACCCAAAGTAACGGAACCACCGGCAGAAGACAAACCACCGAGCGAACGGGCCACAATGATAGACGCAAAGTTGGGCGCCAAACCACCCAAAATCTGCCAGATGTTCACCAAAAACAACGACGATTGCATGATGGGCCATCTGCCGTATTCCTCCGACCAGGGTGCCCACAACTCACAGCCAAAGGCGTACATGATCATGAACATCATCTGGGATACCTTGGCCTTGGGCTGGGAAACGCCGAAATGTTCGGAAATCTGGGCAATCTGCGATGGGTACACGGAGGTGTTGAAGTTCATGGACATTTGCACGGCGAAAATCACCGTCAAAATGGTCCACTTCTTGTGCCACGGGAACTTGTATCCCAACTTGTCGTAGCAGTCTTTCGGCCTGAGCTCACGACGACCGTCTTCGTGGAGAATACCAGGAAGCTTGGCCTTCTTCCTTTTCTGAGGAAGCGTCATGGGCCCAGTGTCCTCGACCATCTCCTGGTTGGGTTTTTCAAAACCGTTCAAACTGGAAGCACGAACGGTGTTTTCACCCGAGGAGGAGCTCTCGCCAGGGTGTTGCTGGTCCATGAACTCCACCTGTTGTTCCGCTTCTCTGGTGGACTCGATCCTCGATATACGAGTCTGGACACGGGAGATTTCTCTATCCATGGTTGCGAAAGAATGTGTAAGTTTTGGTGATGCAGTGGCTGCAAATGAAAGTAGGTCACCAAGGGCTTAGGGATGTGGCTAGTATTTATACTGGGACGCTTACGGAATAGGCGATCTGCAAAGGAAAAATACAGCGAAAAAGCAAAAAAAGCCTGAAAAAAAAAAAAAAAAAAATAGAACTAAAGCGCTCGATAATGCACCTCTGCTTGCTGTCTCGAGCCTTGCTGCGGCGGTGCCACAAAGCTGGCAGCCTTTGCCAGGTGATACTTATATTGGAGGGTTCCTCAACTTCTCTTTATTATGACTTCATCTTTCAGACCAAGAAAATCGGACCTGTCAAGCTGTCAGGACCTCAGGAACATCGCCAAGTTGAAGGTGCCTCGCCACAGACATTATGCGCGTCCTGCACATAGTGCCAGGGCGCCGCACGCTGACATCAGAGCGATAGCAATGAACATGCGTTCTAGGCAATATGGCCTTGTTCTAAGAGGCTCGATTTTGGGACCACCAGCGGGTTAGGAGACAAAAATAAAACCTCCACTGAGCCCGTCATGGCCCGCACGGTCCGGTTTTCCCGCACGGAACTCGATACAGTTTTTCCGGCCAGGGTTTTCCCGTGCCCCTCGCAGCAAGGCGGGGCCGCGCACGTTCGAGGCGCCTCAAATGACCCTGCGGATAATAATCCGCCTGAGTTTATCCGGGGCGAGCTGGAAAAGGCGATTTGTGCTGTAGGTTAAAAAGCAAAAACCCTGAAAAGGCGAAGCTGCCCGATCTCCTCCGCCCCGCTTACGTCATTCCTTTGACAAAAAACAGTTGGTCCCGTAATGCCGCTCGTGCCTCGGAAACCGCTTACGGTCATACACCGCATTCTTGAAAAAAACACACAACCTATTGTGTCTCAGACGGACTTCCGCCGTGTGCACGAAAATGTCACCCAACGTCATCTGACCGGTGAGACATGTCTCATGGCAATGACGAAAAGTGGACCTATAAAGGCGCCCTGCGTTTGCTCTATCTTTCGGCACGGACGGACCGGTGGTGTTTTTCTTTCCGCTAATACATAATAGACTTTCTTCGTTTTCTGGTTTAGAGTTGGAGTAGCAACTGGAATCCGGTGGGATGATGGGAAAGTGTAAATGGAATTTAGAATAGTGTAGACTGTTTCTTCTTGGTTGGTCACTTTTGTGACTTTCGCTTCAATCTCTTTAGTAGAGATGCCTCGGCTTTCAGGCCGAAAGGTGCATGGCTAGTAGATATCAGGATCGGACCTTGAGCAAAACGGCTTAAGTTAGGGTTTTTCAAAACGTCATGAAACGTGGAGCAGTGATGACGAAATAGTGGGGTTCATGCACGCCAGCGTCGTCATGAGTACTATAATTGAATGTTTCAGATACCAGACGCTTTGACCGAATAGGCATAGGCTAGAACCAGGAAGGTGGGACTAGTCAGGCTGTACATACGGAAATATGGATATTCCATTGAGTGCTTCTATGGGTCACCTGGAAATCCCCCTACATCAACATTGTCAACTTTTGTATTACTATAGTCAAGTGAACCTCACTCTGTAGCTAGATAGGTAAACCTTGCAACTGGATAAAGCTCACCTTGAACGGCCAGCTCACGTGAAGTTCAACCCTCCGTCGGCGGTGTAGCTCTGGCCCGTGACCCACTTTCTCCTAGGACTGGCCAAGAACGAAATCACATCGGCAATCTCCTCCGTAGTGCCAAACTCCCTCAACGCCATGCCATCACGCTGCACCTCCACCACCTCGTCGGCCTTGGCAACCTTCAACTTCTCCGATCTGTCGACAATACCCTCGAACAAGTCCGTTCTGATTGGCCCAGGACAGTAGCAGTTCACCAAAATGCCAAACTCGGCAAGCTCCTTGGCGGCTGTCTGCGTCAAGCTCTTCACTGCCGCCTTGGACATGGCGTAGGCGCCAACGGTGGCCATACCCTGGTGTGCCAACGACGAAGCGGCATTGACTATCCTGCCCTTGTGCTGGTTCTTCTTGAACTCAGCAGCAGCAATCTGCATCCCCCACAAGCAGCTCTTGACGTTCACGTCCAACATCTTCTGCAAATCCGCCTCTTCCTGGAGCTCGAGAGGCGCCATAATGCTTATACCGGCGTTGTTCACCAAAACGTCCAATGGGCCCAAACCGGAAATGGCTGCTTTGGTGGCAGCTTCAAAACCGGGCTTTTTGCTCACATCGGCAGGAAAGAAGCCGGCTTTAGCGCCGTTCTGTTGCACAAGCGATATGGTTTTCTCAGCCTCACTCTTCTTGTGGAGAAGATCAATGATTCCCACATTGAAGCCGTCCCTGCTCAATCTGAGAGCAGCAGCACGGCCGATTCCTTGAGCGCCTCCGGTGATGATTGCCAAAGACATGATGATATTCGGATTGAAGGCAATTGAGGAAGACAACGACACGTTTTTATTCTTGTGTGACAAAGACCCCGTTCGGGCATATAGCCGCATCAGGATAATCCTCCGGCGGCCTAGAGCGTGAATAGGCATAGACAAGACGGAAGTTTTTCTTCGGCCTCGGAGCCAATTCCGTGGCTTCTGGTGGGGTATTTTTCCGCAGGCCGCTAACGGAGTTTTTATCTTCGTGGTGCAGAAAGCTGCACAATGCAGATAAGCGAAAACCTTACCAAAAAAGCCCTTGAGCCGAAGGAGCACTTACCAAACGGGGAATCCGGGACATTTACGAGCAAGCTGTCAAAAACAATAACGCTCAAGGCAGGGTCCGAGAAGACCGCTCCAATCAAACCGCTTCAAACCGCTTCAAACCGCTTCAAACCGCTCCCGACCCTAGCCGAAAGGCTACATCACGACGCCGCTCGATGCAGATTCGTATATTGACAGGACCAAGGCAGATTCAAAATCTAGCCCCTTGTAGATGTGTTAGACTTAGGCGAAAAACTTCGACATGGCCTTCTTCTGCTTCTCGTTACGAGCCTTGGCCAACGCCTTGACGTCGTTCAAGCCCTTGACGATAGCAGCGTCGCCAGGCAGCAAGTGGAGAGCAGCCTCAAACGCGTCCTTGGCGTTGTCCTCGTCCTTAGCCAAAAGGTAGCCCTGGCCCTTACGGTACCATGCTTTAGCCAGAAGAGCGTCGGTGATTCCGTCAAACTGCAATGCCTGCTCCGCAGCCTTGACGGCGTTCTTGCCCTTCTTGTCCTTGGTGGCCGCCAATGAGGCATTGAGGAACAACGACACGCTCAACAGGTTCTTCTCGTCAATCTGCTCCTGGCTCATGTCCTCAGGGAAGAAGTCGGCAAGGTACTCGGTGCCCTTGATGTACTTCTCGTACGCCTTGTCCACACGGCCCTCCTTGAGCAACTTGGTACCCAAGTCCTTGAGGAAACGAGCAGCCTCAAACACAGTCTCGGGCTTCTTCACGTCCACCTTGTCGTCGTCGGCCAAAACGGCCTCGTAAATGTCGCCAGTGCCGTCGTCGGCCACCGTCTGCGTTTCAGGAACGTAATCCTTGGGAAGTTCCCCGCAATCAGCAATCACCCAGTCCTCCACGGGCTTGTCGTTCTCACCCTTCTCACAACGCTCCAATTGTCTTACAACAGACTTACCCTGGATCACCTCACCGAAAACAACGTGTTTTCCGTTCAAGTGCGGCGTGGCCGTTGTGGTGATGAAGAATTGGGATCCATTGGTGCCTGGACCAGCATTGGCCATGGAAAGAAGGAAAGGCCTGTCATGCTGCAATTGGAAGTTTTCATCCTCGAACTTCTCGCCGTAAATGGATTCGCCACCGGTTCCGTTACCGGCAGTGAAATCGCCACCCTGGCACATAAAGTTCTTGATAACCCTGTGGAAACTCAGACCTTTGTAGGAAAGCTTGTGGCCCAGGGCTGATTCACCCTTTTCACCAGTGGTAAGGGCACGGAAGTTTTCGGCTGTTTTGGGAACAACATCATCGAAAAGCTGGAAAACAACGCGTCCTTTGGGAACGCCGTTGGCAGTTAAGTCGAAAAAAACCTTGGACATTAGTGAGGTGTTGATGGTGAGATGCTCAAGGTGGATCTGCTCCACCTTTTATGGGCGCCTGCACCTGCGCGTCGAACCTTCTAGCGCTTCTACGCTTCTATTAAAAATACACCCGGGGCGCCTGCCGCAGGCTTCTATCTAACGTGACGACAATGGAACTGTAGAGAGCCCACAATTCTGGCCATGCCTCCGTCGGAGGTGGCGGCCATGACACGGACGTCAGCATCGACCATACATCAGCATCGATGGGGTCTCGGGCATGTGTATCGGGCCTCAATCTCGTGCAACGACGATTGAGTTCGGCATTATTGTACAGCTCGTTGTCATTCATCTCTAAAATTCACCCAGCCTCCTTTGTTCAGTGCCTGACGGGATCAAACCAAGGGTGCTCCATGGCCTCCTTGGCTGTGAGCCTCTCCTGGTGGTCGTAGCGCAAGAGCTTGTCGATGAAGTCTAGGAACTCCTCGCTCACCAAGTGCTGGTTGTTTTCGTTGATAAACCGCTTCCAGGGGCGGCGGTTGTAGTAGCCCAAGTCCTCGTACTCCTCGCTGAGCGTCAAATTGTACTTCTGGAGGTAGCTGTGGAGGTCGTCCAGGCCGAGCACACGCACGATCTGCACCAATTGGTCGGTGTTGGACTTGCCGTGGAAGAAAGGGTCTTTCTTGAAGACCATGGACGCGAGCATGCAGCCAAAGGACCACATGTCGAGGGAGTAGTCGTACAAGCGGAAGTCCACGAGCAACTCAGGGCCCTTGAAGTAACGCGACGCGACACGCACGTTGTACTCTGTGCCCGGGTGGTAGTATTCGGCCAACCCCCAGTCGATAAGGCGCAACTGCTTGGCGCCGTGGTCAATCATCACGTTCTGCGGCTTCACGTCACGGTGTATTATGCCCATGGAGTGGCAGTAGTCCAAGGCACGCAAGAGCTCGAACATGTAGTAGCGGTTGTCGTAGTCGGTGAAGGTCGGGTACAAGGTCCGGAAGTCGGTATTGTCCACGTACTCAAACACCAAGGCAGGGGTCTTCAGCTGGGGCTCGCGCACCATGTCCAAGATGTTGATGATGTTGGGCCCGCCCACCAAATTCTTGAGAATCAGAATCTCTCGCTTGATCTTCTTGCGCTTGACGGGCTTCAACACCTTGATCACAAGCTTGTCGCCCGTGGTGATGTCGACACCCAAAAACACCTCCAGGTACTTGCCCCGGCCCAAGCGCTTCACCACCTCGTACTTCTCCTGAGAGTTCCATTTCACGTTCGTGCTCTCGTAGTCCCAGAACGCCTGGGGTTTGGTGGCCAACGCGTCCGTGTAAACACGAGACACAGACAGCACAGACATTGTGGATTTATTGGAAGGCGGTTGGCGCAATAAGTAGCTGAGAAAAACGACAAGAAGGAGGCACCAGACGAGCGGGCGGGCTATATGGGAGAAAAGCCGGCGTGATATTTTGGGAAGGGCGCTACGTATTCACTTGGGATGTAGGGGCCCAAATGGAGATGAGGAGTTGTAGTATTAAAGTTTTGGAATGGGTTGTTTTATGCTCGGGGGATAAGCGAGGCTTTTGTGCGGCGCACGACCCGAACTCCGGAACATCCCATGGTGGTATGGCGCCAGGGCTAAATAGACGTTTTGCAGAAAATTGTGTGGGATGCATTTAGGGGCTGGGTTTGGGGGGTTATATAGTGTGTGTTTGGGGGCGTGGTGGTTCGGATCAGCGGATGTAGTGAATTTCGTTGATATCAGTGATTTCGACACAATGTCCCAGATCAAGGGTCTGGATGGGCGCCAGGCACCAGCCTGAAGCTTCAAAACAAGCACATTCAATCCCTTAAGTGACGAATTGAGCGTAGACCGTCCTCGGAATCTCTTCAGATTGGTCCCGGACGGACCCTTCGGCATCATTGTTGAAAAGTGAAAAATCAAGAAAATGGAAACTCAAAACATCCCGTTCTCTGCCGCCCAAAGAAGCAATCTTATTACACTCCAGCCGCCCTGTCACGCTCAAACGACTCCTTCCATGCCAAAGCGGCTGAACCCTCTTTGCAGCCAGGCTACCTATTCAGCATACAGCCGCCATGGTGCACCATATCCCCGGGAGCATAACCACCCGGCGTATTTCTTGATTTGAAAATTACTCCGGAGTGCGTCTGCCAAGAGCGTTGGGCAGCCTTGGTGGTTGCTTGGGTGTGGTGGCACAATGGGGTGGATCATGGTGATACAATGGGGGTCGGCAAAGTGTTCTGGGAGGTCAATGGTGGGTTGGGGCGTGATTACGCCGATCGGGATATGATAAAGGTGGCACTTTCACGCCGGGAAATCTGAAGACATTACTATCGAGATCATGGTGGAATACCAGACATTGGGCCCATTATGATATTGCATTGCCTGGTCCGGCCGCCGCTTCACAAAGCTGGTGGTTACCAGTTGATTCTGGCATAGCCGATGAAAAAAATAGAGCCATTCAGGTAACAAGTCTCTAAAGCCTTCAATTCACCAAATGGCACCATCATTCCTTCTATTCAGTCATTCCTTCAATTCAGTCAAACAGCTTCTGGAAACCTCCAATGCCTAGATCTTCATGTTCCCAAAAGCACCCCCAAGCTTGTCCATGGAGTTCTTCTCACGCTTGCGCCTGGCAGCGAGCTTACCCTTGGAAACCGAGTCGGCAGCTGCCTTCAAGGTCTCGTGTTCCTGGTCCTTCTTGACAAGCTTCCGTCCGCCGCGGTCCAACTCGTAGTTGTCCAAGAAATCGTCAAGCATGTCCTCAAAGTCCGGCCTCTCGTTGGCCATGTCAAACGCCTGGTGCTCCTCCATGTACGGGTCCTCCTCCTCGAACTTACGGTTCAACTGCTCGTAGCGGTCGTCAAGGAGCGTCAAGCCCTCCGTACGGAAAAGCGCCGACGACGACATCGAGAACGACGACGTGTCGGTCATGGCGCCCATCTTCTTTCTCATCTTGTTCTTCAGCTTCTTTTTGCCGGATCCGATCTGCGGAAGCTCTCCAACAACGTCCTCCTCCTCCTCTTCCTCAAACTCGTTGTCGGAGTCCCACTCGTTCACAGCGTTCTTGGTCTCCTTCTTGAACTTCATGAAATCCTTCTCCCAGCCACTGCTGACCGCTGGAACTGCGACCTCAACATCCTCGGGCGCCTCGCCTTCGTTGTACGGGTTCTCGAGCTCCTCCACCACCTCCTCCTCGTCGTACTCGCCCTCGTAGTCCTCAAACTCGTCAAGGTCCCAGTCGTCGCCGTCGTATTCGTCGTAAAAATCGTCCTCATCGGCCACTTCGCCAGACTGCAACAAATCTAGGAAATCCGCATCCTCCACCTCGCCCTCGCCGGCTTCGGCCACGTAGGCCTCGTCCTCAAGCGCCTCCAACACCTCTCGAAGCCTGGGGTCCATGTGGGGCTGGAATCCTCGAAGTTCTTCTGGAATATTCTCCTCATCGTCAAACGCCACCTTTCTCTTCGTTTCCGACGGAAGCACATCCTTGATGAGCGCCTCGATCAGCTCCTTGGGCTTCTCCTTGTTCTTGGCCTCTATAAACACGCTGTCGCCTCCTCCTCCGATAGGCTTCAAGTGTTGCATGTAATCGTACTGGGAATCGTCAAAGTAGATTCCGTACTGCGCCGCCAAACCCTCGTTGGCCCGCATCGCCTGAACGGCGTCTTTTCCCAAAGTGTCCTCGAGCTCCTGTGTGCTGTAGCTTTGTTTTCCTGACTTTCTGGCCTTGAGTTGGGAAAGCGTACCTTGAGCCTGGGCTCTTTGGGCAGCAGGGATAAGCACGTGCTTGGAGGCGTCGTTGTCGAAGTAGAGCAGGTCCTCGTGGGACCTGTGCACCACCGAGAAGGTCTGGGCGTTTTTCTTGTCGAATCTCTTGCGGGGCATGTGTGGTGTTTTAGATCACTGAGGTTCTTCTCATCGCATGGTGATGCCGGTGTGCATAGTAGGTTTGCAGCCACCAGGAGGGTATTCTGGAGGATGGCGAGAAACGGGGTTATTGGAAAAAAAAAAAAGAAATATAATAAACATTTTGTTTAATTTGCAGGGGTAAAGGATATTGTGTCTCTGGCGGTGCATTGAAATGCGTAGTTGCGGATGACTGGGGGTAAATGATGAGCTCCAGTGCCATATTGATTTTTTTGAAATAGATGAATGTTTCGTTTTAGCGATGTTTGTTTTTATCTGTGTGGAATCGTAGCGAATAGAGACGAGTAGGATGATTTGGGTCGTGGAGTGTTGCAAAATAGGCCTATTTACAAATTAGGTGAGCACTAAAAAAGCTGTACATTATCTGTTACTGGCTGGTTTCGGCTTATCAGAAGAGTTTTCGAACGTTTTCTCCTATTACTTAACATCAGCTATTCAGGGGAGCAGTAAGTGGTGAGGATGTCTGATTGCGTTGAGGATACTAACAACTTTTTCAACATTTGTGATGGGTATTTATGCATATGTAGCTCTCTTTAAACTGCCTCCATATTAGTCATCTCCACAATTTCTTCCGAAGAGCTATTACCCACTTCTCAACAGACTTCTCAAAAAAACTTTCAGTCATATCTCCTACATTGATGTAAACGTACGAAACTCCAGATAATTCAAATTCAATTGGAAAGTATGAAATCTAACATTCAGGGAATTGGTCCACTCCAGGTAGAACCTTCTCACCTGATCTGAATAAAACCTTCATTTGCTTCCCCATTATTCCACATTTTGGAAAATTCCAGCAGCTTTTGCTTTAACTCATAATATCCCTGTTTCCAGTGACTAGGGTATCCATACTGAATCATCCCCAAAGAAACAACTCCCACCACAAAGCAGGTACCCAGAAAAACATTATACGAGTTTGAACCAATCTCAAATTCACTGTTATACTGATACCAAACGAAACAGGTGATCATGTGTCCTGCAAAACCGATTATATGTGGTAAAACTTTCGGCAAAGTAATTTCTCCATTCAAGGGGGAGTATTGGGGAGGTTCTTGGAAACAACGCCGATCATTGCAAAGCAGTAAAATGCATATATGTTTGAAACTAACCAGGGGGGAACGAATATGAGCACAAGGATGTTCGAGAGTACTAAAAGGAGGATCAGTGCTAGACTTAGCGATATCAAGCGCTTATTTGAACCACCAAAGTAGAACAAGTTCACCTGCAACACTCCTATAATGACACTCATAGAGTACCAATTGTGAATCAAAGCAAGACTTTGAAGAGCTTTATAGTCAAGCAACACCGATAGTTTAGCCTCAATACTTGAAAGTAAGACAAGCACGAATCCTGATATGACAACAGTCCGGAAACCCACAAAATAGCCCAATGAAATCGTCAGTGCTTGAGCTCCCATTATTATAAGCCATAGAATCCCTAGGTCTGCTAGAAAGAATTGCTTCTTTCTCAGTTCCTCTACATCCACTTGTACCTTGACTTGCATGACAAAAACCGACAAGATGGACGTCCAAACCAATGCAGTTTTGTTTGCATTGGGCAAATTGAAGCCTCCTTTTGAAGCGATGGTTTCTAAGTCCTTCATTTCCACAATTTGTAAAAGAAGGGGAGTTGTGGGTGGAATTGGAGATGCCGCACGGTCTTAATGTGACAGGTTTCTGTGCACATCTTGCGTTTGGCCAATCACGCGGCGAATGAGGCTTTGTGATACCACCTCCTGTTGCTTCTATGGACAAATTGGTTTTTATTGATTGACGTTTCATTTTTACGTAAAAACATAGAGCAGAATGAGTAGAGAAAGTAAACAAGGGGTGTGGTGTTGATCAAAGTAGACTCCATTTGATGAGGCCTGCACTAAAACTTTAAATCGATAATCTGAAGCAGCTTCATTAGGACTATAAATTTCTGCCTTTGGGGTACAATGACCAACTCCACTTGACGAAAAAGCCCTTCTAAGCCTGGCTCTTTACACTTCGCTGTCTTGCATCTGATCAAATTTCAACATGGCGCTGGTATTCTTTCAACTCTTCATGCGGACCGTGAACCATCAATCCTAAACTGAAAATGTCGAAAAGGAGACAGGCAATTGAAAAAAATGCCCTTTTTGCCCACGATTCAGGCGTGGTTCTGTTCTGGAGCCATATAAAACACGCCAAAACGTGCCCCACCAGACCAGCTAATTGGGGTAAAAGATCTGGAAAATTCACACCAGTTTCCAAAGGAAGAGGGTTTGGAACATAAAGGTACAGAACAGGGATCATCACCAAGCAGTACGGTATCATTACGTAAAGAAGCCAATCCTGTTTACCAATCACGGCGATCACACCTCCCAGTGAGAAGATGATAAAGCACACTATGACCCCAAAAATCCACAAAAACTCTCTTCTAAGGTTCTTGAAGTGCAAATACGTAACACTCATCATCCCCAAAGGAATACATATCCAGAAGCTGTTGGTGATGTAGGCTAAAAGCTGCAATCCCTTGGAATCTAGATTCTCAGATATCTTCTTCACAACACACCAGGCAGTCATTATGACGAAACCAAGCGTTACCAAACGGCCTGCTCCTATTTTCCAGCCCAAAGAGAAGCTGAAAGCCAAACCGCCAATGAAAAGTAACCACCCAAAAATAGTGGCCTCGAAATGTGAAAGATCGTGATTTTGGCCGGCATCTTGTTTATCCTGTTCTAAAAAGAGCGCAAGCGTCGAAAGAACAGCAACTACAGCGAGAGATTTCCTGTGACGTGGAGAGTCCTGCTGCTCTATGTTGTTTTCAATATCCATGGGAGTAAAAATGGGAAAGGATAGAATTTGACGTGCCGCCGCACTATAGAAGATGACAGGTCTGTGTGCACTCCTGATGCGGCACTTTATGCAGCCATTGAGTGGCTTCGCAACCCCAGTCTTATGGTGAGTATTTGGTTGATATTAGAAATAGAGAGAAATTAGTAGGAAAAGGCAAAGCAGGAAGTTTTGGGTTTCATGATATGAAGCGGGAAGTATAATAATCGTGGAATTATATTTAAATCTGCACTACCAGGGTTTGTTCACCTACACATAATGGCAGATTATCGCATGATCGGTAGGTACTTGGTCATCTCTGCTCCACAAATCGAAAACATCCCAAAACCTCCCTCCTCTTAAAAAAACTTACCCTGGTCTCAAAAAGTCACTCTTGGGCGAAGAATTATGTCTTCATCCTGAAAAACATGCACATAAAGAAGCTCCCGTGGGTTACGATCTTCCACGTCCTGGGCCTCCGGTTCATTACTTAAGAACTCATCTGATTCGTCGCTTGTTTCACCATCTGATCCCCGTCCCCAAAGACCCAGGGCCAAAATCAAGCCTCCACTCAACACCCCTACACAGATACATACACCCAGAAACAAGCGATAGCCCTCTCCAGATGCAAAGAACGATCTGCAATAATCCCAAGTGAGGCATGTCATCAAATAAGTAGCCACACCTGTAAATTGAAGCTTGATTTTGAAGGCATTTGCATCACCCAGGCGACTTGGACCCGGTAATAATACACGCTCTGTCATTATCAAAAAGTAGGGTCCAAGAAGCAGCGACATCCAGCTCCGTGGAACATTAGTGGTAACCAGGGCATTAAATAAAATCGAAAACCCGGCCACTGCACCAACGATTTCCTTCCATCTTCTCCTGACATCCCGAAACCGATATGCAAAAATGTGAACCAACGCAAGCGGAAAACACACCCAGTAGAAGTTGATCATCTGGGTAAGGTAAGGCAAGACTTTGGGATCGTAGCCCACACAGAGTTTTAGTATAAGACACCATACCGCATTCAACAGGCTACCATAGGCCAACAAAACCTCACGATTTTCATCCCATCCATGTATCCACTGTTCGACCATTTTTCCAAACGTACAAGCCAAAAAGAAAGACTTTGGTTCGAAAACAGGAGCACTTACCCCATGGTCACTCAAGATTTCACTAATTAATGAACAGCCAGTGAAGAGCAAATGGGACGATACATAGGATATAAATTTATGATTCGCCCGCTCCTGAGCAAGAGACCCTGGGCTTCGTTCCAGCAATAAAGGAAGAAAGTGAGTGGGTTCAATAAAGAGTCTTTTTAGGAACCTCAATATGTGGCATCCAAATTGAGAAACAGTGGAAATGAGTGCGCCAGGGTTTAAAGAAACTGGCATTTTCGATTACCTGGATGATGGTGGAATTGAAAAAAAGACAACTTCTTCTTGTAAACTGGGAGAGTAGAGGTACACCTTGCATCACTGTACATCTTGGGGAAGCATACTTTATTTTGCATACCCTATAGAAATATTTGGTTGGTCATTCTCTGCGGTACCTGACTCTACTTAGACTTTCCAAATATGGATACACCCAGAGGACTTGAACAACATAAGAAATCGGTAAAGTGCCAACCAGCGTGAAATTGAAGGATTTCAAATGCAAAAGTACGAAATCTACTGTATTCCTCCAACGATTTCAGTCCTCAAAGTACACTAGAGTCATAAAGACACCAAAACGTAGAAAAATTGAATTGGGAGATGTGTAAAAGCAGTTGACGGTGCCTAACTACGCTTCACTCTGTGTTCAACCAAATGTCTACAATCCAAATCCTCTCAATTTTATTCGTTAAGGTGTCATAATTGTCATACATAGGTGTCTCAATCTCAAAATGGCGCAACAATGGGAAGATAGATTTCCCTTAGTTCCTCGGTATATCCGCGTGTTTGATTGATGATTAAAGTATCCCAAAACTTAACATGTCCCAACCGCATCAACGGCAACGCAAATAGACCTTGGAGGGCCATGTGCACCAAAATGCACACACCATATAGGAATGGTGGGAGACCATTAAAGTGCATCATGACGAAGTTGAGTAAAACGGAGGAAACAAAACCTGCAAGATTTGGCCACAATGTTCTCCCCTTTGAATTGAAACCAATGTTTGCGCTCAAACGAGGGGTGTTGGGGACCTTGAAGTACACTAGAGCAGCCATCACAAGGCAGTATGGAAAGTACATATAAAGACGCAAGTTGTAGGGAAGCGCTTTATAAACAAAGGCATTGGTGAAAACGGATACTGCGCCGCCCAAGACACATGTCATGATCAACTTGAATTCCTTCAAGCTCTTGAAAAAGTACAATATCGTGTAAATGCGTCCGATGGTCACAAACAACCACATCCCCGCCGTCACCAGGGCAAGTTTGCGGAATAATGTCAGATCGAGGGACTCGCCGAATCCTGCCAACATCGAGCAAACTGCCATACCGAGAAATCCAAAGACCATGGTGGGCTTGAATCCAAGGAAATAGCCTCCATACAAGGCGGCTGGGATGGGGCCAACTAAGCTCATTATCCATATGCCGAAATGATCAAATCCACTGCTTTCTAATTTGTGGAATGTAGGGAACATAAGGAATAACCCTTGGAGAGCGAATATGGAAAGCACAAGGGTGGCTGCAAGTGTCTTTAGGTTGACCTCGCGCTCAGGCTGGCTAATACCATGTTCGCCATCGTTTTCCTGGAGATTTTGGTGATGGGGAAAATCTTTTTCTATATCCTCCATTTTTATAGAATTTGAATTTCATTGGATTGTCGACATGATATATATACCAGTGCCAAGCCTTACATGCGCACGCATTGTCTGTGGTAGTTTCTTGTCTCATGATCATGGAAAGGAGGGTACGGGCACATAACCCAGGTGAAACGTCATAATTATTATTGTGTAAGAATTTCAAGACTACTTTTAAGAAAACGTCTCACGAACTTCTTTGCCACGATTTCGTCCAGTAGTGATATTTCCGAAGGCTGGTATGACCATACTGAATAATCAAGTAGCGAGAATTCTAAACAAGGAAGTAGGATATCCATGAAATGCTTACTACGGGTTGAAGAGATTGGGGCTCATTTAGCAGAATTAAGTAAGAATCTCCAAATTTGCAACATTTGGCCTCGCTGTTTTTTTCTCTTGCATTAAAAGCGATTTTTGGGCTCAAGTGTGTTTGAGACCTTCAAGTGGACTAAAGCAGCCATTCAGAGGCAGTACCAAAGTCTGACCTAGTAATCAACCCAGCAGGTACACATATCTTGGCTTAACACTGATCCTTAGCGAGAAACCTATGCTCCATATTACTAGTACATTCTTGAAATGGTGCAACCTCAAACAATACCATGTGGTGTTTCCAGGAGCTAGCTGCCAAAAAAATTTCAGAAATAACAGGTCTAGTGAATGTGCTGCCAATATTGGCCATGCTGCCATACTGATCCAAATATCATGGTAGGTGTGAATCCAAGGTAATACTCACTGTAGAAGGCAGCTTAGAAGAATTCGCACATTCCTATAAACCATGGGACGGCCCGACAAGCATCCTGTTTTTCTGGAATATCCTCAAAGTATGGGAAAATGCCTGGGCCATAACTTCTAGATCACAAACATCGAAAGAAGTAGTGGCTTTACAGGTTTCATCAAATCAGCCTTAGCCCTGGAAAGGTCTAAATCAAGCTTGCAGGTATCAAGATAAGTCTTTTTTCTACATCCTCCATATTTATAAATGAAACTTTTTCGTAATACATATACCAAAGCCAAGCCTTAAGTACGCACGTTCCCATGGCCAATGAGGACCAATAAGGCCTATTGTCTACGAGAGGAAAGGCATGATGAAAAGTGATATCCAGCTTAAAGTTGCACTATATGAGTGTTGCAGCCAGCCTCTACGCTTCACTGGAGGCGAGGAACGGGAAAAACGTCTCATGGATTTCTCTGTAATTTCTGCGTCCTCTTTCCCTGAGGTCAGACCTGAAAAAGTTTGGATGTCCATAATGAATCAAGCCTGAATATGGATAAAGGCTCAAACCTAGATAAACCGCAAAGGCCATGACAAACACACCATTGAAGCCCGTGACGGCAAGAATATTGAGCATAATGAAGTTAAGGAGAACTATAAGACCAAAACCGGCGATCCGTGGCCGCATAGTCTTAAAGCTGACTTCTCCATATAAACGAGGTGTATTAGGAGCTTTCCAGTAGAACAAACCCGCCATCAGAAGGCAGTAGACAAAGTACGCAGCCAATATGACATTGTAGCTGCTAGTTGTGCGAATGTAAAAGTTGGAGAAAACGGAGAATATGGCGCCCAAGAGGCAGATGCCTATCAACCTCATCACCCTCAACTTCTTGAAATAGTAGAACAACATGTGGAAAGCGCCCATGCAAACGAACAGCCACATCCAGACTGTGACTATGGCCCACTTGCGCAAAAAGGTCAGGTCGAATAGCTCGCAAACCCAGGCCAATATTGACCACAATGACATAGAGCTAAATCCAATGACTATGGTGGGCCTGAATCCAAGGTAATAGCCGCACTGGGAAGCACAGTCAAAAAGTGAAAACAGCACAGCAATAACGAGGGGTGCAATGTCAGGATTCTTTTCCAACTCCAGGAGATATATTGGAACCAGGAGAAACATGGCCTGGAACACGAATAGCGATAGAACTAGTATCTTTGTGAGTGTCTTGAGATCGACATCTGGATCGACCTCTGGCTTGTGGGAGTGCAATTCATGCTCTGAATTGGGGAATTCTTTTTCTCTGTCTTCCATTTTTATGGAGGGAGGGAGGCCATTTGGACTGTCAATAATATATATACCAGTGCCAAGCCTTAAGGACCTCCCCAGCCAATGAGGCCAATAAGGGTCTTATTGTTCACGAGAGTCGGACCCGCTGGTAAATGGCTAAAAACGGGGCTTAGTATTGGCGATACTAAGCCGACTCGGGTGTTCCATGGTGCTGGTAGGATCCATGGTGCTGAATGTCAAGGACCGCTCTTTTCTCAAAAGAGGTCTCAAACCCGGGAATTAACAATTCTCACATTCTAATCGACTTTCCCTCAGCTCAATTAATCAATTGACCAATTTCAATACCACTCCACGTGTCAAAAAGCTTTCGAAGCTTAAAAGCCTCAGTAGAAGCGTTCTTATCTGCTCGTTTCCCTGTTTTACTTTATGACGTCATGGCACCCTATCGTTGCGCACCTCTATGCAAGTGAGACACCCCTACTAGCAAGCGAGAATACCCACAGTGGAACAATAATCATTTCACCTTCTTGAAATGTCAATTTAAAATAATGCTGCAGCAGAAGATCGAACAATCTTCCGCAAAAACTATTTTGTGTAATCTTTCAAAAATCATTAGTATCATCTCAAACCCCAGTAGAATCTGTCAATGCACAACGGCTGTGGCACCGGGATATCGGCGAACGGCCCCGTGAGACAGCCCCCTAAACTATTTAAGGGGCTAAAAATCCTGATTTGCTTCTCCAGAAAAATGAAGTTTTCCTTTGTGGCCGTGGTTGCCCTTTTTGCTCTCAATGTCTCTTCCCTTGCAGTGAAGAAGGATACTGTGGATGCTGCTGTACTTGAGGAGGAGGACCCTGGATATGACGGCGATGTTGAGGACAATGACGAGTGGAGAAGACGTCAATTGAACCGGATATAGAAACACGAGTGCTTTTTAGTTTTAGGAGTAATTCCACAGAATGGGCTGATTGAAAGCCAGATCTGTGGATCTGTAGAATGTGACGTGGGGTATCTGTGATGACAGTGAAGCAGAAATAAGTGGCTTGTAATGCCCTTTAGTTAGCACTTTGCATTGCCTCGCAAAGTGACACCCATGAGCATCTCTATAAAAGAACCATGCATCTGCTCATGGATGCTGTTGTCTTAGGCTCAAGTCGAAGAAAGCCCAAAACCCCTCGACCATATAAATCAAACGTCGCAATAGTGGGCTCACGCATCGTGGTTTCTGCTGCACTCGTCCACAATGTGTTCCCAGCGACTTCTAACCACACAGAACACCTCTCCCAATGCAAGCACGGTGACACCGCAAATAAGCCCAAACCAGAGCCCGTAGACCTCTGTATCGAGCTTGAATGCAAAAAAGTACGCCGACGGAATCGCCACCAAGTAGTACGAAGCGAGGTTGAGGTACGACCCGATCTTCTGTCGTCCCTGGCCCCTCAACACGCCAGCAGTGACGATGTTGGTGCAGTCGGCGATCTGGTTAATCGCTGCTAGAGCTAGAACCTTGCTTGCGGTGTGGACTACTCTCGAGTCGTCCGAGTACAAACTGGAGATGGGCGTTCTTCCAAAGAAGAGTACGACAAAGTTGAGAACGCCCATTCCAGCGCCAACGCAAATGGAAGTCCTGGTCACCGACTGTGCTGCTTTTATATCCTGAAGGCCAATGAAGTGCCCTACTCGGGTCGTCACGGCGACAGAAACAGCAAAAGGCACCTGGAAAGCGATACCACCGACATTGGACCCAATCGACTGGGCCGCCAAGGCAGTCGTACCAAAAGAAGCCGCCAAAATCGTCATCACCTCAAACGCCAAATATTCCGCCTCCACCATCACCACGCCCGGAACAGCCAAGCGGAGCATGGGTTTCCAGTTGACGGAGGCCTTTCTCCAGTCGATGCCTCCCCAGCACCCGGTGCCGTCCACGAACACAGCGTAAAAAAGCAAAACGATGGGATTTATCCAGTAGGAAACGGACAATGCAATGGGGAGCCCCACGAGCCCGAGGCCTGTGGTGGGACTGAGAACAAGAAACCAGTTGAGCACGCCGTGAAGCGGCACCGAGACCGCCAAGGCGTACGTGCCTGCGTTGAAGATATGCTGTGCCTGGAAAAACCGCTTTGCTGTTTCGAAAAACAAGAGGCCCGGGGCGCCGATTATCATGATTCTAAGGAACGTCTGGCACTGTAGCGCAAGGTCCTCTGACGGCACAAGTCTTTTCAAAATCAAACCCGAAAACCACCAAAGCGGCAAAAGCGGAAACGCCGTCACCGCTAGCATCATCACGGAGCAGCGCTGGAAGTAAACGCCCACCATGTGTGGTCTTCCAGCTCCAAAAGCCTGAGAACAGAAGCTATCCAACGAGGTGCTCATGCCCTGGTAGAACGCCACCGCGGTGATGTTGAAGGAACATAGGCCGAGGGAGACAACGGCGAGTTCCGTGGACCCGAGGCGGCCCGAGACGAAGATGGTGGTTGTTTCAAGCAAGAACTGGAGAAGAAACGTGATGATCAACGGTGCCAGCGACCGGGCTAGCACGGCTGCTTCCAGGCGAGAGCCCTTTTGGGAAGTAGCTCCGTACGATGGTGATGGAACTAAAAGGGGATCTCGGGCTTCCATGTGTTTTCGGTGGAAGAGGTGATGTTTAAGAGGTGAGGTTTAAGATGAGGTGTAGCTGCGAATCTGCAAGCCTCGACGTTATCTTAGCGCATGCCGTAACAGGCAGGTCCAACGCAGGGTCGACGGAATGTGGGGGTGTTGAAAGCGAGGTTTGGAGGATGGAAAGGAGTATTTGGGGATTGATATGGAGGTTTTGGGGTGGTGGCTTTTGAGGTGGTGACTTTGTGGTGGCTTTTGGGGTGACGTTGGGGTGACTTGATGGGGTGGGTTTTGCAGCCATTGTGTGGGTGAGATTCTGGAGGGATCGAGGTTTGGAGGGTCGTTTTCATATGATGTTTTGAGCTGTATAATATTTTGAGCTGTACTGAAGAATAAGGGGGTATTGCATTAGGCTGGCCAGAAGACAGTGAAAAGTCGGATGTAGAAATGGATAGTGTGTATCATGTCTCGAGTAATATACGTACTAGGTGCATGGAGTGGATAAAGGTAGCTTCCGATGGAAGATTCTTTATTGCTTTTTCATTTAGAGAGATCAATTATAGAAGTACTGAAGATGGCTATTTGTGGAGTGTGTGAGTTTGTGGATGTGTGTGGGATATATGTGAGTTTACTATACTAGCATGGCTGCGAAAATCCAGTGCGAGCTATTGGCAGGTGTCCATTTGAATCAATCTAGCAGGAATCTGAGAGATCCATCATTTTGAGATGATACTCATGGGATAGGTGCTGACAAACTGCCGAGGTATGGTTCGGTTGGATGTTGATCTTCACTTCGTATCAAGCATGTTGGTTCCATCTGTTGAGTGTACCCGCAATTGAGCCATGTGTTCCCCACAATACATCTTCAGGCTTTGGAATACATGTGGAGAAGCAGAATTCGGCTTTCGGGCTTAGTTCTCGCGAAAGGTGCATCAACCTGGGCATCCTTCGTCAATTAGACAATGAGGTGAAGCCGTGCAGTGTGATTTTCTCCACACATCATCAAAAGTTGATTTGCTTACAGTAACTCACCTTGACACCTAACTGAATCCTCATGGTCCAAACAGCACAGAAACAGTATAGATAAGGAATTGGACGCCAACGTTGAATTCAGTGTCTGATCAAATTAGGACACCTGTGTAACTACAACTCCTTCTATGCAAGGTCACACTAGAGCCTGGCTGAACGCTGGCCTCGGAAATACGCTTCCTGAACGAGTCAAGTGATATTGCATTCGACTGCCAAAGAAAGCTGCATAACCCAGCCCATCACATGAAATAAGCTTATCTCAATAAACGGGTATTGTAACCTCGACTATACTTTCCCATTGGACGTCGTCGAGTACCCTCAAGGTGCCACTCGACGCACCTCCCTATCAATATAGCTGTCATGCGCACAACGACAAACGGGCTGACAATGTGCCAACGATTCAAGGAAGTTGCACTGATGGGTACACAAACCCCAGGATACACGGTTCGTGATTGTGTTCTTCAAATACCATTCAAAACTCGCTTCTTGTGCCTCTTCTGAACATCCGACGCCACATTTCGTTATCAGCATCCTGGAGCCACGCGAGCCGCATGCACCGCGTCAAACCCGCAATTGGTCCAGTCGAGTGGTCAATATGACGGTGGTAGGAAGTTCAATAATCATTTAGTCTCCAATCCCAACGCTAAGTAAATTCCGTCTTGCGTCGCCAATCAAATCCTCAAAATCTGCCAACACAATATCATAATCTACCCTGAGGCATATGTGCGGGTGCATGTCCATGCATCTCGCTTAAGCGCGTCCGTAGCCTTATAAACCGGCTCGAATCATTGTCTTCCCAACCATGGCCAAATCAGACTTAGCTGCCTTCAGGCCAAGTCCTGCTTCCTTGGCTCGAAACGTCCTCAGTGTGTTAGCAACGCTCCTTGTTGCACACCAGGGCTTGGATGCAAAATCGGCAAGTCCAAAAAACTCCATCGGCTTATTTGTGGCTATCCCACTGCTGCTTGTGACTCTGGACAAGACCTTCTACCTGGCAATTTTGGCCTTGAAGGCTTTGGCGGTGTCGTGGCTTTTCTGGAGATCTGCTTCCTTCGATGTGATCTCGCTTACGCTTGCTGCTCTTATTCTTCTGGAGACCTTCGTCAGATGGCCAGGTTGGGGCAAGAGCTTCCTCAAAAAAGCCAGCGGCTCGAACTTGAACAATGCTATCAAAAGCATCAAAAAGAACGGGAAGATTGAGTATGAGGACCTCCAGGATGATTCGTTCAAGGTGGACACGGAACGGTATGCATTGGAGTTGGAGAAGAACCTCGGCAGCGATCTCACAGCCAAAACGCTCTTTTTCGCCCTTATCAAATCGTTTCCTTCGCAGTTTGGTGCTGCTTTCTTTTTCAAATTTGCTAGCGCCTTGCTCGGGTTTCTGGAACCATGGCTCATTGGTAAGCTTATTCATGTCGTGAATCAGAGATATCATGGCGAGCAAGTAGAGTTGACTCACGGCATTTTCCTTGCATTTGCCATATTCTTCAATTCTTTATTAGAGAGCCAGGCAGACGCATTCTTTTCATTGAGCGAAAGGAAGCTCAGAACCATGGTCCTGAAGTCGGTGGAGGCCGTTGTTTACAAGAAGATCGTTCGTTTATCACCCAAATCCAGAGAAGAGTTTCCCGTGGGCAAGGTTCTCACCTTATTATCTTCAGGCCTTTCAGATATAACATTGGCTCCTTACATCCTTATCGCGACGGCGTTTATGGATGCAAGTGCGATTGTCTCGTTGGTTGCCCTTTGGAACTTGCTTGGTTTCGCCTCGATTGTTGGAATCTCTGCATTGGTTCTTTTTGTTCCGCTCAACAAATACGCACTTCGTCAACTGTCCAACTCCAGGAAAGAGACTCAAACTGTCGACACTCAGCAGACCCAGCGGATCAACGACCTTTTTGCGTCCATCAAGGCTGTCAAACTCTATGCCTGGGAGCATGTGCTTCTGGAGAAGTTGATCGAGGCCCAGGAAACAGAAGTGACAGCGGTGGAGCGGAAATCAATCATGACTTCCAATCTCTGCCGACTCATTTGGACCAGTCAAAGCTTCATTGTCTCACTTACGACACTTTCTTATCTCAAATACGTTTCGAAGGCTCACCTCACCCCAGAGGCACTTTACCCTATTGAGTCGTTGCTCAAGAAAGTGGAGCGCTCTATCACCATGTTTCCCATGACCATCAACATTTTCAGACGGACGAGAACAGCCTTCTCCAATGTGGCCCTGTTTTTGAATGCACCTGAGCTTGAGTCCAACCATTTGACTGATGATTCTGACAATGCAGTGGTCGTTCTGGGTGTTTCTTTCGACTGGACTGAAAGCGGCAAAAGAGCCTTGCATGACATCACCTTGCAAGTGAAGAAAGGCGAAACGATCAGTGTTGTGGGCAAAGTTGGGCTGGGCAAAACTGCGCTTTTGTTGGCCATTCTTGGTGAGCTTCAGCCCATCGATTCCAAAATCACCCGAAATGGTCTGGTTGCCTATGTAGGCCAGGACCCAAGCATTTTCAGTGGCACATTGCGTGAAAACGTTCTTTTTGGGCTTCAGTACGATGAGCCCGTTTACAAAGCTGTTCTCACTGCCTGCCAGCTTGACGAAGATATCAGCCGTTTTCCTGAGAACGACCTAGTGCTTGTGGGCGAGAAAGGCATAAATCTTTCTGGTGGCCAAAAAGCTAGAATCGCTCTTGCCAGAGCCGTCTACTCTGGTGCTGACATTTACATCTTGGATGATGTGCTCAGCGCTGTGGATAACCATGTGGGATTCGAGCTCATGAAGAGTTTGTTTGTGCCCGGTGGGCTTTTGGATGGCAAAACGGTGATAGCTTCTACAAACAACGATCGGTTGATCAGTATTTCTCTGAAGCTTGTGTTCCTTGAGGAGGGAGTCATTGAGGAGGTTGTCAGTTTCGATGAAGCCGTGAAGCATCCCAAATTGAGCGGTTTCATCTCAGGTCAAGAATTTAAAGCTTTGACGACGTCTGCCCCAGAAATCAAGATTCGTCCCGTGAAGGCCAAACTCGAGTTAGACCCGCTCAAGGAACATCTCCAGAAAACAGAACCCAAGGAGGAAAAACCATCCCAGCCAGCCCAGACAAACCTTCCCAAAGGTGTCATTGCTGACTATGCTGACAGCTTCTCCATTCTCCTGATTGTGACAGCCGTAACTCTCAGTCTAGCAAAGGGACCACTTGAGGTAGGTTCAGAAAGGCAGCTAGCCAAATGGGTAGATGGCAGCCAATACAGCTTTGTATGGTATGCAATTGGTGGGGTTGTAGCCGAATTGGCGGGATTATTGAAAGCTTGGTTTGACCTTCTCAAGTTCTCCATCACGGTCAGAAACCGCTACTTCAGAAGAATGGCCCGGGGACTTGCAGGAACTTCCATGCGGTTTTTCGACAAGACTCAGGTTGGCGATATCATTTCCCGATTCAACCAAGATTGTGCAGATATCGAACCGATTCCACAATTCATTTTCAGCAGATTAGAGCTTCTTATCACCGCAGGCACCACAGTCGCTATAATTGCGTACAATACCCCTGCGGCGTTTCCTTTCTTGATCCTTGTCGGTTTTGGTATCTATTTCTACCAAAGTACCCATTCAGCTGCTCAAACACAGTTTTCCAAGCTTAGCCTGGCATCTAGAGCTCCAATAACCTCGATTGCCCAGCAGACATACGTCGGTGCAGAAACCATCAGAGCTTACGGAAGTATTGGCTATTTTGCTCAGAGGCAACATGCAGCTAGTGACTTCGAGGCTCAGTCCGCTTTGTTGTCGAGTTTATTGCTCAATTGGCTTTCGGTGAGGCTTCTGTTCTTCACTTCGGCCATTGTGCTTTCCTGCTCCTTGTCCTTTGTTCTTTGGGGTGGAAGCACTATTTCTGGTGGCCTTGCCGTATTTGTTTTGAGTTATGCCGAGCAGGTAGCCAGCGGCCTCAAACTGTTGCTTGGGATTCACTCCGGCTGGAGCTCCAAGTTCCTTCCTGTGGAGAAATGTTTGGAGTTTGTCAATTTGGAAGCAGAGGAGAACCGCAGGGAGAAAGTGGACATTCCATCTAACTGGCCCTCGGGCGATATCGTATTCGAGAATTTCTCTGCAACATACGAGGACGACGAACAGCCAGTGCTTAAGAACCTCAACTTGACCATCAAGGCCGGTGAGAAAATCGGCATAGTTGGCAGAACCGGAGCCGGAAAGAGCAGTATAGTTCTAGCTCTTTTCAGAATGCTCAAACCTACCGGAGGCAGACTCCTCATTGGTGGTATTGATGTAGAGGACGTTCGGCTCCAGGATCTCAGAGCAGGACTCGGGATCATTCCACAAGATTCCTTGCTTTTCGTGGGCAGCATCCGTGAAAACATCGATCCTTTGGGCGAGTACCTGGACGATGCTATCTGGGAGGCATTAGCTGACTCCCACTTGAAGTCATTCGTTGAGTCTCTTGGTGGGTTAGACAGCAAGGTTGGAGAGGCAGGATCCAACTTCTCTGGAGGCCAAAAACAGCTTTTGTGTTTGACCAGGGCGCTTCTCAAGGACTCTGGCATCGTGCTTATGGATGAAGCCACCGCTTCTGTGGATCTCGAAACGGAGAAGCTTGTTCGGGAAGTGATCGCCAAGAAAGGTGTTGGTAAGACGGTGATCACCATTGCTCACAGAACCGAGACGGTGTTGGATCTGGACAAGGTCTTGGGCTTGGCAGACGGGCAGATTAAGGAATTTGATGCTCCGCTGGTTTTGCTAAAGGATCTGAGCTCCTTGCTCCACGGATTGGTGCACCGCTGATGAAACCACCCACTTTTTCTCCAATATAATTGTTTGAAACCTCAAATTCATAATGTAGCTCACCTCCGGGCAAAAACGTACAAGGCCGACTCGCTCGTGCTGAAGAACACCCTATACGGGCTGAAGCCCGCCGGAAGCGGAATCTCGAGCCTATTGTTTTTCCCTAGCTTCACCGCCGGGTTCTTATTAATGAGCGCAAACGTCCCATCGTGAAAATCCGTATCCACCTCTGGAGAAAGCTGGGGAGACGTAAACGTAAGCACAAAGTCGCCGTCGTCGAGCTTTTTCGAGGATACAGCCACCTCCATGGCCTGAGCGCCCCCAGCAGCTTTTACCTCAACTCTCTTTGTCTTCTCTACTTTCGGCTCCAAGGACATCTCGCCTACCTCCTCAATCAACGGCCTGCTCTTCTTTCCGTCAATGTTCATCAAATCCGGAAGCTCGCCGTGGGCCTCCGGTTCCGGCTCGAGCTCGTCCAAAAGCCCAAGAACCTCGTTCTGCTTCAACTCTTGCATCTTCTTGTGAAGCCCTCCCTTGAGGTCTTCCTCCGAAACCTCTGTTTTCAGAAGCTCGCCCTTGCTGAGCATTTTCGGCACGCTGTAGCTCCGGTCAAGCACAAGCCCGTACATGAGCTCCACGGACTCAATGCACCATTCGATCAAGATGAGCTTGAGGTCGTTGTTGACCTGGACCCACGAAAAACAGTCTGTGTTGATGCAGCAATCGTACACTAGCGACGGCACGCCCTTCTTGTCCTTGTCTGTCTTTTCCGGCGATACAATTAGCGGAATCTCCCACTCGTTCTTGACAATTAGCGGAAACACCTGTTCTGGAACGAACTCACCTGGAGGTCTAGGAACCTGGAGATCATGACAGACGTTGAGAAACACCTTTGTAGCATATGGCCTTTTGGCGTCGCCCTCAACAATCCTCGTCTTTATCACAAACCCGCCCGTCGGGTCCAAAACAACGCTTTTTTCCTGGTCCATCGCGTCCATTGACTAACACTGATTCAGGCTTTTTTAAGCTGAGTCGCACTTGACTCAGATGACTCGCAACGGGCTTTTTTTCCACTGAATCACCCCCACGAAAGTGTTTCGGAGTATAAATACCCGCTGCCTCCGCCACTTTGCAAACGCAAAAGTCCGTTTTTCTTCCATGAACGTGCTCGTCTACCTGGGCCGAGGTACCACGCCCGAGCTGGTCAAGCACACCGTCGAGTCGCTCAGACTCCATCTTTCTCCGAATTACGCTGTGGTGACGGTTTCTGAACAGTCGCTTTTGGGCGACCCCTGGCAGTACAAGACGCTGATGTTGGTGGTTCCAGGAGGCGCTGATTTGCCGTACTGTGATGTTTTGAACGGCGCCGGCAACCTGAAGATCACCCAGTTTGTCAGAAAGGGAGGACGGTACTTGGGGCTCTGTGCTGGAGGATACTACGCTGCCAAACGGTGTGAGTTCGAGGAAGGCGACCCGAAAATGGAGGTCAGCGGTCCTCGAGAGCTCGGCTTCTTTCCCGGCATCGCAAGGGGCTGTGTCTACAAGGGATTCGACTATGAGTCTCATAAGGGCAGCAAGGCGGTCACCATGGCTGTGAACACGTCAGCGTTGCCCCTGAGCCCGAAGGAGGCGACTGTTTACTACAACGGAGGCGGGCTTTTCGTGGATGCCCTGAAACAGCGCAACGTGGAGGTTTTGGCCCGTTACGCTGCTCCTCAGGCTGATCTTGAAGATACCGATATGGCAGCCGGCGTTTACTGCAAAGTCGGCAAGGGCTGTGCTGTTCTTTTCGGCACGCATCCTGAGTTTCTGCCGCCGCTCATGAAGGCTGGCGACGACGAGCACTTTGCGCTGGTGGTGGAGCTGATTGAGGCGAACGACCATGAAAGAAAGCTCTTTTTGCGGGCGGTTTTGGACAAAATGGGGCTCAAGACAAACGGCGACGTCGACGGTGCCGTGCCTCGTCTTACGCCTATTTTTTTGTCGTCCCTGATGGACCCTAGTGTCGCCAGAAACTTGCTCAGCACGCTCCAGGACAAAATGGAGTTTGTTTCGGGAACCACGTTCGAGGACATCAACGACACGTTTGTGCTCCACGATGAGAAGGACTCGGATATCACCGAAGACACGGAAATGGACGGCGAGCAGTCCTTTGACCAGGTGGTTTCTGCTCCAAAACACCTCAAGTTCTTCACCTCACAGGCCTTCCCCAGCCACGCCCAGACGCCGTACTTCAGCATGGCCAAGTACTTTGACGAATTGAAGCATCTCCACGACGCCAACAACCAGCCCATTGGCCAGATCGGCCAGCTTCTAGGCTACGGAGAAGTCGTCACCTCCACAAACACTCTCCTCGACAAAAACCCCAATTGGCTCGAACACCTCCCCCACGGACTCACCTTCACCGCAACTACGCAAATTGCCGGAAGGGGACGTGGTGGAAACGTCTGGATCAACCCCAAGGGTGTCATGGCCACATCCATATTGTTCAGACTCCCCCAGGGCGAGTCCAACAGCTCCATCATCGTCACCCTCCAGTACCTCTGTGCACTTGCGCTTATAGAGTCGATTTTGGGCTACGGTCTGGCTGTCCAGGGCCAGGGTTCTGGATACGAGGATATGCCGTTGAAGCTCAAATGGCCCAATGACATGTATGCGTTGAAGCCTGAGTTCTACAATCTGATCGGTGACAAGGACGATGTGAGCAGCACTGTGGAAGGTGACGACGAGAAATGGGCCAAAATCTCAGGCTCGTTGATCAACTCCCAGTTTTTGAACGGCCGTTTCCATCTCGTTTGGGGCGGTGGTGTCAATGTGTCCAACGAAGCACCCACCACCTCGCTCAATCGTGTTCTTGCGAGACTCAATGAGCTTCGAGCAGCCAAGGGCTTGCCTGAGCTTCCTCCGTATGAGCACGAAACCCTCCTTGCCAAGATTGTTTTCAATATGGAGCAGTTCTATAGCGTTTTCCAGAGATCCGGTTTGCAGCCGTTCTTATCGCTTTACTACAAAAGGTGGTTCCACCTGAACCAGAGGGTTGTGTTGGACGCTGCTGGCGACGGCAATGTCCGTGACTGTGTGATTCGTGGAATCACCAGTGACTATGGACTCTTGATCGCGGAGGATATGAGGAACCACGAGAAGTTGGAGTTGCAGCCGGACGGAAACTCCTTTGATATTTTCAAGGGGCTCGTTTACAAGAAGAGGTGAGACGTTGGTGGGAGCTGATGAATGGGGATATGAAGCCTTACAATCAGGACATCTACTGGCCAGAATGCCTCAGTATACAACTTAGACCACAAACTACAAGCTACAAAATTATGAAGCTAATAATGCAAATATAGAAATACTTCAATGAATTTTATGGTTTGGATGCTTGGGATGATTTGTAGATTCTGGAGAAGCACGTTAACCGTATGATGGAGTTGACGCAACTACTTCACGGCTTCTAATATTCAATGCCTTTTGAATTTATGGGTTTCAGATTTTCAGCATGGCATTCACATAATTGGCTTTCCTTCAGTTCATTTAATCTGAAGCATAAACTTTACTTAATTTTTCATAGGGAAATTGTAGCTTTTCAGGGTCTCACTAGGTACTCCAGCCTACCCTCCACCAATCACCAAATTCTGCCCTGGAAGCGCTAAAAACGGGCAAGGACAAATTTCAAGCCACTAAAAATTCTGTGAAACTCTTCAAATCCAAAAAATCGACCGTTTTCGATTTTTTCGACTACATCTCATTTCACACTAATTGTAGCATTAAGCCTCACCACAAAAAAACTGGAAACTACGCGACATCAACAGACCCCAGATCAGATACTCAATTCAACACACTCCATCAAAATCCACTAAACCACTGATTCCACAGCATCAAATACCAAAATTCCATCTAAAAAGCGTGTCTGAACAGAATCCCACCTTCAATTAAGAAAATCCAGCATCACCCAACCTCCCAATATCTAAATCACCACACCTCCGATGAAAGTACACATACGAAACTGGCACGGAGTGGCCACGTGGCACTGGAAAGCAGCACACGGTGACGGAGGCGACGAGCTCTGTGGAATCTGCCGAGTCCCTTTTGACGGAACCTGCCCCAACTGCAAATACCCCGGTGACGACTGTCCCCTAGTACTAGGCAAAGGATGCACCCACAACTTCCACCTACATTGCATACACCAGTGGCTCGAGCAGGAGCTGTCACGAGGGTTGTGTCCGATGTGTCGCCAGACGTTCACGGCACAGACCGTGGAGGGTGTGGGAACAGAGCAGGCGTTGGAGGACTTGAGGGTGCTTGTTGAACGGCACCAGGCCCGGGAACTGACCGAGGATTGAGAGGTGGAGAAGATGTTTATGTATGGAAGGGTTCTAAGGGTGAGATTGAGGGGGCGGAAGCTTGAGAGGGTGGGCAGGGGTTGGAGAGGACTATGAGGCTGGTTCAGTTGTGTCTAGCAGAGGTCTTGATCTGAAGTCTGGGCAGATTCTGGTGATTTAGAAGGTGCTTTTACCACATTGACCAAAATGGCCGCTTGGTTCCCATGGTGTGGTTCCATTGGGTTGCATTAGGTATAGATGTGATGCAACAGAGGCCCAATTCTTTGGATCAAGGACGCTGAGGATCTCAACCATAGCTGAAACATTAAGCGGGACCTAACACCACTTGCCGTATGTCGTCTAGATCAACTCCTCCCCCGAATCACCCTGCTTCCACCTATACTGGTGCAACCACTCTGGTGCACATACCTCCACAATTACCCCACATTTCCAAAATCCAACCCCAACGCCAAATCCCCCTTCTTCGACATACCCAAAGCCAACAAGGTCATTCAACTCCTCATTGTTCCACAAAACCACCGTCTAGGATCCCCAAACGTCCCACCTCCATTGGTCTCTACAATGCGCGAAGCGACTTTTTCAGACCACACTATTCAGCATGTTCAGACTCACAATCGCCCCGCTCTCGCTGGCGCTTAGGCGGTCTGTTCTTCCTACTTCTAGGATCGCTCTTAGGAGGACCTTCATCACCACCCCTCTCATTCGTGGTACTTTCAAGGAACAACCGATCGTCACTGATCCATCTACACCTCCAAAGAACCCCACGGAGCCTCCAGAAGACCATGGCGAGGAGAGAAAACAAGTGACCAAAAAGGTATTCAAACCAGAGGAGTTGGAAGCAGCACGTCTTGCTCGTTTGGCCAATCTCGGCTGGCTCGCTAAGCTCCCTGAAAAATGGATCCCATACGCTGAGCTCATGCGTCTTGAGAAGCCAGTCGGAACGCTCCTTTTGCTAGCGCCCTGTTTCTGGGCCATCACCATGGGTGCATACTCAATTGCTGCTCCGTTGGCATTAACATTGAAGACAATTGCGTTGTTCACGATCGGCGCTTTGGTTATGAGAGGTGCAGGGTGCACCATCAATGATATCTGGGACAGGGACTTGGACAACCAGGTTGCACGTACGGTGGAGAGACCAATTGCTAGTGGAAGAGTGTCTGTGCCTCAGGCCGTGGCCTGGATGGGCGTGCAGTGCTTTGCTGGTTTGGCAGTGTTGCTTTCTCTTCCGTTTGACTGCTTCTACTTGGGTGCTCTTTCCCTTCCTTTCGTTGCCGCATATCCGCTTTTCAAGAGATACACCTACTACCCTCAGGCGGTGCTTTCAATTACTTTTGCATGGGGCTGCTTGCTTGGATTCCCTGCAGTTGGCGCTCCACTTAATCTCTGGGTTGCCGGTCCCTTGTTTGCTTCCAAGTGGTTCTGGTGTATGATCTACGACACTGTCTACGCTCACCAGGACAAGGTCTACGATGTCAACGCCGGCATCAAGTCCACGGCTTTGGCTTGGGGCGACAAGAGTAAGCCTATCATGTATCTGATGGGGGCTTTGCAAGTCGCTACGTTCTTGACTGCTGGTTTCATGAACTCTATGGGACCATTCTTCTACCTTTCGGCTGCATGGGGTTTCCTGAGACTTTTCAGGCAGCTCAAGGAGGTCAACTTGGATGACCCCAAGAGCTGTTGGGCCACTTTCACCGGAAACATTGTCACTGGCTACATCTTCTGGGCCGGCATGGTCGTCGACTACCTTTTGGTGCTCCTTGGGATTCTTTGAGATCTATTAATTAGGCACCACTTTCGTTGGCCTCTTCTAAAATGCCTTTATAGCTAGCATATAAATCGTCGTAAACTTTTCCTGTAAGTTTCAGATCCAACCGGTGGAGGATCTTGATCATGTCCGAGTCTATCTTCTGGACTTCGTTCTTCACCAATACGGCTGTCAAGTAGTCGTAAAGGAATGCAAGGGGCAAGTCGGATGGCATGAGATGGAGAAGCTCTGGGAAGGAGAAGTACCCTCCAAAGACTGCCACCAAATGCTTGACTCCTTCGTTTCGTGGAAGAGAGTCCTCGTAAAGCAAGTAACTTTCGAGGATCTGCTTCATGCTATTTTTGATGTCTTCTTCAGTTCTAGTTGTGAAGCGGGCCTCAAGACTGGGCTTTATCTGAGAGACGTATGTGGATTCAACAGGGAGCGGTGGCTGATCATGGATTGCAAACCAATCAGCGGTTCTATGGTCTCCATGGCGGAGACATTCAGCAATGCGTTTATCGCATTCGGTTTCCAAAAACAATGTGGATAGGTAGTTCATGGCCTCATTGTCCTCGAAGGAAAGTGTGGGAAGTTGCTCGCCGTAAAGAGACAAGCATAAAAGGAGCTCGTATATCTTGGTGTATATGGCGGCGAGAGATTTGCACTCACTTCGAGAGCCATGAATTGTCAAGTAGTCGATCCAATTGATGGTGGGGATATGGCCGTTGGAAAGATCGTGCTCGACTTTGAAGGTGGAGAGAAGGATGTCCAAGTTGACATATTCCTCTGCAAGCGAGTCATGTTGCAGTTGAAGAAACTCGAGCTGCTCCACAAGAAGCTCTCTGGCTAGCGATGTGTCCAACTCGCCCTTTTCTTTTAAACTGTCAGAAAATGATTGCTCGATGAACTCCACTTTCAAAGAGGAAAAGCCAGCATCGAGGTCGTGAAGCTTGGAGTATTCTTCAAGAATGTGTTTATGGGTGGCTTTGTGCTTCCCATGCTTGTTGGCCTCAAGAAACCTGAGCCCTTTGTCTGGGAATGATTTGAGGAGCTCGAGGAGATTCTTGTTGTACAGATCGCTGTCTTCGAACTTGTCCCTGAGTTGTGTGAAGATCACATCGACCAAGTCCACGGAATAATCGTCTTTGGAGGCAATGCCGTCTTCCAAAATAACAAGACCTTCTTCCTCAACTCGCTTCTCGAGAAGCTTGAAAGCAAGAGCAGTGATTTCTTCGGCACCGTTATCCACCGACGTTCCTTCCTCCAACAGCTTCTGCTGCAAAAGCAACACATGGAGCCTGACTAAATTCCAGCCTTTATCGTCAAAAAGACCGATAAGCTTCTTGTTGGAAGGATGTTCAGACACCCATAACTCAGTTTCTGAATCCACCAACTCAATGGCCAGCTTGACTGTGGATCTTTGATAAATCAAATAACGCAACGCATCAAAAACCGCCAGATCACGATCACTCTCAGAATACACGGATTTGAGAAACAGCGTTCTGAAGTCGTCAGTTACCTCAAGAGGCCGGAAATGCTCAAGCACTCGCCACACCACTTTTTCCAAAACTAGCCCATCGTACACTTCTTTGTCGAGATCCTCAAATAGGTAGAGGAAGATCCTTGAGTCGAAGGTACGAACAGCATCTGTGAATTTATCGGACCTTGTCACAAGCAAAAGAATGACATACAAGAGCCTGAGCACGCCAGCCTCGTTATCAAGTTCCTCAACCTGCTTTTCCCAGTCGGTTTCTTCCTCCAAGCCATCAAGCACAGCCTTCAACTTCAAGCACAACGAGCTCTCCTGGTACATGTAAAAAAGCGAGTCTTCGTTGTGTAGCACGACATGGGCAGGCTGTAAGGATACGTATGGACCGCCATTGCCGTCGATATCCACCTTGGGTAGCCATTCCAGCAACTCTTCATGGGCGAACAAGACCGGCTCGTTCATGCGCTGGATGCGGAGGTCTCCAGGCTTTCCCAATTCGAGCTCCTCAAACACTTCCTCTATATTTTGCGATTCGACAACCTCTAGCGTCTCCAACGAGCTCAGCGTCAACTTGAGAGCATCACCATCCTTAAAAAGACCCAATACGTGGGGCCAAATCACAGCCATGCCGTTGGTAGGGTACCCCACATCGATCCAGGTCAAAGTTCCTCGCGTGACATCACCCACAGAGTTGATGAACATAGCCATAGACATGCTCTCGTTGGTACGGACCGGTAGAAGGTACTCCTCGCCGCCAGCGGCGTCAAACGGGAGAATTGCCGGGTGGATCCCAGGGGCTTTTTCAGGGTTATGCTCGAATAGCGAGATCCGGCGAGTCTGTTGCATATCAACAACGTCGTAGTTTTCGCCATTGGCGACCAAACAGATATTGCTGTAGTTGGCCAGCGTGCCTGCGGCCGAGGAAATGCCCAACACGGCGCCGTTGTAAGGGATATCTCGTAGGAGCTTCACGGACTGAGAAACGTACTGGACCACACGGAGCCTCGTGGACGTGAACACGATCGCCTTGTCCAACAAGTTCTTTGTTTTCGGGTTCTTCACCTGGCTGAGCGCCAGCACGTCGTTGACGTCCTTGATCTTGCCCACATGGCAGGGCAGAAGCTCCGGTAGCGTGTACACATACAAGGTTCTGTTGCACACCACCAAACACAAGTCGACGTCCGGAAGCGGCAAGATCTTCGTGACCGCCGCCTCCTTCTCGGTGACCCTTAGATTCAAAATAAGCATGTACTCGGCGGCGTCCTCGAAACAGTGGAGATGGAGAATCAGCCCCAGCGTGGTGCCAACATATATGTTCAGTTTGTGGGCGGCGACGGTGGAAATACGGCTATCTCCGAGCGGTAGGTCTGTCGGAAGACGCCGGAGCCGCAGGTTGGCCGTAAGCGGCCGTAGCGCAGCCATTGGGGTGTGGTTTTGGGATTAGGAGGAGTAGGTGTTGATGTAGTTGGTGCGACCGGTTAGAGGAAGTACCGGGTGGGGTGAATTTGGTGGGTTTTTATTTTTGATTTTGATTTTAGGGGTGGGAGGAATTGGGAGAAAAGGAGGTCGTTTGGAGTTTGGAGTTTTGGGTTTTTGGTGTTTTGGTACGATTGGGTGGATGGTGGATGGTGGATGGTAGAGGCTGAAATACTGGTTTGCAGCCATTAAGGTGCGGTGATCTAGAGGGGAGGATTTGAGCAGCGGTGATGGGAGATTTACTGATAGACTTGTTTTTTTTGAATTGAGGAGTTGGAGCTATGACTTTTGAGTGGGAATTGGATGTTTTGGGGGAAGTTGGGAATGTTTTCGTCGAAGATGATGTGGGTTGGTGAGATAAGGTTATGGCTTAGAACGTCTGCGAGCTGTCAGGAAGCAAGAGGTGGAATATGATTGTTTTCGTTGGAGGACTCAAAACTCATGTTGTTTTGTCATTTGGTGAAAGCATTGGTGGAATCGTCATTTGGTGATATCATTGATGGGATCATTGATGGTATCGTCATTTGGTGTCTCAGTCTAAGCCATGTTGATGCAACACTTTCATAATACTCCTTCGGTATTTGAACGTCCGTAATAGTGTCTACGTTTTGGTTTCTCAATTCAGAATATTAAACAAGAAACTGAAGTTCAAAATTAATGATGTCAAGTTTGCTATATTGACTGGTCAAAGTCATCAGATCAAGCTGGGACCGAATCAGTCCTTGTATGATCCACCTAATATTTGTACTTCTTGCATTCCAGCAAAAAGCTGTGTGACATTTACAAGCTCGTCCTTAAGTCTGGGAGCTACTAGTCTATGTAACTCTGTTTAGGTATATTTTCAATTAAAGAGGCTTTAGAAAGGTGGTACAAACCTGTCTAATCGAACCCATCGGTATCAATTGGCTCTTTTACGGAACGATACAAATCCAAGCAGACTGTCTATCCAATTCAATCATTAGAGTATTAGTCCGACGGCTACACTCCATCTCTCGAGAATTACACTGACATATACACAGACCCAGCACGGCTAGGCGGAAACGTCCTTCTCGGACTTCTTCTCGTCGTCGTCGTCCAAAGTCAACTCCTGCAACTCGGTGGCAGGCGTGGGGAGCGAAGGTGGGAAGGCCAAGTTGTCTCTGTGGGCAATGTACTCGGAATCGGCGAAACCCAAGATGTTCTCAATGTCCGCCAGCTGGTGGCCCTTGATCAACTCGATTTCGGCACTCGAGTAGTTCACTCTACAGTGGCCCACCTCCACGCCTTCGCTGTGATCGCTTTCACGAGTAGGCAACACCTCGATCGACACACAGTCGTGGACATTGAAATTGCCCTCGACAGAAACAACACCCACAGGCAAAAGCCCAGCTCTGTCTTTCCTGGTGAGCGCCTGGAAACAGCCGCGATCAATGTAAATCGTGCCCTTGGTCTTGAGACCGTGCAAGAGCCAGAAACGCCTATCCAGCTTGATCTGCTGGTCGCGAGGAAGACCCAAGAACCGCGTGTGCAAGGGGATGTTGCCGTTGTCGATTTCCTGCTCGACGAACTTGGCCTGCTGCGCCGGAGTCCAGCTCTCGTCTGTGTCCTGGATGTTCAGCACAATGTCCAAGATGCAGTGGGGCTGCAGGGACAAGGTGATGATGGTGGTTACGCCCACGTTGGTGGCCAATTCGGCGGCAATGAGCTTGGTGGTCATGCCGCCGGTGCCGACCTTGCTGCCGCCCGCCTCTTCCTCGGTGCTGACGGTGATGTCGTCGATCTTGTCCACCACCACGATGGGCTCGGCCTCGGGATTCAGACGCGGGTTGTCGCTGTACAAGCACTCCACGTCGGTCATCAAAAAGAGGTAGTCGGCGTGGATCATGCCTGCGGTGATGGCCGAGAGCGTGTCGTTGTCGCCAAACTTGATTTCCGCCACGCTCAACGTGTCGTTTTCGTTGACAATGGGGATCACGTCCATGGCCAAAAGCTCGTTCAAGGTGTTGGTGGCGTTTCGGTACTGGGCAAAGTCGATGATGTCGTTTCTGGTGAGCAAGATCTGGGCAATGGGCTGATTCAACTGTCTGAACAAGTCGTCGAAAAGGCCAATTAAGCGGCCCTGGCCCACGGACGCCAACGCCTGGAACGCCGCCAACTGCTTGGGTCTCTCCTGGGTGTTGACTCGCTTCATGCCAAAGGCAATGGCTCCACTCAGCACCACGACGATCCGGTGGCCTGCTCTTCTGAGTTTAACAACGGTTTCCACGATATTCGACAAATTGGCGATCCGGGGTTCACGGGTCACCTCGTCCACGAGGGACAGCGTGCCCAACTTGATCACAATGGTGTACTGTTTTGACATTGTGGAAGAAAGTGGAGTGAGTAGTTGGTGCGATAAATAGGGCTGTGAAGTTTAGTGCGACCACCTGGAGTTAGGGTATGATGTCAGGGTGCACGGCCAAGCTTTGGACGGATAGGGTTTAGGGTTTGGGCGAGAGGGAGGAGGAAGAGGTTGAGGAAGAGGAAGAAGAAGTGTAATCAAAAAATTGGCATCCTTCGATCTAGTGGATTTTTGCTCCTTATATACTTCTTCCTCGGGCAGACCCCAGGTGCATCTCACCACTGGAACAGGTGGTGGAAAATCGGACCCTTACAAAATCGGTCCTTTCGTCCGAAACAGCCCATACACCGGATTTTCCATATTTTCCACCGTAACACCTGTCTTTTTTAGTTCTGTCGGCGTGTGCTTGGCAGTAGCAACTGCCGAGAGGCCTAGCGGATGAGACGTCGAATTAGCGGTCTCGAAGCGCCGGCATATCTGCTGATTTTCCCAATCGGGCGAAGTGGGACTGCCGTGGATGATTCCGCTGGGACGTCATTGGTGAAGGCCTACTAAAAATTGTCTTTTTTGAAGAAAACGACGTTTCTGTGTTTTTTATGGTTTCTATTTTTTCTTTTAAATCGAGAGTACTGGACCCATTGGGTGCAAATGCGACAGTGTCGTATACTCCCACTGCCTGGCTTACTAATTCTGACTAATGGTTTCGTGAAGGCTCTACAATGAACCGTTGCACGGAATCTGCTCACGTCCGTCTGGCACCTCCAGCATTGTTGTCTAGAGCGTTGCATTGCATGGAGCGAAGGCAAGCAGAAGCAGGAGATAAGAAAGAAGAAACATGAATGGAGATGTGGAAAATGGTCAATGGTTTCGAAAGTATTCAGTTTCTAGATGTACAGATTTTTCGTGGAGGCCGGTGGAGGCGGTGCTTTGGAATGGCCATTGTGGAGAAGGGCCATTGTGTAAGCGGTTGTGGACCACCCACACGGAAGTGCAGTATGGGTGGGACTGCCGAGGGGGTGGTGCTTTGATTTTGATGGGATTGATTTTGACATGGGATTTGAAAGAAGTTTGTGGATTTGGTGGAATTGGGTTTTGGCGGTGGATTTGGTGGAATTGAGTTTGGGTGTGGAGGTTAGCATTGAGGGAGACTGTAGCATTGAGGTAGACTTAATGTAGACTTGATGTAGCGGTAGAACACACATTGAAGCTGGCTAATTGAGTATTATAGCTAATTGGCTCATGGACTTATAGCTTATAGCTTATGGAACCAATGCTGCTTGGTCGGGCCTTTTGCAGCCAGGAAACACAAAGCATGGTGGGCTCTGCAAGGCGGCCTGAATCGGGCCTTTTTGGGAAATACGAGTGGCGGGGTCGAAGGGAGCCAGGATGGTGTGCTTTTAGCGGTGATGCTTGCGGAAAGGTGGGAAGCTGCGTTTACGGTTTGGTTGGTGGATTGGGCGGTAGGTGGGTGAGTGGTTCATGGAGTTGTATTACGGGAAAGTGGGTACCCCCAGAAAGGAGATCCATTATTGACATCAACGAGGAGTTCTCTTTTGGGGGTCAATGTATTCATAATATTTTGTTGATAAGTTCTTTGATTTGAGTGTATCAGTTAGTCTAAGCGAAAGGTAGTACCGCCCCATTGACAGTATATGTGCAATGTGGTGGCGATAATTTGAGTGAACAGTCAAAAGAACTTTTAAAATCATTGAAAAGAGTCCCTTTGTATATCCCTTCATGGTGTTGTTCGGTCTGCTTATGTGAGTGCCATTCGCTTAAGATGATGTTTCAAGGATCTAAGCAGCATCTACAAGTAATCGTCCATCTCCCTAGACAGATGAAATAGCTATTAGAAAAGCAGGAGCAGAAGATCCACCAAAAAAAATAAACAAAGATGAACTTCCTACCCAAAATCACTTTATGTCAGCCTCTGTTCTGTTCATCAAGTAGTTCAGAGTCTAGAGTGTGAAGCACCAGTACGTATGAAGCACCAGCACTGATGTACCGAGAAATAAGGCATGCAAAGGATAAAAAGAGTCAATTCAATGATTTTGTCACAATTGACGAATCTTCGTTTTTTTTGACCAGCTTTTGGTGAGACATCTGAGCACTTAGGCTAGCTCACTTCACCACCAGACCAACAACTGTCATCCATTTTGCTGCAAAAGCCCGTGCACACTCTCAAAAAGGTTCTCTCTACATTTTCAGGCAATCTTTAAAATCCTCACATAGTCTTTCGAAGAACCGACCCACCTGGCAGTGAGCTCTTATCTCAGTACGTAACTGTCCACTGTGAGACCACCACCACCACCACTCACTTCCAGGCCCACACCACCAGAAATCCCCTCAATTTCACAAAATGACAACTAACTCCAACCAATTCCCCTAAATCCCAAAATCACCGCCCATTTTTTTTTTTTTTTTGTTTGATTCATCTGCCCATGTCCCCAAAATCACAAACCACCCAAATCCACCCATTTTGCACCCATTCCACCCCACCCGCATCAACACTGATAAACCTGCAGCGCTCACTCCATGATCCGAACCTTCTCCATCCTGACCCGCCTTTCGGCAATTCCGAAAAAAACCCAACTACCGCCTCGGCCCTTGTGGCTCATAAAAGAAGAAGAAATCAATGAGGAATTCATAAAAGGCGGCCGTGGCCCAGGAGGCCAGAAGATCAACAAAACCAACTCCAAGGTGCAACTCACCCATATTCCCACAGGCAAGGTCGTGACGTGCCAGTACTCCCGGTCACAGGAGAAGAACCGAAAAAGAGCCCGGGAGATACTAGCGCTCTGGCTCGAGGAGCAGCAGGATCCGGAAAATTGCAGAACGGCTGTTTTGGCGAAACGTGAGCGGATGGTGAAGCAGAACAGGACGAAAAAGGCCAGACGAAAGCACAAGAAGCTGGAGGAGGATGAAGAGGAAGTAGTGGAGGAGGTTGTGGAGGAATTTGATCCGGAGGCAGAGCTCGACAGGTTGCTAGAACAGGCGAGGAGTCTGGGCTGGAAGGAGAAGAGCATTCGTTGAGGTGAAGGGCTGGGGTGATTGGGCGTTAAATCGTCCAATTATATGATTGGTATTCTCGGATTGGGGGATCTGGTTTCCTTGTGGTGTTGGTTGGGATTGGCGAAAGATTGTGGATCTCAAAGGGCATGCGAAGGTGGTGACATACTCACATCAGTGTGTTTGGCTGATATTTTCAGAGCTACTTATGGCAGTGAAGATACGGTAGTGGAGATACTCTGGGGAAAAGAAGCAGATCTTTCGCCGGCAGGATCATCAAACTATCACCGCTGAGGTTGATTCATGACCTAAGTAGCCCTAAAGGATAGTCGAAGAGATAAGCAGTTCGTGATACTATCCAAGGATCTTTCTCATACTATGATGCACCGCTGACCCAGAAAGCTTGAAAATTGCAATTTGCAGGTGGGCCACCTTTAATTGTCCTTTTGTTCACCAGATCATCCTTGCAACTGCAATCAAGGACAAATCAAAGTGTCCGACAATCCATATCTCGCTGAAAAAAGCATCATGGATTCGAAGGATATCCCGGAAATTATTGAGAGCATCATAGATACAAAGGATACTACGGAAAGAGGAGCCAGAAATGAATATCATTAAACCGATCTAGATAAACCAATTGCTTTGCTATATCATCCATAGCTGTGTTGTGCTGGCGACGGCTAATGTATTCATATATGGCAATCAACTTCTTGGAACCCTGGCTCCGATTCCAATCCAGAGGTTGTGGAAAAGACAACGATGGATGGATTCAAGTCATGAAGGCATTCGTTGCCAATTTTGAACACGCCAAAGAAGGTTCTTCAGGTGAAATACCATCCATTATCCCCCTAGTTATTTCATTTGACTCGATGCTTGCCTGGAAGGAAGGAAGATAGTTCAGGTGGATAGACTAGCCTAGTGCTTGACAATCCATCAGCACCGCCTTCAAGCAATATCACCTGATTCGTTGTTCGACCGCCCATGATTTGCTTCAACTTTGCTAATTCTAAAGTAATTTTGTAAAACTCGTGATTTCACATTCCCAATAATCCATCGATTTACGAGGTGCTAATTTCATAGATTACCGGTGCTCAAAACCGTGCAGATGTAGGTGATCTTCAACTTTTTGCACACATTCCAATCCACCAACACCTCTTAAATCACAGTCAATTGACCATAGGAAAGGCTCTGGAAAGCATACCATGTCATCCTTCAAAAAGACAAATGACGAGGACAACTCGATCGAGATGAGGTCCTTTCTTTCAAGCACCAACAAGCCAACCGAAACCCCACATTTCAAGCCAAAATTCAGCTTTTCCAAAGTATTGATCACATTTGTAATGATCAGTTGGTACCTGCTGAATCTTTTCATTTTCAGCAACTTCCTCCTCGGAACACTGGCCCCATTTCCGCTTCAGAAGATCTCAAATAGTGATCCCCATGGATGGATTAATGTCATGCAAAACACAATCAATGCTTTGGAAAGTGCTAAGAAAGGATCCACAGGTGATGCTGCCAACATGCTACCCCTGCAATGGCCCCACGGAAGAACTACGTATTACTACTACTTTTCCAGCTTGTGCCGTGAGACAGAAGAAAGCGAGATAATTTGCAACCAAAAAGACCTTCCTTTTGTTGCTTTCTTGAACGATTTGGGCTCTTTGGTGGCACAGGCCCTGGATGTGGATGATGTGGAGGAGTTTGTGGAAACCTGGACTGAAGGGTTTAAGAACCTGCTTGTAGAAGCTTTGACCGAAGTAGAGAGGGAGAAACTTCACGAACAGATACTTGGAGAGAAAGGCGAACAGCTTGACTCGCTGAGCGTGGATGTTCTCAAAGGGTTGAAGTTTCACTTGGGTGTGGAATTCCCGCCAGGTTGGAGTTTTCGATTATTCCTCTTCACCATTTCCTTCGCTTTTGATGCCTGGATCGTGATAGCAGCAGCACAGGGATGGAGACTCGGCGACAAAACACTCTACCTCGACATTCCAGTATTTGGAAGTTGCATCCTCCACTTTGTCAGGGTGTTATCGTGGTTCTTGACGACATTCGTGCTATTTCCTGCGCTAATGTGGGAGGGCTCGTTATACGAGGGACTTGAAAATAGCAGCTTTCTCCATGCTCTGGTTTCGATGGTTGATGCGTTCCAGATCTTCTATCCTTTGGTGTGGTACTTCTTCTTGCTGGCTGTAACCAGGGATCAGTGACTGATGTCTTCAGGTCTGTATCTCGATCTGTTGCATTTTTAACACCGCCGTATCATAAAAATTGGACCTAAAAGAGAAAATCCCCTGACCAATTTACACCCTGACGGTGGTATTTCAGCATCGAGCCGCACTCCATTCCATGAGACATGGCGTCGTGGTTTCACCTGCCAGGACACCCCAAAACAGAAACACCGTCAATACTTCCTAGCCAAACGGATCAATTGAATCAGTAGAAATCAAAAACACAATCGCATACTCGGAAAGACTCGGTCCGACAACGGAAGCACAACCCGTCAATGGCACATATGAGCCTCAGACCAACCTCCATTATCCACCAGAAATTCTCCAAATGCTCCCCCTCCTACCCATCAGAACCTCGCTTAAAAAAGCCTAATCACAAATGTGGTCCCGCAAACGTCAAGATAAGCCATTCCCTCTCACTGCCATACCGGCACACCCCTCGGTGTACCCCACCAAAACTCCAAGAAAAAAAAACAAAAGTAACAAGACCCTCCCAATGCCAATTTAAGTAGCACTTCTCCCTCGTCTATTCTTCAAAGTGCCCAATGTCACAAGTCAACTTGGCCATTGTCGAAGCTCCCGTGCCACAGTCGTACCTATACTGCCTCGGTCGGCCGGCATAAATTACACCCCCAACTATTTGCACCCACCACAACAAAACAAACCCATGGCACTTAGATTCGACAAATTTCTACTTTTTGGCGACTCAATCACCGAATTCTCCCATTACCAGGGCGGGTTTTCGCTAGCTGCCAAGTTGGCCGACGATTACACCCGAAAATTGGACATTGTCAAGCGAGGTTTCTCGGGTTACAACACACGCTGGACACTCCCCATATTCAAGCAGGTTTTGGATGCGGAGCTGGAGGGACCGGGCAAAATCCGCCTAGCCTACATTTTCCTCGGCACCAATGATGCTTCTTTCGGTTTCCAGGGTGTGCCGATCGAGGAGTACAAGCTGAACTTGGAGACCATGGTGAAGTTGGCGTTGGAGAAGGACATCAAGCTTGTGATTGTGGGTCCGGCTCTTCATGACCAGAAGCTTTTCATCGATGCCTGTGAGGAGAAAGGCAGACCGCTTGATGGGCCGTTTTCCAGCTCGAAAAACACCAGGGAGTATGCGGACGCAGCATGGGAGGTTGCCTTGGCCCACAAGTTGCCATTTCTCGACTTGTGGTATCTTTTCCAGAAAAACGGAGGCTGGTCTTCCGACGAGCTCTTGCAGGGCAGCCCTGATTTGAGCGAGTACTTGTTTGACGGAGTCCACTACTCGGCTCGGGCGTATGAGGTATTCTACGATGCTTTGATCAAGCTCATCAGAAAGGAGTACCCTGACTTGGCCCCTGAAAACGTGCCCAGACACCTTCCGCATTACAGGGACATTGACCTCGATAACTACGAGGAGTCGATTCTCAACGGGCCCAAAACTTTAGACAAGGATACATAGACAATGCAGGCCGTATGGATGAAATGGTGGGTAGAAGTGCTTGATGTGTTTTGGATTGGCGTGTAGATGGAGATTTCCTTCGGTTGTTGGTGTTGGAATTGGTGGAGTGAACTGGGTTCATTCATGGATCAGTTGAAGTATCGCCAATAAGGTCAATGCTAACTCAGTGGGTCCCAAACATACTCAAATTATTTATCATGAAGTCTGGAACCATCAAGCAACCATTATGAGCTTCAAAGACTTGTAGCCATTTGACGGTCTCATTTGCGGATCTGTTGAAACACGCTCAGAAGTGGCGAGTAAGTATTAAAACCAATTAAAACTCAAATAGTCTGAATAATACAGAACCGCAGTTCCTTTTGAGTCAAATTGTTAGTCTCTTGACGGTGTTAGACAGCTTAAAAATCAAAAAACGGCGGAAAAACGGCTTAAACGGCCGAATATGGCATTTTTAACACTATAAGTCGAAACTTAGTTGTACTATGTATCAGAAAAGTTTATACACAAATCTATAGGTGCGAAAAAAACCGTTTTATATATGCGACATAAATAACCTGCATCTTATCTGATAACAAGTCGGTCCCTTGGCCCAGTTGGTTAAGGCGTGGTGCTAATAACGCCAAGATCAGCAGTTCGATCCTGCTAGGGACCACTTCTTCCAGGGCGTGTGGCGTAGTTGGTAGCGCGTTCGCTTAGCATGCGAAAGGTCTCCGGTTCGAATCCGGACTCGTCCATTTTTTTGATGAATCTTCCTTTTTTTTGCCCTAGTCGACGATAGAGGGCCTTCTCCTACTAATTCGTTCTGGAAACAGGCCCCATAATCGGCTCTTTCCGTGAGGTGCGACATTTTGCAACCATAAACCTCATACTCAAATACCATTCTCCCTGGACGACATTTCTGCAACCATTTTTGCAACTTCCAAAACTACAAAACTACATCAACAAACTCGTGTTTGACCCGCATACCATTAAATACAAACCGTTAAATTAGAGAACCACCTCACCGGCCAACTTCTTCTTGTAGTCCAAGATAGAGCCCTCCCATCTGGTGGCAGTCTTGTTCTCAATGACGAAAATGTCCTTGGCAACCTTGTCCAACAATCTGAAATCGTGGGACACGACAACAACACCACCGTTGAAAGCGTTGATGGCGTCGGCCAAGGAGTCGATGGTGGACAAGTCCAAACCGTTAGTGGGCTCATCCAACAAAATCAAGTTGGGCGACTCAATGGCTAAAAGAGCAAACACAACTCTGGATCTCTGACCCTCAGACAAGGTAGCCATCTGAGAGGTCTGACCTTCACCAGTCAAACCGAAACGGCCCAACTGCTGTCTCCAGTACTGGAAGTCCTGGGAGATGTTAGAGAATCTGTCTCTCACAAACTCCAAAGGCGTCTTGGTCAAGTCCAACTGGTCCTGGGAGTGCTGAGAGTAGACACCCAACTTGATGTGTGTATGCTGAATGACTCTACCCTTCTGAGGGACCAACTTGCCCTGGAACAAGTTCAACAAGGTGGACTTACCCACACCGTTGGGACCCACAAGAGCCACACGGGAGTCCATATCGATACCAATGTCCAAGCCTTCGTACAAGTTGTCCTCGTCCTTGCCAGAGTACGAGAAGGACATGTTGTCGAACGCAAGCACTGGAGGAGGCAATTTCTCGACATCGGGGAAACGGAAGGTGAACACTTTGTCGGGAACCACAGGCTGGATCAAACCGTCGGCCTCCATCTTGTCCAAGATCTTCTGTCTGGACTTGGCCTGTCTGACCAAGTTAGCGTAGGTACCGGCGGAAGCGATAAACTTCTTGATGTGCTGGATTTCCTCCTGCTGCTTGTGGTACTGCTTCATCTGGTTGGTCTCCAACTCCTGTCTGGTCTTGACGTACGAGTCGTAGTTACCACCGTACTGGGTGAGCACCTTCAATCTCATGTCGATCATGTTGGTACACACACCGTTCAAGAAATCCTGGGAGTGGGAAACGAGAATCAACGTGGAGTCCCATCTCTTCAAGTACTCTTCCAACCACACACAGGCAGCCAAGTCCAAATGGGCAGTAGGGTCGTCAAGAAGCAAAAGCGTGGGCTTGACGAAAAGCGCCTTGGCAAGCGCCACACGCATCTTCCATCCACCAGACATGTCCTTGGTCTTCTTGTTGATGGTGATTGGGGTGAAACCCAAACCGGTCAAGATCACAGCAGCACGAGACTCGAAAGTGGAAGGGTCCATGGAGTCGATCTTCTCGTACAAACCTTCCAAAGCGGGGTTCTCGGGACCGTCCTTCACGATGATGTCCTCCACGAGGTCCTCCATACGCTTGAGCTCGGCCTCGGCCTCTCTCACCACATAGTTCAAAGCGGAGTGCTCCGAAGGCTCAGCAGGCTCGTTCAAAAGGTACACGTCGATGTGGCCAGGCACGGGGTACTCTCTGGCGGCAAGCGACTTCAAAAGCGTGGACTTACCGCATCCGTTTTCACCCAACAATCCGTATCTTCTGCCGTAGTTCAACTCCAACGTGGAGTCCTGGATAAGCACCTTACCGTGGAACAAAAGCGAAAGCGACGAGATCTTGATATCACGCGAGGTCTCCAAGGAGTCCAACACACCGGTGGTGACACGGTCAGACAAGCCGTGTTCGTCGGTTTGCATCTTCAACTTGGCAATCTGAGCAGCAGCGTCATCGACATCCTTCTCCTCAGCGTCCTTCTGAGCCTGCTTTTTCGTTTTTTTGGTAGTCTTTCCTGCGGCGGCCTTGGCGGCTTCTTTTTCGGCACGCTTGGCTTCTCTTTTGGCTTTCGAGGCGGAAACAGCAGACATGGTTTCTGGAAGAAAAAGGTTTCGAGAGTGAGGTCTTGGTTCGTTGCGAAAAAAAGTGTCGATGAGACGGTGGGGCAGTGTGTGCAGGCCGAAATCAATCGAACCCTAAAGAAACGGGGGGCGGCATGCCTTCAGGCATGCCGTTTTGAGCTCAATTAGAGGATAAAATTTATTTCCAAAAAGCCCAATAAGCGTAGGTGGCTGGGGTGGCGGGCTTTAGAGGTAGTGGGCTTGTGGTCACGTGACCAAAGAGATGCCCACTTTGTTAAAAGGGCCCCAGCGTCGGCCCAGCCATTATTTATGTTGTTTTCGAAGGCTTGGTGGGAATATATTGTAATTGACGCTTTAGACGGTACTTTTGGGCCGCTGGTGGCCTGCTATTGGGTCGAGTAGCATCACGTGGTCTAGGTGAAAAACTTTCAAAACCGTGCTTCAGCCGTGTGTTTACCGGCCTTTTCCTCTGAATGACCCCAAAACTTGATTCTAGAAGTCCAAAATGCTTCATTTGGCCACGGACGCCAGAAAATGAAGGTGTTCTTGGGTGGTGCACGGGTGTGACGTCGGCCCACTCATAGCGCAGGGTATTGTCATGCCGCAAACCACAAGGGTCCTTCTCTGTGGTGACTAAAATAGGGTTTTGCAAATTCAATTGAATGGATTGATATTATTGATCTTCGATTTTGATCATGGCATCTCGACACTCTTTTGATAATGAACTTGAAAAACCCTGGTAGTGAGTGCTTAGCATGGCTGCAAAATCGGTCCTTGGGCTCTTCTGACTGCTTCATTTGGATACTTTATTTTTTGACTTCTTTTGTGGATGTGAATTCAATATTCACTACTCCACTGTGCTTCAAATTGGATCTTCCTCGGAATCGTATATTCCTAAATCGGTAGGTGAAGTGCATGGAGACCAACACATAAGCTTTCACTTGGGCACTCTCTTTAACAAAGGTTTACCCGCTTGATTCAATACAAGCGAAAGTTGTCAATTCTCTCATAAGTGTTATTTTTGTTGGAACCCAGTGTCCGATGAAGCTGCGATGCCTATGCTCAGCGGCACTTTCCTACCAGTTGAGCTGAAATCCCTGAAACCTTCAACATTCCAGTGATTCCAGTGGTAACAATTTGTAGTAACCAGTAATTCTTGAAAGTATCTGCAATCGAAAGGTAAAATGAGTTCTTCGGTATATTCTTCTCGAATGGACCGTTCACTGCCATAGTCTTAGCTACCATATCTCATACAGTAGAAGCTCTTCGAATTCACAATTAAACGTCAACTTTCCTTCAACTTCAACATGGGATCCCTGCTTCGAGCATTCTTTAAACGCATCCTAAACTAGAAGATCGACCAATCCACTCTTCATTAGTCAAACTAGCCAAACGGCCTGGTCCATATCCTCTTTGTTAGGCACTACACCAAACTAGGACCCAAAACTGCAAAATCCTTAAGTCTCAAAACAAAAACGCCAATCCCAAAATCACCAAAATGAATGATAAAAAAAAATCCAGTCCCTATTCAAATTCCCCCACTGCCATGTCATCTACCCCCTCATCACTACCCAGTTCCTCGATTTCGCAGCCATTCATCTCCACTAACCATCCACCAATTCCACACAAAAGCCTCTTCTGAAAACAAAAAAACCGTCCAAGCCAATTAAATCTATCAAAAACCCCAAATCCATAAATTCCAAATCCCTTCATCCCTTCCCTCCCCAAAATCCACCCACCCCATCCTACTACCTGGGATCCTGTGCATGAGGGCATCGCGGTTCTTATTTTTTTCCAAACCTACCTTTCTACCCATGACTGCCTTCAGCACCGCCGACGCCAGCGGCCTGTTTGTGGCAAGTGTGATTGTGAAAAAGGCCCGCAACGAGGTCCAGATCCGTGTTTTCCCGGGCGAAAACGGCCAGGTCTCCGATGAGTTGGTCCAGAGATTCGACCTCGATGCCCTGGCAGAAATCACCAGTGTTTCGTGGTTCAACGACGTGGAGGCGGGGACCAAGAAGAAGCTGAAAAAGAGACAGGCGGAGTCGAACGGTCTGCTGGAAAAAGACGTTGCCTCGGGCCCCCAGGGCCTCTTGGCCGTGGTGCTCGATTCTTCAGAAGTCTTGGTGCTTTCTCCTTACTCAGAAACGCCGTTGCACAGAATCACAGAATTGAAAAAAGTACAGCTTGTGGCCGGTTCCAGAACCCCAGGCTCCTTCTGGGCCCACCTCCCCAGCGCCCTCATAGAATACAGCATCTCCTCGCAAAGCATATCCACCTCCATCAAGGTGCCCAAATCCACATACACTTGCATCCAGCACCTTGCTGGTTCCCGAGAGCTTGTTGCTCTTGGCGGCCTGGCTGTGAATTTCTACGATCCTGTCAAAAAGACGCTTTCTGGGAAGATCCAGACTGAGGGCACCGTCTCAGCACTTCAACAGGCTGGTCTGTACTTATACGTGGCCACAGAAGCCAGCAACAGCGTGGAAGTGTACGATTTGAGCAAAAATAACGAACACATCGGCACCCTTGAAAGCGCTGGAGAAATCGCCAAAATCAACAGAATCAGCGAAAACCAGGTTGCGGTGGTTTCCGCCAACGTCACCGAAATATACACCGGCGTGGAGCTCACCTCCACCGTGCACGGTGCTGTGGAAAACCTCTTTTCCCAAAAATCGGCCTACGTGGCCGTCTTGTACGATAGAAACCAGCCCGAGTTTGAGGCCATCACGGAACTCAACAAGGACATTCAAATCCAGGCCAAACAAAAGAAGAAGAAGACCAAAAAGGAAGCCTCGCCTGACGTCACTCTAGATAGCGTCCGCCCCGTTGAAATCGACAATCTCCCACCGCTGGAGCTCTACAGCAGTCTTTCTGCGCTCTTGACTGCTAAAAAAGTGCTGAAGACCAAGGTGGTGCGTCTTTGTTCCAGCAACGACGACGAGGAAAGCATAAAAGAGACATTCAGGCTTTTTTCGCAAAGCGACGACAGAGAGGTGCTTGTGAAGAATTTGTTCAGCATCGTCAGCACCAAAGTGGCATCGGACCCTCTGAGCAAAAGCCTGCTTTCCCTCTGGCTCAAGTGGATTTTGCTCACCCACGGCGGCTACATTCTGAAGCAGGACCTGCTACGGGACAATCTCAAGAAGCTCCAGCGCAGCTTCGAGGACGGCATGACGATGATGCTGAGGTTATTGGCGCTTCAGGGCCGTTTGCACTTGCTCAAATCGCATGCTGAATTCAGGACCCAGGTTGCTGAGGCGGAGGTTTCTGAAGACGGCAGTGACGACGAGTTTGACGCTGACGACGACGCCGCCGAGTCCAACGTGGAGGAGCTGATTGTGTATGCCAACGGAGAGAACGACGACTTTGACAGCGTTGATAATATCGAGGAGAGCTTTGCCGAGGGCTCCGAGGACGAGTTCGTCAGTTTTGACGAGGAATAGATAGACTAATGAAGACGCATGAAGATGGGGTGTAGGTTGTGACTGGGAGTTGGCGATAACGTTCAGCAAATTTGCAGCCACCTATAGGGGGTATAAGATGGGCGAGAAGAGTGGTCTATTTGGGCTCAAATGGATAAATGAGGTTTAAATTAGTAGAGGACTAGTTTGTGGCCATACTCGTATGTCTGGGGTATACTTTTCTAGTGCACTTGCATGGTTAAGAATGGATAACAAGGGCAATGTGAATAGCACGTTTGAAGTAGGTCGTCTTGAGACTTTGGCTGATAAGAACTGAAGTTTTTATTTCGAATTCAGTGGAGGAAAAGTATCCTAAAAGTTTTGATATCTGTCCTCCTTTAGTCTCATGCACCTCCAGTAGACGTCTATGATATCCTCAAGCGATGATAACCAAACAGCTACTCCACAATTCATTTTGACCTACTTCTCAAGAAATACAACCAATTGATAGCTCAACATCTCTGTACTAAGAAAAAAGATGTCAATGCCACATTCATCGAAATTCGTCGCTTTTTAATGCTCTTCACCGTAGTGAACCTATTATGTCTACTTCCACTACCATGCCACCAAACACCCACCCAATTACACCCTCAGACTAATTTTCAAAAAAGTAAACGAAAGAAAAAGCTCCAAAGAGATAAGGGACATTTTCTTCAGAACCACTTACCAAAAACATCATACATATTTCAGCAACCCACGCAACCCACTTATCAACCATATACCCTCATTCACCATTGGATATCCACACCATCCACCATTACATTCCCACACAATTCACCCAAACCCCTCTGCAAAAACAAACTTCCTTCAATCCACGAAAAATCAAAAGTACCACAAAACCACAGACTCGCTTTTTTTTCACCTCATCTCCATCCCCACATATCACCTCACCTCATCATCGCACACCAACTACATGTCGAAACTCTACATCTCCTACAACATCGTGCACAAACTCTGCCAGCAGGCAGCCCAGGAAATCAAGGCTCTGGGCCAGCTGGTGGACCTCATTGTGGCGATTGGAGGCGGCGGTTTCATCCCAGCCAGAATCCTCCGTTCCTTCTTGAAAGAAGAAGGCAAGAAGAACATCCCCATCCAGGCCATCGGGCTCTCGTTGTACGAGCAGATGGGCGACGAGGAGAAGATCGGCAAGGAGGTGGTGAGAACACAGTGGTTGGATTTCGGCAGCTTGGGCCAGCACATGGATATGCTTATTGGCAAGAATGTGATTATCGTCGATGAGGTGGATGATACGAGAACCACGTTGCACTATGCGGTGACCGAGTTGGAGAGGGACGTGAGGGAGATTGAGGAGAAGACGGGGAAGCAGGGCACGACGAAGTTTTCTGTGTTTGTGCTTCACAACAAGCGCAAGGCGAAGAGAGCAGAGCTTCCGGAGGAGTTCAAGGAGAAGGGCAGGTACATTGCGGGCACGGATGTGGACGACGTGTGGATCGCTTATCCGTGGGACGCCATTGACATTGACGAGCACACGGAGGCTGCCAAGGAGCAGGGGAACTACTAGAGTGGTGGATGAGGTGGGGGTGATAGTTTGAGCTGTTATATGCTGTTAGATGGGGGTGTTAGTTAGAGGTTTCAGCTGATTGGCGGTCAACAGGGGTAGGGTTGCCAGGATGAGCTCTTGAGGGGCGTTCTGCTGGAAACTGTCTGTTTGTTAAGCGTGGTTGGAATTGTCAGGGTGTGTTGGACCATTTGATTGGATCTGGCATCAGCTGGGGTTCAGCCTCGACCAAAGGTGCTTCAGGGGCAGATTAAAGAAACCGACTGCGTGAACTCGAGATCACTGGCTGCTCTCTTGTCGTCTGGTCCTAAGTGGCCCTATACTGAGGCTGAGATGTCCGTACCTTGAGGATGAGATGTCCAGTGACAAGGAATCTAGAGCTTGTGGGGTAACGAAGGCAAGTACTTTCTGGAATCAAGGCATGTTATCACCAAGATCATCAAATTCAGCGGCTTCTGCAAAAAAGCACCCTGTGGCCCTCGATTGTGCCATGCAACTACACCCAATTGAAGTACACCCAACCGGTAAGGCCTCCCCTGCCAGAAACAAGCCCCCGACTCCAAAACCACAATTTAGACATTGCAATCGATTTTTAATCAAAACGAAAATAACACACCAAAGGTTTGTAGCCATTTTCAAAATCCATCATCTGACTACTCCCTTCCTCGGTTCGGACTTCTCGGATCATTTGCAGCCATTCTGCCAATCGCCGAGGACCCCATAAACTTTGCACCTCTAAAAAATCAGAATCCCCGGGGAAAGAGATAAAAATTCGGTAGAAGTAAAAATCTAAAAGCCAGAACACAACCTATACGTTTACAGTCATGGACCATGCACATACCGCTGGTACTACCCCAAATGCACATTCCACACCATCCCTGTGCCTTACTAGGTCATATTCAATTCCACAAAAGCCGATAAAGCCCTTCCCCAATATCTCTAAGTAAATCGTAAAGTTGACCCTCAAAACATAATCCAAATAACCCTACCCATAAACCTGAGGTCCATCGCACTGGGGTCCATCCCATCTGATTTCGCAGCCATCCACCAACCAGTCAACCACCCACACATCCACCACCAAACCACAAATTCCCAAAAACCAACTACTTCTTCTTTTTCTCCTTCAACCTCAAAAAGCAAAACCACCACCACCACCCTCCTCCCCCTGGCCTCCCTTCATCCGTGGTCCTGCCATGTGCTGACCTGCGCACAGGACTACACCATCAAGCTTTTTTCCAACCGGCTTCCCTTTCTTCCCAGATCAACACCCCCACAATGGACCCGCAACAGCTCGAGGCGCTTTTTGCCGACACTTTGCAGGCGTCGCTGGCGGTGCGCCAAAAGGCTGAGGAAAACTTGAAGTACATCCTGAAAAACCCCGGTTTTCTCGGTGCCTGTCTTGATGTGATCGGATCCGCCTCCAACGCCGGTTTACGCCAGGCTGCGGCGGTTTACTTCAAGAACCAGGTGGTTCGCTACTGGAACCACCCAACAAGCCGGATCGACGACGGCGAAAAACCCGTCATCAAGGACAGAATCATCCCCACCATGCACAAGATCGACCACCAGCTGAGGCAGCAATTGGTGCCTGTTTTGCGTGTTTTGGTGAGTTTTGAGTTTCCGGCGGCCTGGCCCGAGCTTCTTCCCCAGACCGCCGAGGCCTTGCAGCGGCACGACTCGCCCGTGTCGCTTTACGTGGGAGTCTTGTGTTTTTCAGAAATCACAAGATACTACCGCTGGATCTCCAACAAGGAGCGGGAGCAGGACTTGGACCCAATGATCGTGCAGGCGTTCCCACACTTGCTTGACGTGGGCAACGCTCTTTTGGCGCTGGAACTCACGGAAGAGTATGCCGAAATCTTGAAGCTCATTCTCAAGACATACAAGTTCGTCACCTACTACGATCTCCCCAAGGTGCTCCAGACCCAGGAGACGCTTGCGTCGTGGGGCCAGTTCCACTGTGACGTGATCAAAATGGCCACTCCCGAGTACGTGAAAAACGCCAATCTGGAAAGAGAACGCAACCAGTTGGAGGTGTCCAAGTGCTACAAATGGTCCATTGCCAACATGGAGCGTCTCTTCCGCCGCTACGGCCTGCGTGACTTGCTGTCGAAAATGAAGTACGACGGCTTCCGGACGCTTTTTGTCTCGGAGTTTGTGCCCCACCTCATGTCTATCTATTTATCGCTCGTGGAGCAGTGGTGTTCCGGCGCCCGCTGGCTTCCTGGCACCGCCTTGTACCACTTGTTGGAGTTTTTGAGTCACAGCGTGACGCAGAAGGAATCCTGGAGCTTGGTCAAGCCCTACTTCGAGACCATAGTGTCTCACCTCATATACCCACTTTTGTGTCCTTCCGACGAGACCCTTGAATTGTTTGAGGAGGACCCCAACGACTACATCAACCTGAAGCTCGATGCTTTTGACGAGGTGGCGCCCGATATCGCCGCTTTGGGCTTGTTGGCGACTTTGGTCAGCAAACGCAGAAAGCTGACTTTGGAGCCGGTGTTGCAGTTTGTCTACAGAGAGCTTTCTTCTTTGCAGGAGCAGCAGGAGACTGTGGAGGTGGCCAAGAAGAAGGAGGGTGCTTTGCGTCTCATAGGAGGCGTTTCTCATTACTTGACGACTCCAAAACTGCCTTATCATACTCAGATGGAGAGTTTCTTGAAGGGCTTGGTTTTGCCCAACATAACGTCGCAGCACGAGTTTCTCCAGGCCCGTACGCTTGATGTTTTTTCGAAATTTGCCGATCTCAATTTCACAGATGCTGAGATGTTGCTGGCGTTGTTCCATGGAATCCTCAAGCCTTTCAGTTCTGATGCAGGCGACGTCAACTTGGCTGTGATGTTGGAGAGTGCTCTTGCGATCCAGGCGTACATGTACATTCCAAAGTTCCGGGACGTGCTTTCCCAGTTGATTCTCCCTACCATGTCCAAATTGCTTGAGCTCACGAAGGAAATCGACAACGATGCGATTTCGATGGTGATGCAAGAGTGTGTTGAGAACTTCAGCGAACAGCTCCAGCCTTTTGGCGTGGAGTTGATGCAGAATTTAGTCAACCAGTTCATGCGGTTGGCTGTGGAGGTCAATGATGCTGCTAACGTCGATGTGGACGAATTTGACGGTGACTACATGGACTCTTCAGACAAGATAATGGCTGCTATTGGTCTTTTGAACACCATGATCACGGTGCTCTTGTCGTTTGAAAATTCGAAAGAAATCTGCATCCGTCTCGAGGAAACCTTCCTGCCTGTCATTGAGTACGTTCTTGCAAACAACTTGGACGACTTCCTTGCGGAGATTGGCGAGTTGATTGAAAACTCCATCTTCCTTTTGCGCTCTGTGAGCCCGGTCATGTGGAACCACTTTGGTCTTTTGGTCAAGTCGTTTGACGAAGGCATTGCTCTCATGTACACCGAGGAGTTGTTCCAGTGTTTGCGCAATTACATGGTTTTTGGTCCCCAGGACATTGCTGAAAACCCTGAGATTGCTGGTCATTTGCTCAACATCATCTCCATCATCATTCTGGGTGAAGAGGACATGAGCTACAACGACATTGTTCTTGCTCTTGATTTGGCCCAGACGTTTGTGCTTTCTTTGCAAGGTAACTCGATCGGCTACCTTCCCAAATTGTTTGAAACCGTCTTCCCAGTCATTGTCAAGGAGAAGCACGACCCTAAGCACATCAAGAACAATGCCATGACGGTAGGTAAGGTCGACTTCATAGTTTCGAGCTTGATCTACGACTCCTCGTCTACGCTTGCTGCTTTACAGCAGAGTCAGTATCTCAACATCTTCATGGAGCTCTGGTTTGCTCTCATTCCGATGTTGAAGAGAGTCTACGACATCAAGGCGTCCATCCTCGGCTTGATCTCCTTGTCAACCAATAATGAAGCCATTCAGAGCATTCCAAACCTAGCTCCACACATTGGCTCCAGTTTGGCTACTTTGTACAAAGCCTTGCCCGGTGCCATCAAGGCATTTGAAACAAAGAGAGTCAATTTCAGCGAACAACCCGAAGATTACCAGGAGTTGTACGATAGACATTACGGCAATGCCGAGGAGGAGTTCGAGGACTTGGACGATGAGGAGAATGTTCCAGGAGCCAACGACGCTTCCACTGACGAGTATCTTAATTTCTTGCAGCAGGAGAACAACAAGTTGACTCAATCTGGTTTTGCTGAAGAGGACGAGCCTGCTTACGAGGATCCTTTGGCTACCACGCCATTGGACTCTTTGAATCCGTTCGATTCCTTGAAGGAGTTTTACTCGTCTCTCCAATCCCAAAATCCTCAGTTGCATAGCATGATCTTCGATGGACTTTCTGATTCGAACAAGCAAGTCATCGTTGATGTTTTACAAACGGTCAAGTGATCTTTTGTGTATTATAATATATGGGCATGGCCAATGGAGGTTGTGCAGTGAATCAAATAAAGTAGCTCTTCCATAAGACGCCTTCCAAGTCTTGCATCTGTGATTCGGAAAATACCTTGCTATCGACATGCCATGTATCTTGTCGGGTTTTCTTGAATTTGCCCAACGCATCCTTTGCTGTTCTTCCAACGACTCCAACAACACCTGATGCCTTGTTGGATAAGAGTGTCAAAAGTTCTGGAATCCAAGGTGGTGGTGGAGACTGGAACGAGAATGCATGAACAAGGGCACCTAAGCCGAGAGTAGCTCCGTGCATGGAAATGGTTTCAGCGTTTGTGACGTTTTTGAATCCTGATTTCCGGTGCTGCTTTCTGACACGGTCCAAGTCGGCAACAAAACGCTTCTTGTAGTTTTCAACAATTTCATCAACAATTCCGGGTGGTGAAGTGTGAACCAAACCAGAGAAGGTCGACGACGCGGCCTCACGAATTTCAACATTCTTGTGGTACATCAAGGTCACCGTCAACTCAAAGATACGCTCTCTCTGAGATCTGGTCAAGAAGAATAGGTTCTTGAAGTAGATAGTTTCCGTGAATTCCCCAAGAATAAAGTACTGAACGTGATTCAAGCCGTCCTTGCTGTACCCTTCAAGCATTGTGACCACATCTTCTAAGCAATGGGGTTCAAAGGGAATTTGAGAAACCTTCTTGAATGCTGAAATGGGTTCAATGTTTCCCAATTGACACACATCCTTCATGGCCGTTAAGTGCAAAAGGAAGGGTGCAATGTACTTGCTGACAAAGTCTTGGTACTGGATGGCAATACTTGTGTTGAGGGCTTGAGTCAACCAGCTGAGCACTGTTGTTGCGGCACAAATGTAGTTGGAATTCAAAATTTCATGAGCTGGCAAGTCCTTGACTTCATTCCTCCACACCTCAATTTGGTCGAAGATCGATGGGAGCTTTTCGAAAAGAAGATGGTTCATGCTTCTTTTATACATCAATTCAGGCTCAGTATTGCAAGCAGCGACAAATGTTGCACTGTCCTTCATCGATTCACCGTAGAAGGAAAAGGACGTCACAGCAATCAAAGATCCAATCTGCTCTCTAACAGCTTGGTATTTGTTGTTGAGATTGCTGAAACACAACTCAAGAATATCGTCTGGATTAGGGAACGCCCAGGTCATGGAGACAACCACAGAACGAAGGTAGCTTAAACGAGTGGCCTTCGTCAAGGCGGAATCGGAATCATCGGTGAGCTTGAAGTCAACCAAGACCTTTGTGACTCTGGGGAATCGCTTGCAATCGATGTGGGATGGTACCCACCAGGAGAAAATGGTCCAGATATTCTTTGTTTCAGATGTCAAATCCTTCTCGAAAATGTTGGTCAAGAACGGAACCAAAAAGTCATCTCTCTTCTTTGCCATTTCGTGCGTAGTGCTCTTCGATGCAATAAGCATACCCGAGATCAACTCACAAATAACGATATGTGAGCCCTTGTCATCTGGAACGTAAACCTCTCTCACGATTTCCAAGAACTCCTCAAACAGGAAGTTTTGAATTGTTCCGGTAGCTATCAACATAACAATGCCAGCGGTTGCAAAAACGTCGGTACCTTGGAAGGCAGCATTGGCTTCATTATCAGTCACCCACAAGTTCACGATGTTACGGAACCATTTTGGTGTTACGCATGACGCAAAGCCAGAGAGAACCTGCTGATCCTGCTCATTCAAATTGAGGTCTATCAACGGCTCTGGCCTCACTGCAATCATGGAGTCATCCCAGAAGAGCCAACCACAGTTGGCTTTTTGGTCAATGAAGTAATCAGGGTTGCTTTCATTCCGAAGCTCCTTCTTCCAGGTTTCAGAATACGAAACACCATTCTTTGGCAGCGTATCGACGACCTTGTAGTCTCTCATGACATGAGTCAAGTCGTAGGCATTCTCCAAGCTGTAATCGAAAGAGCCTAGCAAAAAGAGCTTGTTGAGCAACTTGCTGATACCTTTCAAAGCCAAGCGCGAGACGAGTGGATGGTCGCTTGACGAAGCTTTGGTCAACAACTGAAAGACATCATTCCTCGTTGGTGAACCATACTCGACTTGGATCTCGATCAAACACAGCAAATTAAGAGAGCTTAATTTCCAGTGGCTATTTTGCTTCTCGTTGACGATGAGCCCATCCTCTATTTTGCTTAATTTGTCGGAGTAAACATCTCTCTTCTTGTCTTTCGCAAGTGTTACTGCCTTGATTTCCAAATCAATGAATTCGTCGGGAGGTCTGATACTGTCAACCAAGGCATCATCAATCAAGCAAACCCTGCTTGGTAAAGAAATGGCACCACATAGATTGTGGAACAACTTTTGTGCCAAATCGCTGACCTCCACACGATCCACTAGCATGGAACGGTGCAAAATGTCGATGTATTTACCAAGGTAGGTGAAGTCTCCTTGCATCTTGGATTTGATGCGCTTGAGCTCAAAGATACTCAATCCACTCTCGATCTTCTTGTGATTGTCCTCATCTAAAGCCTTAGATAAGATCTTGAAAGTCGTCTTGATGATCACATTGTAGGAGTTATTCACACGCTTCATCGCATCAAGCAAAGTTGCTTGTGCACGGTCTGCGATAGCCAGGTAAGTTGAACAAGAAGCTCTTGACAAATCCTCGATTAAGATGCGATCGAGGTCAGACATGTTTCTTGAAGTTGCGTGCAATGCCACACGCATCTGATGGTATGACTCGATTCTGCTTCCGAATGTTAATCTTGTGAATGGTTTCCTGATCCTGTTGAGCTCTTGAATGTCGCTCAAGTATCTGAAGGAAATTCTGGCGTGACTGTAATCCAAGTTTCTCTCACGACCAACGTCAGCAAACCATATATCAAGCACGTATAGTAAATGTTTAAAAATGCGAATATTGTCGTAAAGGTGGGTGGTCATGAATTTGAAGATGATGTGCAAACTCTTACCAACCAAATGCCTTGTTCTGTGGATTTCAAGGTACATTTCATTGGCTCTGCGCTGCTCGATATCATCTCCAAAGTAGTATCTACTAGTGTAGATTTTGCGTTCACGGAATGTGATTGCGGGGTTTAAAGTTGTGAGGTCGACTCCACCGAGCATTGGGGTTGCTCTTGCAGACTCGCTGATTGGCGACTTCGACTGACTTAAGGAGCTAGTCTCGGCTCCTGCGTCGGCAGGTCTTCTGAAGATCGGTTGCTTCTCATTAAGGCTTTCATTGGAGTCATTTTTCTGGGAGTCCACGAACTGAGACATGTCGATATCAAAAGTCTTTTCAAGCTCATCGGTGAAATCAATGATATCCTTGCCCTCGATATCATCCACAATCTTTTGTAAGTTTTCTTGTACGTTCTCAATCCGTGCCTCGTCCTTGGTGCTAAATTTGCAACCTTTAAGATCGCGAAGTTGCTTGAGAAGAAGAAGCCTGTGTTGTAAGGATTCGTACTTGTGTTCGTTCAAACGGGGTATGTCCTCCTCAAAAGAAGGATCAAAAAGATAAGACGAACCACTAACACCATAGCCCAAGTAAAGCAAATTTACTCTGAGTTCGTCAGATAACTCAAGAGCAATCTGCGAAGTGGAATCCTTCGTTTTAATGATTTCCTTGAGAACTCTCAGAATATTCTGAAGAGCTTTTGAAATGTGGGCCTTGAAGGTGTCCACAGCAAAGCGAACGCATTTCTCGTCAGGGATGAACCAGTCAAAAGTGAGGTTCTCTTTCGAAAACCTGTAATCGTCAAATTGGAATCCACCCCAACACTTGGCATCGACGCCGTGTTTCTCGGCATAAGATGGGTTGATGAGTCTGGTTTCATTGATTCTCATCTTTGTGACGGCTTGAAGCATTTGGTTTAGCATGTAAGTGCTGGCAAAAACCACTGATCCCTTCACATTATCCATCAAAAAGTAGGAGAGCTTATTGAGCTTTGAGCCAACAGCAACGACCATCTCACCCGCATTGCCGATACACTCGTTGAGAATAATCAAATTCCAAAAGAGCGCCTCGTCAAGTGGTTCGATATCAATACCAGTTCTTACTTTTCCGGCGCCATTCTCGGAAACCTCCTCCATAACTCGGTCAATTAAGATGGGTGCAACCTGCTTGAAGTATTTGGGGTCTCTCTTGATGACGCCACCGCAAATCTCACCAACCACATCTGCGATAGAGTGTATCGAGTTATCGTAAACGAAGCTAAACACCTGCTCACGGAAACTCTTAAAGATGTCGTCTGACATGGACTCTATCATGATGAAAAGGAATTTTGGAAGACAGTCACAGAGGTCTTTCTCTATGCCGTTACTCTTGGAGGGGTCTGGGATATTTCTTAGAAGCAAGAACACACGTTCGAGGAATGTCTTCATGAGCAATTTGAATGCTGTGGATGCTGACTTGACAGCTTCTTCCTCCAATTCGGGAGTGATGTCAAAGGGGAAGTCAGACTCTTTGTTGTATAGCTTAGACTGGAGGTGGTCCATCTGAGAAGAGGTGAATTGAATCGCCAAATTGGAATCTCCACAGCCATCGGTGAGATCATGAATGGGTACAAAACTAGCCATTGCCGCAAAAGCTTCAAGGGTATGCATGGTTTTCGTCAAGTCATTAGAGTCAATACCTGGTAATGCCAAAGTGAATAAACGAGTCAAGTGAACTCTGTATACTGGAGTGCTGGCAAAATACCTGACACATTCATCGAGACAACGGAGGGCAGTAACGACTCTGTGCGTCGAAATCACACCTTCTAGAGACTCATATAGGTCAATGAGAATTCCTGACAAAACCTGGTCAGGGTCCATTGATGCAAGGAGATTCATGCAAACAAGGTAATCGTCAACCGCGCTGGCTTTCTTCGATTGTATACCTGTTTTGACAATTGGCAAAAGATCTTTGACGAAACGTGAAACAACCTCTGTCGACAACTTGTGTTTTTCGTCCAATGTGTAGAGGGTGGCAGTGGGTTGTCTTTCGAGATTAAACCTCTTTTGGAACTGATAGATCAAGCTCAAGACGAACTTGGAAATCGGTCTCGACCACTCTCCGCTGTTGGAAGGATGCACGTAACTCTCAATTGCGTTCAAAAGGGTCTCGATATGGCCCATGATTCCATCCTCACCCAAACTATTTTCAGCATCAATAGAGAAGACAATTGCACTTGAGAAACCGTGGAAGAACCTCGTCTTGAGAGAGCCGTACTTCTCGTAATTAATGCTCAAGCTGTTTATGAGGGTATTGATCAAGTACAAGAATTGCAGCTCGTTGAAAACACCAAAACGGCTCTGGTTATTCGCAATGGAAGGGTTTTTAGCAAGCTTCGTGAGGTAGGACATGGCGATTGTTCCCAAGCGGGCTGTGAGATGAGAATCAACGCCATGGGAACGGCTGAGTTTGGACCACATCACGAACAAGGCAGGAACGTAGTGACGGATATCGTATTCGCTGGTAGGGTCATCTTGGAATGTCAATGGGAGCATGCACATGGTGGATAAAACCAAAGAGGCGTTGGGGATGGAGAATCGACTGCCCAAGTGCTGAAAGATCTCTGGCAAGGCCTCTGCAGGGTAAAAGCTGGAGGCACGTTCGGCAATCTTGAGCATGTAGTTCATGTCTTTCTTTTCGAATGGCTCAAAAGAGGCATCAACGCCGGGAAAGTGGTTCACGAGTTCGAGGAAAACTGGTTTCCATGGAAGCTCTAACCCGGCGCTCCGCAAAAGTTCAACATCTTTCGTGAGAAGCTCAAAGATCTTGATGTAGATTCGGAGGTTCAAATGCTGACCTCTGCAACAGCAGATGGCGTAGTACACACGAGCTAGCGCCATTCTGAGCAGCAAGGGCATGTCGTATTTCATCTTGAGCCAGACTAGAAGCTCGTGGGTCCAGATCTTGGTGGAAACCACTGCAGCCGATTTGGGCGACTTCTTGTGCTGGGAGGTTTCTCCGGAATCAAAATCGTCAACGCTTTCCTTGATGTCGTCATCGTCCTCTTCCATCTCGGAATCGTCCTCGTACTCGTCGTCGTCCTCTCCACCCACATCCAAGTCTTCTTGTGAGAAGAATGTATTCGTTTCTTCGTCTTCTGCCACACGGGTATTGTCATTGCCAATCTCGAAAAGGTTTGTTTCTAAAGCGAGATCAATGTCAGAAAGCCCTGCCACGTTTCTAAGCGAGGCCAAGTCTTTGGCGGTGATGGAGACAGAGCCCTGAATATCCAAGCTCTTTACTGCGATATATAGATGTGCAACTATATGACTGAGGAATTTGGCTCTATCACGAGGGTTTTCGGGCTTGTAAGGGAGCAATCCGGGCAAATTGAGGGATCTGGGTCTGGATCTGGAGTAGAAGCGGTGGTTTGGGTCCAATTGGTGCTGTTGAAGCTCGGCATCGTCCTCCGGGTAATCCAAGTTGTAGAAAGCTTCTCGGTCCGTCTCAATGGTGCCGTAGGAAGGTCTTCTGCGCTTTTGGATGTTCAATTCCGTGTTAGGCGTGAGAACGGCGGATTGACGATTCGGACTTTTGCCGGCGTCACCCGAGTGATTGGGGTGTTCCGCTCCCAACTGCCTAATTGGGACAGGCCTGGCTAAGCGCTCCTGTTTGTCTGAACCCAGCGACTCTCGTACCATGTGTGGATTGAGTAGCTTTTCTTGATGGTTCGGGCTTTAAAGGCAGTGGGGAAGATTGTCCATACAATTGCCCCTGGTGTACGGGTGCGGGTTGCTGCAACATCATGAAACTTCTCCAGAAAAACCTCGCCTGCGGCACGGGTGCAACCTTATTTCTTCTCCGCCATTCCAATCATTTGCTCCACTTGTTGGTGGCAAATGTTTTTAAGATCCTCTACATCGGCCCGGAGTTCCTCCACAAGCATGGACTTCTCGCCAATGACGTCAAGGAGCGTCGCCTCTCTCTCCTTCTTCTTTTCAATCTCTTTTTGCAACCGTTCGATTTCCTCTTCTAGCAGCGCCAATTTCGTGCTGAGGTCCTGTTGGGCAACGATTTCCTGCTGGGCTTCGTCCTTTTGAGAAGAAAGCATCTCGTTTTCCTCTTTGAGCGCCAAAAGCTCCATTTCGAGACGACGGATGTTGGCACTCATTTTGCTGAGAAGCTGGATATTCTTTCCTCCTTGAGCAGCAGGAACTCCCGATCTGTCAGCCAGGTTTCTCCAGTACACCAGGGCATCGTCCGGTACTGGGCCCTCCGTAGCCTCAAACAGATCAAGATCCGTGAGTGAAACAGCCAGCATGTTCGCTTCAAACAGATTGTTGAAAGATGGCTGGCTCAATTGCCCGAGTCCAGGCGTCAAACCAGGAGTATGTGGATCCTCATTCATGCTGATATGGAGCCCCAGATCACGGAGTTTTCTGGATTGCAGCTGTGCAAACGAATCCACGTTGGAACCGCCCATATTCAGTTCTCGAAGCTCCTGAACCGTCTCCTCGAGCTTTTCAATGTTCTGCTTCAACTTCTGCTCCTGGAGCTCCCAATTGTGCCTGTCGGTGTTGAAAATCGCCTGGAGCTCGTCCTTCTTCGCCTCCAACTCCTTGTAATCGTCCTCCTTCACCGACACCTGGAACTGAAGGTCCTTAAGTGTTTTTTCCAGCTCTTTCCGCTGCTCCACAGCCTGGGCCAATTCCTCCTTGGCCATGGTCACCTGCCCACCGAGTTTCCTGATTTCCCCCTGGGCCTTCACCTTGGCCTTTTTCAACGCATTCAGCAGCTCCAGAAGCGCATCGGCCTTGCTGAGAAGCTGCAGCTCGATCAACTTCCAGTTTTCCTGCGACGAGACGTACTGCTGATGGAGGTTTTTGTGAGCCTCAGACAATTTAGCGTACTCCGAGTACGCAATGTGTTTCGCTTCAGCTTCCGTGGGCGTGGCCTCCGTAACCAGTGTTTTCATGAAACCCTCGTTTTCCAGCCGGAGCGCCTCGACCTTGGCTTCAAGACGGGATATCTCCACACTGCTCTCTTCCTTCAACCGGCTCACCTCGTCCTTCAAGTACGAAATCGTGTCCTCCTTCAGCCTAACATCTAGCGACTGCTGCTGCTCGGCCATCTGGAGCTTTAGCCTGGCCTCGTCGAGCTCTTTTTGGGCATTACGTTTCTCCTGAAGCTCGGCCTCATATTGCCGCTGCTGCTCCTTGTACTTGGCCTCCCAGTTCTTCAGTTTTTCCGCCTCCAACGCCCCCGTGGCCTCCGCAAGCTTGCGCCCGTTCGTCTCCAAAAGCTCCAAAAGCTGGTCCACAGACTTGAGCTTGTGTGTTTTCATGATACTCTCCACCTCCTCAAGCCGGAGAAGCGCATCCTCGTTTTTCGACGCGTAGTCCTTGAGAGAGTGTTCTAGTTTGGCGTTCGTGGCCGCCATGGCCCTGATTTTCTCGTGGAGCTTGATCTCCTTGCCTGAAAGCGCCTGTCCTTCCTCCATCAATTGCTGGATTAGGGCGTCCTTTTCGGCCAATTTCTTGTCGGCGTCGCTTGTAGCCGTTTTCTTGCTTTCAGCGACAAGCCGGCGGTTCTGCTCCTGGAGCTCCTGGCTGTGGAGTTTCACTTTTTCAAGTTCTTTTCTGATTTCGGCCACTTCGTCCGTTTCGGCCGGCGGCAGTGGCTCAATTGGCGCTGGCTCGGCCGGTTTCGGGCTCAGGGGCACGGAGCCTTCCTCGGCGGCGGCTTTTTTCTTCTTTTTCGCCGCCATCGCTAGCCTTTCTTGAAGCGTTAGCCTCTTGGGCTTCTTGGGCTGGTCGTCCTGGGAAGCAGGGGCGGTGGGCTCTGGCGTGCTTTCCACAGAGGTGTCCTGCATGGTGGTGCTGGTGTCGGGAATGTCCACGGCCTCTGGCTCGACGGCCACGGCGTCGTTTTCTGCCATTTTGGGTGTTGTAGTAGTTGAGGAGTGTTGATCCGTGTACTGAAGCGGTGTGCACGTGAGGCAGCACGTGTGGTAGCACGTGCCGTCATGTGCCGTGTCACGCTTGTCACGTGCTACCACACGTGACGCGCATCACGTGACTTGGCCGACGGATGTCGCGTAGCGTGACAAATATTTGACTAACCGAGTCAGCCCCGACGGGCAAGCTTTCTACCGAGGCGTTTTCGTGGCGTTTCATTAAAAGCTAAACATAGGGAGCCGGGGCAGGCGCCCAGGTGCGTGCGGCGCGGGAGCCCGGCAAACTAAAAAGGTTAAAGGCAAAAAAAAGAAGCACGACGGGCTTCTTCACGTGACCTTCCACACGTGCACGGGCGCGCCCCCCGGCAGCGAGGCTGTCTACCACGTCTGCGGTGCTGCTAATACAGCATCAACAGCCCAACCGGCCTGCCGGTGTACGATACTGCCAGGTGACGCCCACCAACGGCGTTTTTGCAAGGATTTTTCAAATCTGCCAATTGGCCAATTTCGTAAATCACTTTTGGTAGCCAACCACCGACGGAAGCAGCGGGAGCTTCACGGGCCCGTCAAGGATATCCAGGATGCGAGGCAACGTCTTGCTTTCAGGCTCCTCCTTCTTTTCAGTGTTTTCCGAAACCGTCAGCGAACAAACCGGCGGCGTAGGAAGCAGTCCCTGGGGAACCTGGGGTGCCGGTTCCGGCGCCGGTTCCGGAACCAGAGCCAGCAGCAGAGGCGCCAGCGGCGGTGTCGGCGTCTTTTCCTTCTCGTCCAAATCCACATCCTTAAAGTCCGCCTTGGACTTGCGCAGGCCGTGCTTCTTTGTGACAATGTGTGTGTTGAGGTGGTTCAACAGGCCGTAGCGCTTGGTGCAGCCTGGATACGTGCACTTGTACTTGCGGACAATCTGGTAGTAGCGTCTGCGGAAACGGCGGTGTTTTTGTGGAGGGGGTGGGTTCGTGTGTGGATGCTGGGTAGGAGGATTTGTGTGTGGATGCTGGTGATGCTGGGAATGCTGGGTGGACTGGTTGTTCATCACAGGGTACACAGGATAAGGCACCGGCGCCAGCATCGGAACAACTGGAGCAGGAACCATGTAGCCCTGGGGCTGGGGCGCCTGGTAGTAGGCGAATTCCTGGGGCACGGGCACTTCGGGCATCAGGGCGCCTCGAGGCACCTGGTGTGGAAGAACATAGTGGTACTGGGGGTGCATGGGCTGGAGGGTGTGGGGGCCCGGTAGGCGGTCGTGGGGCTGGTTGGGCTGGTGGTGGAGCGAGGGTAGGGGTAGCACGGGCGGCAGGGAGGGTTTGTTGAGGATCAGGGGTATCAGGGCCTTTGGGCTGGGCGAGTGGGTCATGATGGAGGTCATGGCAGCGAAGCTGAGGCGTAAGCCGAAGCTGAGCTGGCACTAGTTAATCGAAGCTTTGGCGTAGCCGAAGCTGAGCTGAGTCGACCTAGTAGTAGTTGGTCGAAGCTTAGGCGAAGCCGAAGCTGAGCTGAGTCGACCTGGTAGTACTCTTTGAAGCTTAGCGAAGTGCCAAGCTACTCAATAATCTGTCTCGACTGGTAGTGCTAGTTCGAAGTAGGAAAACGACGAACTGGAGGTAATCGACTTCAATTGGCTTAAGAGTCGTTGACCTCGGTAACTGTGACTGACCGTTGATGCTGTGTTGACCGTTGAGAGTCTGACCGTTGATAATCTGACCTGATACTAAGCCGTTGATACTAAGCTGTTGATACTTTGTACCGTTTCTGACCTTTGGGCTAGCACTTGTAGCGAGTGTTTTTTGATAATCCGCCAACGACTTTTTGAGTGTTCCTGGAATAACGTATCCAAACGACTCCTTGTGAAACACCAGCGGCGTTTGTGACGACGGCTTCTAGAATATGCGATGGGGATTCCGTCAGTCTTCCGTGCTGTCAGCAAGCTGATTCCTTGGAAAAACGGAATTCAACAATGTCCCGTCTGCTGATGGAATAACGTCACCAAAAAATGACTAAAACCTCAGCAGTCTAAATACCCTAGGGATTCTTCCTAGGCAATGCTGTTAGTGTCGCTTCTAGACTCTCTAGACGACGGCTTGTTTTGAAGTGGAATTGTCTAGACGTGTAGCAGGACTAGACAAGCAGGGATCGTGATAACCTGTGGGATGGAGGAATGCCTCTTGGACTTAAGTACCTTTCTTGAAGGAATGGATGACACCGTTGAGCTGGACTTGCCGGAATTGGGCTTTCCTTGATGGAGCAAAGACACGAGGTGTACGAAAGGCAGAGAGCCGTGAGATGGGGTGGTTATTAGCGGTGGAGGGCTTGGAGCCGAGGAATGGGATGAACCAAACAAGGTAGGTTTAAAAAAAAAAGGATATGGGGTGGATTGACGGGTTCAGGTGGAAGTGGAGGGTGGGCACAGGGTCCTTATATATTGGGATGTAGGAGGGAGGAGGCGTTTAGGCGGGAAGCGATATTCTAGAAAAGAATGTTAATACCGCAATCTGCAACAATAGCTATAATTAATATAATTTTTCTCTGCCACGATGATTATCACATAGTGTGGGAAAATCATGCGTGGAAGACAATAGCCGGTGCGTGAGCAGGGCATTGCGGCTGCAGTTTTTATTCTTTACCCGCGTTTGCGTAGTAAACGTACCGCATATGCACGGTCTCCGAGTGTGTGTGCAGTGCGTAGAGCGACCCAGGGCTGCGTCTGCAGCCCCCCGTCGCTGTGACTGCGAATGGGAGCTGCGCGGGCTCCTAACGCAGGCGGCATGCGAAAGAAGCATGCACGGCCAGCAGGGCCCGCAGGCTTAGGCACAGTACTAAGCCTTCCGCCTGCGTAATGTTCGGCGCTGCGTGCAGTACCGCTAGCCACCGGGCTAGCACCCGGTAGATCACGATAAGTCGAGATAGGGCACAAATGGGTCTGATCGGCGAGGGGTAAAAAGAAAGAAAAAAGCAGCACAACGATTCATGCACACGCCCAATACGGATCGACCCGCCTAGGGCCGTTTTGGCAAGTTGTGCATTTTTCCTTTCCTTCCTCTCTTCATGCCCCACGCAAAAAGGGCTATTTTAAAACCGAAAATGCACCTCTCTGCACACGGCCAGGGCCCGCAAGGGCGGCGTGCTGCGGGACGGTGTAGGCGGATAGCTGTGCGTCCTGCAGGCACCGCCCCTAGGTCTGTGTTGCGCTTGCCGTAGAGGACAAATAAAAAAATAAGTCTATTGTTTGTTTCATCACTTGCAGCACGTCACTCGATTCTGATCAAGTTACGGTCATCCCAAAACGGACAAGGCTATAGCGAGTCTTGTGTGATTGGACATGTTCAAAAAAAAAGAGGCTGTGGAGGCATGGAAGCCTGTCATTCACAGAATGGGTCCTCGGGGAGGGCCTGTGAATTCGGCATTTCTTTGCATCCATGGAGGCACCTTGATCATTCTGTGGGGGTGTCTAAGCCAGGCGAAGCTTCTTGCAGTATATGGAAGCTTTTCCAGAATGTCTGATCGACCGCCCCGAAGGTAGAAGAATTGGAGAAATAAATGGAAAGTGTAATTGGAGAAATTGGAAAAGGCATTGGGAAAGTATGGAAGCCCTGAATTCCTTCCATGGGTTATGAGCTGGTCACGCTGGTCTTTGTGGCACTGTCGAAAACGTAGTAGGCAAATCTTCCAGGGACAGGACTCGATACGAACAATAGCGTAAACGCTGGCAGGCATAGGCAGGCCAACTAAAGCGACCGGGTTGTTTTCTAAAGATAGACGGGAGACTTTGAGAGTGAGGGATTGAGAGGCTGTAGAGAGACTGTAGGAGAGATTGCAGTATCGACAGAATGGAGAGATCCACGATCCCTTTCTTTGATTGTTTTTTATTGACTTTTTGAACTTTTGAACTTTACTGACTTTTGGGCTATGCCTTTTTTTCGTCTAGCGCAGCAATGCTTCCTTCCATTGCACCTACCATAAAGCACAAAGAGGCGTTCAGTTCCACCCAATAGAATCACACCACGGAGCAACTGAAACACTCTCCCGTCGTTGACGAACTCCGTCGGCATCCCTCGGCAGCAAAAACACCCTCAACCCGTGCCCCTGCCGTAGTAAACGCACAAGCAGTCTAAACGCTGCCTGAAGCAGCTCTAAACGATAGTAGCGCCCGACGCCGTCAAAACATAAACGCTGCAAGCGTAGATGGAACAGAATGGCAGCAGCCAATGAAAAAGCCGCTAGCACCACTCTCCCAGGTAATCAGGTGTTAGAAGCGCTGGAGCAACCACACTAGCGCCGTACAGATAAGAAGGTTCGGTGGACGTTCGCTCTAACGTCTTTGTGGGCCGGTTTGGAGAAGGGTGGTTTGGGTTTGTGCTTCTCGTCTACATGCGGGCGGTGCTAAGTGTGCTTTTTTCGAGTCAGGCGGGTCTGGAAACGTCCGGCCGGGTAGTTGCTTTCCAGAAAGCCGTAGAAGGCGCTTTTTTGAGACATTTGCGGGTTCTCCTGGCGGCCTTGGCTGTTTGGAGCCCGAGCAAAGTGGGAAAATTAGGTCTACTCGGGTGGAACGTAGGTTGTGGTTACGGAGGGTAGATAGCACAAAATCGTCACAAAACTGCCGGGAGATAAGGCGGACTTAGGGGGGCGGTTCTTCAATCCGGCGATTATCTAGTGTTTTTTAAGTGCTTTTGTAGATGTCATTTTGTAGACGTCTCTTTGTAAATGCTGTTTGTTTATGCTTCGTCGGTCCTCGGTCCAGGTGTGGCTCGAAGCACTGGTGCACTGGGCAGCCAAGAACCGTAGGCGAGGTTTCGTAAACGGCTCTGTTTGCACAGAAACGTAATTCTTTGTCAAGATGGGCGTTTTGCGCTGGCGTTTGTTGCGACTGGCTTTGTGCTTCAGGGTCTGTCGAGCTGCGTCTGGAGCGTTTGAGCCTTGAGCTACAGCTACGGCGCCGGACGGCTGTCCAGCGATTGGGGGGTTTTGGAATATTTGTCCAGACAATGGCCGCCAGGCTGGCAGCCGGGAGGCTGTTTTGACGAGTAGAGCAAGTGAAGAAACCAGAGGGAGCAAGGGATTGAAGAACTGGATCGAGAGGCAAAACAGCGGTCAAGATTTCCTTAAACTGCCTTACTGCCTTAAAAACTGCTTCAAAAAAATCCCCAATTGAATCCCCAATAGCACCCCGTCAGCCTACCGCCTGACATGGTGGGACATGGTGATCCTCAGATCGTCCGATCACTGGATCCTGGATCACTGGATCACCAACGCACCAGACGCTAGGCGACGGCAACCCCGTTGTGGTAGGGCTAATCGGGAAATAAACGGCCAATCGTTGCAGGTTTGCCTTTTTAGCACCGCAACAGCGTCAATCCTCCCTGAAACTAAACCCAGGCGCTAAAGCAAAAACCAGCCAGATGCAAAAGCAAAAAACCAAAATGCAAATCACGGCCGGGCATTTCGCCCAAACCTCCCCGTGAATTTAGTAAATGTTGCACCGACGAGGCGAAAGGCGTCCCGAAAAGTCCCCGGACGATCTTCCTTGAAAGCCTCCACACATTTCCTAGGGCTCCTCCTTTTCATTTATTCCTCCCTGCTTTTTCCTCTTCTCCAAACCGCTGCTTCTAAATTCAGCATAAGCGATGCCGTAGCGAGACGAAACCCACCGGGCGCCTGCGTCAGGGCTAAAAGACAGCCCACTTTCTTTGTCTGGACCATAATTCCTAGGGTTTCATTCCATTCCGGAGCACCAAGCCGCCGGGGAGAACGATCATTTTTTAAACAAGCAAAGCCAAAAAAAAATCGTCAAAATACTCGAATTTCGGCCCCACGCGGGATGGCGGCTCTGTACTGGTACCCTGGTTAGAAGCGCTTCTGCTGCTTTAGCTCACGATGCTTGTATGCGCTCAGACGGCTATGCTGGTAGGCAATGTAGGTCCCCGGGGGTCGACGGCAGGATTGTTGCTTTCTCAGGCCACCGTTTCTGGAAGGGGTTTTCGAAAACGGCATGCTGGGCTGCAAAAGCGTGGATGTGCTTGACGAGTATAAGGTGGAGGGGGATAGAAGGGATGGTGGATTTTTGAAATTGTGATTTAGCAGAAGTTGTGGCCAGGGGTCCGGGCTCTTAGCGGCTTTTGGCTTGGCTGCCAGGGGTTTGGCCTGCCTTGGCCCTTTTTGGATCTGCCTTTTTTGGATCTGCTTTTTTGGATCTGGGTGGTGATTTAAACATGGGTAGTTGGGCGGCAACATTTGAAGCGATGTGGAGGAGGGGGGCCGTTAAGAAGGGGAGGGCCTTTGAATTTAAAACAAATTTAATTAAATGGATTGTGTTTTGGCCTTTTCGTAGAGGTGGTGGTGGAGTTGGTGTCGCTTTACAGAAGTTGTGCTACGGTGTCGAAAAAAACGACAACCCGGGTGCCCAAGAAACAAACCGTATTCTGTCGATTCAATCTACAATTGGCCTGGTTCGCCTTAACAAAGCTTTCCAAATTTGCCGTCCAAAACGGCTCCAAAACGGCTCTAAGCGTTCTTCAAAGCGTTCCAAAACCCTCCAATCGTCCATCAACAAAATCCAAAACACCCGGCAGCAAAACACCCCCTCCACGCCGCTGGCCCGCAAAAGCTACAGTTACGGCCGCCTGGTCCCCATTGTGGGCGTCTGAGCCTGCTTCACCTGGCGACTGCTTATTCACACCCACGCAATGGCCTTCTTTGTGGACCAAAGCGACCCACGTCCATAATGGCGGATTCAGCCACGGCCGTCAGGGGCCGCCAGAGCAAGCAGAGCAAGCTTTGCTTTTTTGGTGAATCTGGTGAAATTGTGAACCAATTGAGTCACCAATAGTCCACCCACGCAAAGAAAACATTTCCAAAACGACTCCAAAAAATTTCCAGAAAACTTTCCAAAAACAATCCCCAAAAGCAGAATCCAAAGCACCCAGTGTGGCCTGATGACAAGACTCCATTGTGTTTCGACCAGGGACAATGTCGCTGCAGATACTCGGACTAAGCATTCATCACGGCAACAATTGCCAGCATGTTGCACGATGGAACCTCCCACAATGGGACCCTGGCTGCGAGCCCGGACCCTGACCCGAAGCTTCTCCACAAACCCTGCAAGAAATCGTGCCATGGCTCCTCAAACGCTCAACAATGGAACCTCTGGATGGGGACCCACTTACGCCTGCCAAGCCTGGGGCACCATTTCCATGGAAGCTGCTGCCACGGCGATCCGTCGTTTGGGGTGTATATTTTTGCCAGGGCAGCGACGTGCAACCGTTGGAGTTGAGGAGGCAGATTTTTTTAAAGATGGGTTGTCCCTGCTACGGTCTGGTTCCAGATGCATCCCTGACGTTTGATGAATTCCTTTTCCATTTCCTTGTCTTCCCTTTCCTTGTCTAAATCTGCCTACTCCTTGCCTACTGGCCTTGTTCGCTGCGTCGTTTGTGATTCCGCTTTTGTCGTATCCCTAGATCGTATCCACTTCCCTCTCGTCTGGGGCTTGGATCCACTTTCCGAACAGGCGCTCCGGCGTCTGCCAGCGTGCCTATCCTTCTTCAATTGCTCCTTTTTTTCTACTACTTTTTTTCTATTCTTCAATTCTACGTTTTTCAATTCTCCAATCCCATACTCTGAATTCCCATTGCATCACATCTTCACTAATCACTCACCCTGCCTGCTTTCTCGACTAAGGCGCCGAAAGGCTACTAACCCCAGGGCCCTCTCCTGAACAAAGCCCACAATGGGCTCTTGAGCCCGTGACTGTGCTCTAGGTTCCGTCAGACAAGCTACAGCTGCTGCTTAGACAATCGAGACACCACTGAAAAAGAAAACCCCCAGGCGCCAAAATCCTCCTCGTTACGTGCCCGGGGCTTATCGTGGTGGTTCGACGATTTTGTTTTTGCGTCTGTAGGGCCGCTTATCCACGCCAAATAAGCTTTGACGTATTTAGAAGACGCTTGTGCACCGCATGGTCTTTTAGCGGGCGTTTGGTCGAACAAGGCAATTGCGCTTTGATTGCATTCCAGTGGCCCAGCTTGGTGGTGCTTTTTTTTACCTAGTGGCGGAGGGTAAGTGGTGGGATGTTTGGAAACGCCATGGTCGAAGGGCATCTGTAAGCGAGAACCCTTGCGGATATTTTTTATGGTTTTTCGGCCGTTTGTCTTAGACTAACAGTTGAGCTTTGTTGGTAGAGGTTGGTTTTGGATATGTTTTGTTGTCGACTATGGGTTGTCGATTGTGGGTTGTCGATTTACTTGTCAATTGACATGCCTTAGACAGAGCCACAAAACACCAATTGCATCGCCATTAATGCACCGTCTTGCACCATCTGGCACCTGGCCTGGAACCAACTGGCACCCCATTAGCCACTTTTCCATTTTTCCACCTTCCCTTTTCCTGTCTGTGCTTTTCGATTTTGTGACTTCCCTAGCCACTTTTCTTGTCGCTACGCTTCACGCCTACCCGTTTGGTCTATTTCACTCGCTACCTCTTACGTCACCCTGTTCGCTTCTGCTTGGTCGTCTTGTCGCTTCCGAGTGCATCAAGCCACCTGCCACCACTTTTCACCAAATCCATCAAATCCCCAAAACTACCTAGCATTAAACCACCAACTACGACAATGCAATCTGTCAAAAATGTCAAATTCTCCCACTTCCCCAAATCCACCGCTTTCCAAAACAGAGTGCCACGTCCTGCCCCGAATCCACATTCCACTGACCCTGTCGGCTTTGACTCTGGCTTAATTGGACCCAATGTGCCAATACCACAGGACCACATCTTGACCAACCAAAACCGCCTAAAAACACCAAATCCTCGTTTCACAAACCGTGCTCGTACTTGGCCATCTGTCCAGGTGAAACGACGAAAACAGCCGCCAAACATATACTAAGTGTGTGCCTTGAAAAAAAAAGTTTAATCAGCCTCTCATGTCAAGGTTCGCTGCAGCAGGGACAGAAACGAGAGGATCGGAGGCAAGTGGAGGCGGAGCAGGTGGCTGCAAAATCTGCACGGGAGGCGAGGAGGCGCTTTTATTTTTTAGGCACTGACGGTTGATCCCACGGTAGGAGCGTTCGGGGCCATGTACCTCAAACCCCGACTAGGCCCCTCCGGCACTGCGCCGGCCTTTGGGGGCGCATGCCTCTGCGGCCTTGCATTGTTCGCACGCGCTGTTTTATGCGCCTCGCCCGCATTGCATTGCAGCGTCGAAGCTCGACCAATGCTCGTCTTAGGCATGTGAAGATCAGCCTATCTCCATCTACTCAGATCGATCGGACCCCCCATCGGCTTGCTCATTATTCCCGCCATGTGAAAGAAAAGTAGTACCCCATTGTTCGCCTCCTCGAGCATGTTCAGCCTTACTGGGGAAAAGCCTCCTTATCCACGTCACTTCGTTGCTTGCGGCGCGGGCCTCCCAAGAATGCTCTCAAATGCCTTGAGATGTAGTCTCTCACTTTTCCTGAGAGCCCGCAGGCGGCGGAGCTGCACACCACGCCTGACCATTTTTAGCCAACCTTCCGCTGCAGGGGCACAATCGGCCCCCTAACCTCGGCAAATAATATTTCACGAAAAATATTATCCCATCTCCACCTTAGTATCCGCAGGGTGACCACACAGAAGACCTTTTCCTGATTCGGTGCGTATGTGGTGCTTGTGCGTTGGCACTGCGTTGCGATCGTCACTTGCAGAAGCTTAATTCACGAGACTAAATGTACGGGCGGCGTTAGTGTGACGTTAAAGCCGTTGCGCAAAGCTAATTTCCTTCTCCTAAGCAAAAACGGTAATCTTCCAGGGCTTGAATTCCTCGAAGGAGGGCTTGAGTATGTGGTTTCTTGTTACTTTAAACGTGCTGCTGCAAACGGACGCCTTGACTGGCTTTTGTTACAATGGCGCTGGTTCACAATAGGATCCATTGATGAACGATCAGCTTCTTGCGGGTCATCAATAGTGCTTGAACGGCGGTGCTGGAATTCCGCTGTTTTTGCTGGCGATCTCTTTTTCTTAACTAAATGTGGGTTTTTTCCCTGTTTGGGTTCGAAGTCTCCAGAATGTGCCATCCACCTCCAGCCTCCTTGTCATTCTTCCATAAGCTATATTGGTACTATGTATCACGTGACGCCGGTTCCTGCGTCCGTTTGTCCGGCCCGTCAACCGGTTTGGTCCTGTCCCATTCTTCATGACATTTTTCCGAAACACTCACAAAACCAACAAAGACTCCGATCGCTTTCTCGCAGATTCCGTTTTCATCATGGCTTACAGAATGGACTTGTGCGTTTACGGCCAGGGTCCTTTCACGATTTGCACAAATACGGAACACCCTCCTTTTGGGTAATTATCTTCGTAAACGTATCTCTTTGTGGACCAGCAGTACAATCCAGGTGTTTTCAGAATGATCGCTTTTTTTACTTGAACTATCATCAATTCTACGTGATCAGACCCTATTGTTGTTGGCCAAAATCTTCGATGATTTTCTTCTCTTGCAGACACAGCCTGACCAGGGTCACCCTTCCGAATTTATTTAACCTTCCGTTCTTCCTCTCCGGTCACCCTCTTCCGGCCATCCCCTTCCGTGGTCGGTTTTTCCGGGCTGGACCCAGTTGCTCACATTTTTCGGAACCGAGCCTGGAGTTGCACCCATCGGTGCGAGCTCGGATTATCTATTGCACCCTGAATGGCTAAATTCCATCGGAGCCGGCGTCGGTCACAACATAAATCACCATCGGCCTTCTGTTAATAATAATCACCACCTTCGCCGCCATCGTATGATGGCTCGACTTTCATGGTCCCAGGGTCTCGCCCATTCGTCCGAGTGACTCACCTAGTGTGACCCATCTTGGGCGTCCCAAACCTGCACATAGGGCGATGGAGGGAGCGTTTTTCTCAGTTTTCGTTTCTTTTTCGCCTTTAGCGCGCCTCGGACTTTCTGCCGTGCCACGGCGAAAAGGATGCTGAAAATAATATATAAAGCTGCCTTTTCCCTTGCATTTTCTTCTCCACACAGCAATATAAATCACATACAAACATGAATCAGGTTCAAACATTCCCAACCCAAAAGATGACCGCCGAGCAGAAGGAGGCCCAGATCATGAAGGAGATCAGAAGCAACACCAACAAGTTCGAGCCTCGCTACGAGGGCACCTTCTTTGGTGACTTCTTTGGCATTGCGTTCAAGAAGACCAACTAATTGACCAAAACTCGGACCCGGATGATAATAGACTAATAGAATAATGTGTAATGACAAACGTTGTAGATGGGAATCACCTCCCCTTGACCGTAGACATTGGCTGTAATTGACCAGCAATTACTGGGATTTCTGTTTGTCCTCGAGAATTGCTTTTTGAGCACCAGTTGGAAAGATTTTCCACTTACCGTGCGGCGAGCGGGGCAAGAGGGGTAATTTTCGCAGCCATCCCGAAAAGCATAGCGGTCTTCTGACGGCTTGAGATGAGACACGATCTGGGATGGTCTTCTTCAATTAAGAAATCACAGGATGCTTTTCTTTTTTTGCTTTCTTTCCTTTTAGTCTTTTCAAATCCAACCAACCTTGCCATGTCCCGTGGCGCCATCCATCGAACCATCAGAGCAGCCAACCTTGGTATACCAAGACGCGCTATACACAAGAAAATAACGCTGCTTGCTTGCTTGAGGTATTCGGCGATTCAAAAACAATTAATGCCGTGGAAATCTGTTTGCAATTGCCTATCGTAGCAATTTCAAAGTGGCTCAATCCCCCACACGGACCCTGCCCTCGAACCAACGGTCAATCTCATCCCGAGGCTCTGCCGTGCCAGTGTACTCGAAAATGCACTTGTTGATCCTCACATAACGCAACAGTTTCTGTGTTTCACCGTACAAAAAAGCAACGTGCTGAACCTTAAACCACTCGTCGTAGACGTTGGGATGAACGGCGCCAAGTGCCATATGTGGTGCTCCTCCGGCTCTGGTTCCAAAAACATCCAACACTTCGAGGCTGGTGAGGCTCCGCAAAAGCAGAAGAAACTCCTCCACTCCATGACTTGAATCGCTAGGATTGAGTCTGAGTGCAAGAAGCTGACGAAGCTTTTGAATGCCGTGGATCAAGGCCGTTGGTGTAGGCTGGGCCACATCACAGAAGGAGTTCTCCTCACGAAGTTCAACCAGAAGCTTGGTGAGTTTCGTCTGTTCCAGCAACTTCATCGCATAATCACTGTAGAGCTCCTCAAGGTCCACATGCTGTGCCTTGATCTCGTTCATTCTGATCACCAAGTCAAGCTCATGAAGGTTGGGACAGCTTCCAAGCACCATGGGCACGCTGTCTCTTCTCGTTTCTCTGTAATCTAGGTTCAAATGCGTAAGACCCGTCAAAAGAGGTGCTAGTGTTCCCAAAAAGCCAGGCAGCGTTTCCTCGAGCTGGGCTTGGCGATACTCTGAAACATTCTTGAGCTCCAAACGGCGGAGACGTGTGAGGTCTGTGGCACTCGCCAAAAGCTGTGCATCCTTCTCGCAAACCAAAAAATCATTAAGGCAGAGTTCCGAAAGCGATAAGCTGACATGCTGGAGCTTGCTCTTTTTGAAGACCGCTTGGAGGGTGCCTAGTTCGTATTCTCTAGCCTGAGAGGCAAAGAGACCCTCTCGTGCAGCCGTTTCCCATAAAGCAGTGTCGAGTTCTCTTGGTGATGGCAATACTGCGTTGGTGTCCTTGTCGAAACGGGACAAACGAAGACTATGGAGGTTTCTTTCGACTGCATTGGCATCAGCGCATACAAGCAAGCTATCGATGATCTTGACGAGTCTGCTCTGGTTGTAGAACGGCCGAATATGGAAATCCTTGAGGTTGTTAAAGTGAAAATACGGGCAGTCCGAAGTCAATTCGCCCAAGTAGTTCGAAAACTTGATATTCAAATCAAGCTGCTGCACCAGTTCCTGACTGGGTAGCCGTTTGAGGTACTCTAGCTTGAAGTTATCCAGAAGCCACGACAAAGAGTGGAGGCACTCTAGTCTCAGAAAGAAGCTGAGAAGCTGCTCGTTCACGCTGATATCGTAGATGTTCGTGGAGTCCGGAAGGCTGACCACCAGAATGACGTGAATGGGGAATTGTTGGTTATAGCGCTGGATGAGCTTCTTGAAGGAGTACAGCAGTTTGATATATGTGGACGACAAGTCGTACTCCTTGCTGAATTCCGTGTAGTTTGCATCCACAATGATCGTATGGTACAATCTGGGGAGGCAAGCAGCCGCTAGTTCCTTGCATGTCAATGCCAAATTGAGCGTATCGTGTTGGTTCAAGTAAACCGCCACCAAGGAGCGGATTTCGTGGGGGAGGCCGTCTAGAATGGATGACGAAGGCGGCAGTAGGGTGGGTGTAAAGCTTTTTGTGGGTGTGTGGTGGGGTTCAATGGGGTTTTTCGAGTACCCCACGGGGACGTCAAGTAGAAAGGCCATTCCGTGGATTGAGGTGGCGTGGAGTTGAGTAATATTGAAGTTTCAATGGAGATTGTGATAATATGGATAGGAGGATGGTGGGAGGATGGTGGGATAATGGTGACTGATAAGGGTACGTGTTTGACGTAAAACGATTATAGATGATGCACCAGAATAGCACCGTGGCGTGGTTGATATATCACAGTTGTGTCTCCTTGTAGCCTGTAGTCATTCAGTGAGTATGGGACTGTGATCTTTAGGAGATTCAGGTCGACTTCAACAGGTCGTTCAATGCTCTCCTGATTATATGGGGATAGGACTATCGTGAAAGTAACCAATTGATCAAGCTTAACCGGTAGCGGGAATCAATAATTGGATAAGCTTAAGAGTTTTCTGAGTTGCTTATTGTTTTGAACTCTCCTATTGGATGATCAAGGACGTATTATGCTGTGGATCAATGATGGCGATTAGAGTACGCGATAAGAAAGCGCGGAGAGATAAGCTTTACTATGTGGAGTATCGGAGTACGGGGTATTTTGTAGGGATTGAGGAGAAGGGATGTGGCGAAATTGGGAGGGTTGGTAAAGGAATTGTATATTTTTCATGTGACTGTGGTTTCTGGGGTGTTTTTGGAGAATTCGATTTTTGGGAGGTGTTTGTTATTTGTGCGTTTTGAGGGTCCCTGCTTTTCGCAGCCAAAAAGTGAGTACTCACCACGGAGTCTACAGAAATGAGAAATTGACAAGTAGGCAATCAATGGATAAAGTGGGTGAAATAGAGACGAAAAAGCAGAAATTGGAATCTTGGTAAAAAAATCTAACAAAAATGACGACTTTTTAATCTAGTGTCCTTTAAAAAAAAGAACTACTTCTTGAGATCAGTGGACCTCATTGGAAGAAGCGCACCATCGAGAACTCCATACCACTGAGATGATGAAAATGAAGGGCAAATCAGTGCAAAGAAAATTTTGATGAAGAAGTCGAAAAATTGCTAAGAGCCATCAACTTGAAATTTGACCGGCTTTTCATTGGCTTTTGGCAGGGAACGTTAGGTCAAGGGCACTAACATGTAGAGTTGTTACGCTACTTAGTGCAGTAAGCCAGATAAAACTTGATTCTCCAGCTGCCCACCACCTACGCTATTCCTTGAGGTCATCTCGTTAACCTTTCTGAGAATTTCAAAAGAACGTCGTTTAAACGCTAGAGCCAGACACTGATAAACCTTGTGGCCATACATTCCATGAGTTGGTGAAGCATGAGTTGGAAGCATGAGTTAGTAAAGCAATAGTTTCTTAAAAAGCAAGCAAAATGGGAGGAATTTGTGGAATTGGTCGTGCAAGGATATCTTACAGTGTATTCTTCTTCAATTGACAGCCCCGTCTCATCAACTACTACCCAGCAACTGACTACTGGTCCATTACATCCAAACTGAAGATTTCCCGCCAGCATGGATCTTCAAAATTGCCTCAATTCCATCTACTCACTAAATTCCTCTCTTCCACACTTCACAGGAAAATGTCAATTGAATCTATTCAGTTACACCCTCCACCCTGAATGGCTGCGAAAAGTCAGAACACACCTTCCAGTGCATTCATCAAAAACGCAAAAGCCCAGACCACGAACCTAACAGAGCCAAAAAGGCAACAACAATTCCACGATAAACTTACCACAAAATCATTTATTTTAAATCACCAAAAGAAAAGAAACCAAAAGGGAAGCTCCAGTTCGCAGTGTGACCATCCACCTATCCAATCACACCCATATCAATCCCCCAAAACCACCCAATTCCCCCAACAAAAAGCGAAAAATCCAAAACACCAATATCAAGACTTCGAAACAAGAGGTCTAAAAACACCCCCCAAAAGTACCTCCCAACTAAAGCATCCCCCACTGGGGTGACTTTCCTGCACGCGAACCAACATCAAGCACCAACTTCCAACTCACCAAACCACCGCCATGGCCGAAGCAGATATAGACCGGTTGGCCGAGAAGGTGGCGCATCTTCTGACGAAACTCGTCACGGAGGTGGCCAAATCGCTGGAGCTCGAGGAGACGATCTTGCAGGTGAAGCGGGAAAACGCCTCCTTGAAGAGCCAGGTGGGTGACTTGACTCTGGATGCTCTGCGGACGAAAAAGGCGGAAACGGAATTGGAGCAGCTCAGGCAGAGGCTCGGACAAACGGAAGAGGAGAAGAAGGTGGCGGAGGAGAAAAACAAGCAGCTCGAGGGCGAGGTGGAGGACTTGACGGCCTCCTTGTTCAACGAGGCGAACGAGATGGTGTCCAATGCGTCGAGAGAGACGTACAACTTCAAGGTGAAGAACCGCAAGCTTTATGAGGAGATTGACGAGAAAAACGCCATCATAGACAGCCTCCAGGCGCAGCTCCAGGACCTCAAGGGCCTTTTCATGAAGTTGGAGGATCAACAGAGATCCCTGAGACACGGCACGCCGCAATTGGAGCACGGCTTTGACGAGCAGCCTACAGACAATGTCGTGGACGACTACGGCTTCCTCATGTCGCAGCTCATCCACGCTCCCAGGGTCAGGGCGATCCGCTTTGACCTCAACCACTACCAGCACGACTTCAAGGCGTTTGTGTTCCAGCTCATCAAGCCGGACTTTGTGTTTGACTTGGCCACGTTGAAGACGTTGAAGTACTTTCGGAAGATCTGGCACGAGGAGATCGAGCCGGCCTTGGGAACGATCCCCAGTGTGTCCAACAACTTCCTTAACCGGTTCTCCAAGGGCAAGACGTTCTGGACGTTGCTTGCGGAGGGGAAGGCCATTATCGAGCCTGTCAGCGGCGTCAACGAGACATTCAAATTGAACTACAGAGGTGTCAAGACGGGTGACGAGAAGCCTGTGGCCATGAAGGAACCCTGTGCTTTCTGTGGAGAGACCAAGGGCGACCGACTTGAACATGCTCGTTTGTACATGCTCAAATTGTACGGCCCAGCGTCCGAAACGTCCATAACCGGCGACTCGTCCACAACCATCATCAGCGGAGAAGTCCACGAGGTGATTGGCACGTACCCACTCTGCAACTTCTGCTTGGTCAAGCTCCGGGCGATCTGCGAGTTCTTCGCCAAGCTCAGGCTTGTGCATGCCAACGTCTACAAACTCCAGCAAAACAGCACATTCGACGATCTTGCGTTTGTCTCGCAGTTCAAGTTCCAGAACTACGACCGTCACACCCACACCGTGGACAGGAAAGTCTCCGGCAACGACGAGGCGATCCTTATAAAGCTTTATTACTTGTTGCTCACGGTCCGGGCCAAGATTTTTTGGAGTAAGGTTGGCTTCTGGGACACCGAGGAGGACTCCGAAACCGTCACCATCGAAGAGGCCCACATTGATATTTTCCAGAGAATGGTGAATGAGAACAGCGCCTTTGGCGTGGACAGAGCAGAGCCCATTGAGAGGCCCCAAAGCGTCAATGGCGACAACAGCAGAAAGTCGGACGTCACAGATACAGAAAAAGAGACAGAGACGTCCAAGTCAACACAGGAGACGACGCAGGATACAGCTCAGGCTGAAGAAGGCACCGAGAAGAAGATCGAGAAAGAAGGTAATGAGGACTCGGACGAGGGCGACTTTGCAGACGCAGAGACGTTTGAGCAGCCGTTGCAGAGACGCAAGAGCAAGTCCAAGGAGTTCAAGAAGAAGATCGACCAGGGATTGGCCTCCACGATGGAGATGTTGAAGGAGAGCATTGACGAGGACGAGAAGAAGAGGGCGAACTAGTCGATGGCACCCTTGGATTGGCTGAAATCACAGGTGAAGAAAGCCACAAACCATAGCTGGTCCGGCTACGTCCATTCACTCTTTTAGGGCGAGCCAGCGGTACAGAACAGCGGCACAAACTACGGCCTTTTCGGCTACATGAATACACTAATCGACAGAACCCGGATATGTAGGGATTGGTGCAGCAAAACGTCTTGCAGCAAAAACGTCTTGCATCAAATCAGGCGACAAACAGTGTTGATGATGTCACTTTGGTTGTTTTTGATCTCCCGCTATACCCTGCCTGTTCCATGGGTAATATATGGAACTCCGAAGTTCCCGAGGCGCCTAATATGCCTTTGAGGATATGCAAAACCTACCAACCCGTGGATTCTGAAAATGCCAAAAACGATAAAAAATCAATCGTCAGTTAAATCCAATCTCAATTCCGCCACACCTTTTCCTATTGTGTCCCGTTTGTTTGTGTCTGATAGGCCTATTGTGTTTGCAGCCATTCTATTCGCGACCCAGCCAGCCAGCTTATAATGAGAATTGAGTTTATTATGGATGGGAGGAATGGTCGTCAAAAAAGAAGCATTTCAGAAATTACGATTGGAATGCAAAGAATGGATTCACATTTGCGACAAGTTTCGGGGCTTTGCCAGGGTGAAATTTGTGCAGATTGCTGCTGATTGGAGATGGTGGGTTTTCTAGAATCGAGAACCTCCAAACCATACAAATACGGTTTTGGCTTTTTGCCGAGTGATCAGGCTATGGAGGAGCCAATCGCTTAGCTTATTGCCAATTTTCAGTCTGGCCTTTTCACCGAATCATCCCATACTCCACTTCGATCCGACACCCGTACCGCAAAATGCAATTACCAAACCACCTTCAAACCGAAAAACCTTTCATTTCAAAAACCCAAAATCAATTCCCAAAGTATCACAACCGGCTTCTTGGTGGAGGTATATATAGACCTTGCATCGAAGACAGCGGCCTGCGTGCAGGTCTGTTACACGGTTCCCAACCATAACAGTGGTGTGATCTCCACGACATACGAAGGATTTTGCAAAAACAGCTTGAAAAATGTATTCTTGAAAAACCGCTTTTTCAAGGCCTCGCCCAAATCACGCTTCTCTATACGCCACCCCTCTTTTCTCTGACACCTCTGGAACCACCAGCCCCGTCCTATATGCAGGTCTGTAACAAGTCACTTTCCATGGATTCCAAAAACCACCTTTTCTTTTCCAAAACCACCTACTTCTTTTTCCTCCCATTTGCATTAGAATAAAAAGAAGATCAATCCTCCCTCCAGTTGGCAAATTGCTCCCCAAAATTCCATCAACCCAGCCACACCAGAACCCGTACACCGACACGTCCTACACCATCTACACGTACATACCTCAACACACATACACCGTTTTCTCCCGTTTTCCATATACCAGCGGATGTCCCGAAAACGAATAGACCCGTACCACTCGTCCGTACACGGTGAGGACGTCGACAAGGCCAACCTGGCATACTACGCTCCGCTCAAAAGCAGAAACCTGGTGACTCTGCCTCAACAACCTAGCCGAATGGGACTGGGTCTTTTCCGCCGTAAAAAAGAGCCTCTAGACGAGGAGCTGGACGCTAACTCCGTTATATCCGCCACCCTGGGCGGCTCCAATCCGTCCAAACGCCACGGCTCCATGGCCAGTTTTGGTCTGTCCAATTCTCAAGGACACAGCACGCTGAATATCGTTCCAGGACCCCTGGTAACGAGTTCTAGCCACTCCCGCTCGGGCTCCATCTACCTGTTCAACACGTCAGCAAATCCGTATGACCACGTCACGGAACGCCTGGCTCGCCAGGAAAAGACGGCCCCTACTCCCCAGCCGACACAACAACCGACGCTGAGGGCGCCTCTGTTTGCTCTTTCTCGAAAAGCCACGGGGCTGTCGCTCTTCTCCCGGCCGTCGCTCAGCACAAGCACTACAAACGACGAGGCGCCTACGGACCTGCTCCGAAAGCCCCAGAACCCGGTCGAGATTGAGCGCATGTTCAGGGACTTGATGGAGAAACGAGACTTTCGCTCGCTCCCACAGCTGGCCCGGCAGGAGATGCTCAATTACTCCGTTGACAAGAAGTGGATGCTTGTGCAGCAGGACGCCTTGCACGAGCACAGCAAGCTGGCGCTGAAACTGAAGGCCCTGCCCGAGTACTACACACGGAAGCTCATTGCCAAGACGATCTCCCTGGACGAGCTCGAGAACTTGTGGGTTTCGCTTCGAACGGAGCCTATAGACTGGGTTCGTGAGTTTATCTACGACTTCCAGGGCGATGTGGCCCTCTCGCTGTACCTCATCAAGACCCACGACCAGATGGGCGGCATGGACATTGACGACATCCAGGACGATATCTTCACCAGGGAGTTCAACACCCTCAAGTGTCTCAAGTGCATGATGAACCAGAAATTGGGCGCCGAAAGAGCAAAAACAGACGACCTGCTCTACATCAACGCCATCACCGGCTCCCTCTTATCCCCTCGCATTGCTACTCGACGTATCGCCGCCGAGTCTCTCACATTCATGATCGTCTACTACTGCCGTGTTGGCGGCGATCACAACAAATACCACAAGGTGCTCCGCTCGCTCGATGGCCTTCAACTGAAGCCTTACTACGAGTTCGTTGCCGCTGCCAATGCATCCACCAAGAAAACCTTACAGCGAAAGCCTCCTCCAGACGAGAATACCCATCGCTTCGAGCTCTGGCTCCGTCTTGTCGATAGAACTATCGAAGGCCGTGGCAAGTACAAGAACTCGTTGGTCGGAGCTAGCGAGGAACTCAAATACCAATTTGCCGTCAACGGCTCCACCGTGGGCGGCCCATCGCATGTCGAAAACCAGCTTATGGAGTACTGTTTGGGCACTATGCTTCTCATTAACACCATCGTCGAATATGGCTTGGACTTCCGTGTGAGGATCCACCTTCGAACCCAGTTCACAGCAGCAGGGATCGACCAGCTTTTGGGTAAATTCCTGGATCTTGGCTATGACAGTTTGGTGAAGCAGGTCCAGAAGTACAGAGAGATGGCAGAAGCTGACGAGATGGAACTCAAGACGAAGCAACAGATTGACGAGGATCTTGATTTCAACAATCCCGTCGACTTGGTCCGCTCTCTTTGGACGAATGTCCAGAACAGCGAGGCTCAAGGGCATTTCTTGAGCGCCATGCAGCATATTTATCTTAATCAAACCGAAAAGAAGGACGACTCAGAGGAGGTGACTCGAAGCTTGCGTCTTCTTGATGGTCTTATCCAAAACGTTACTGGTGCGCATACGTCAAACGACGACTCTGCTGTGGGAATCGCTATCAACCGCTTGTACGCTGGCTTGAGTACAGATGATATGTACCGCAAAGCTATTAATGAGGTTAAGTTGTACAAGAAAATTGCCGAAGAAGCCACAGCAGAGAGAGACGAGATGTCAAAGCAGCTCTCCATTGGATCGGAAGGTCTCATCACTAACATGTCGAATGACCTTAAGGAGCAAGAGCTCGTGCTCAGGCGAACCCGTCGTATGAACGAGGAGCTCGAGGAAGAATTGGAAGACTTGAAGCGTAAACATTTACGTGAGAAGCAAGAGCAGGAGGTTGAAATGCGTGAGCTACTCATTATGCTCAACAGTGCTCAAATTGACTCGAAGAAGGACAAGGGCAAGACAACTGTGCTGGTTCAAACTAGCAACGAGAAGCTCATCAAGAAGTTACAGAAACAGATCTCAAGGAAGAAGAACGAGTTCAGAATGGACAACAAGCAGCTTGGAACCCTGGTGGAACCAAGCTCTCGTTTGCGTGCCTTGAGAGAGCAGATGGCTGACATTGAGAACCTAGCAAGAGAGTTGGAAATGACCGATTTCGAAACATACTCCTTGCCAAAGGAAGAGCCTGCCGAGCCTGAACCACAGCCAGTACTTGAGCCAGAGCCTGCAACGCCAGAGCCTGAGGTGCTCCCACCTGTTCCCCAAGGCCCTAAGCGTTCCGTCCGTGAGGACGATCTTGAGAAGTTGGAGAAGCTTAGGAAGAAACTTGCATCTTTGCAAAGTGAGTCGAATGATATCATGAAGTTCAACAACAAATCCTTGTTCTCCAAACAGAAGTTTCTCGCTATGGAACGTTTGCGTGAGCTTGAAACGAACTTTGCCGATTTCAACATTGATTTTGACATAAGTGAAGATGAGGCTGCGCTTCTTGGTATGATGGATGCTAGTGTCAAGTCCAAGATCCAGGAAGAGCTCGATCTGGTCAAGAAGCTCAATACGGATCTTCGTTCCCAACTTGCTGCAATCAATGACATCAAGCTGCCATCCAAGGCTTCCTCTGCTAGTCCTTCCTCCGATACACTTCTGAAGATCGAGGCCAAGTACGCCCAGGGCAAGGTTGTTGTTGACGGTGCTGACCGCGCTGTCAAGGGCACAAACTCACCTGCGAAGGACTATAAGGCGAACAGAAAGTCCACCATCAGCAGCCTTGATCCTAAGTTCTTGAACGAGTTGAGCTCCAAAGTCAAGCAGGCTGAAGCTATCAGCTCTGCCCCAGCTTCGGATGAAGAGAAGTTCGAGGACTCTGTCGACAAAGAGCAAGCTCCATCAGAGGCACCCAAAGCTACTGGTGCACCACCTCCACCACCACCTCCACCTCCGCCTCTTCCACCAGTTCTTGGAGGAGCTCCACCTCCACCTCCACCACCTTTGCCTCCAAGCTTGAATGGTGGAGCACCACCCCCACCTCCACCTCCTCCACCTCTTGGAGGTGCATTCGGAGGAGCCCCCCCACCACCAGCCCCACCATTGCCATCTGGATCAACAAGAAGCGCATCACCATCTCCTGCTCCACAAACTGCTCACCCATTCGATATGTATCCAAGACCAAAGAAGAAGTTGAAGCAATTGCATTGGGAGAAATTCGAAAATGGCGAGAACAACGCCAACTCGTTCTGGCATGATTCTCAACTGCAAAACATTGCTTCTGAATTGATGGACAAGGGTGTATTGGACGAGATTGAGACAATTTTCGCCGCTAAGGAAATCAAGAAGTTGGCGACGAAGAAGAAGGAGGATGTCGACAAAGTCACATTCTTGGCCCGTGACATTGCTCAGCAGTTCGGTATCAATTTGCATTCATTCAATAATTTGTCTGACGAAGAGGTTGTCGACAAGATCTTGAGATGTGACAAGGAAACATTGACAAACCCTGCAATTTTGGAATTCCTTGGTAAGGACGAAATCACCGAGGTTTCTAATAGTTTGGCACGTAACCTCGAGCCTTATCTGACCGACTACACGTCTGATGAGATCTCTAAGCCGGAGAAGGACCCAAGCGAATTGCAGAGACCAGACAGACTTTACCTTGAGTTGATCTACAACTTACAGCATTACTGGAAGTCAAGAGTCAGATCCTTGAAGACAATTGCCAATTACGAAAAGGATTATGAAGACTTGGTCACCAAGCTCAGGTCTCTCGATGAAGCAGTCGAGAAGATCAAGCACTCCAAGGAATTGAGAAGTGTTTTTGACATCATCTTGGCTGTGGGTAACTACATGAATGACACCTCTAAGCAAGCAAAGGGTTTCAAATTGAGCTCTTTGCAGCGTTTGGGTTTCGTGAAGGATGAGAAGAATAGCATGTCCTTCTTGCACTACGTCGAGAAGACCGTGAGAACGCTCTATCCTGAGCTCATGACATTCATGGAGGACCTTGCCCTTTGTGTGCCAGTTGCAAAGTTTTCCATCGAGAACATCTCAAGTGATTGCAGAGAATACGGGCAGGCCATCAAGAATGTTCAGAGTTCCATTGACATTGGTAACTTGAGTGACGTTTCCAAGTTCCATCCTAAGGACCGTGTCCTCAAGGTTGTTACGCCATCGTTGGCAAGAGCCAAGAAGAAGGCAGACTTGTTGCAAGACCAGGCCAACTACACGCTCAAGGAGTTTGAGACTTTGATGAAGTATTTCGGCGAGGACCCCAACGACAGTTTTGTAAGGAACTCGTTCTTCAGTAAGTTCACAAGTTTCTTATCTGAGTTCAAGAAGGCTCAACGTGAAAACTTGCAGCGTGAGGAGGAATTGAGAATCTACGAGCAGAGAAAGAAGCTCTTGGAGAATACCACAAAGCAGTCGAAGGCCAAGAAGGAGAGCGGATCTGAGGACGAGGATGAGAACGTCATGGACTCGCTTCTTGAGAAACTTAAGGCTGCTGGTCCTCAAAAGGGAGAACCATCGTCTGCTCGTAAGAGAGCACTCATGAAGAAGCACTTGATGGAGAACTTGAAGAAGCTGGGCGGCGAATCAGAATCCAGAGAAAGTTCACCTAGCCGTGGTGGCTCCACTACAGACTTGTCCAGTGTCGAAGAGCCCGAAAATGGCACTGCTTCTGGTGACAAGGATGTGGGATCAAGAGCTAGGAATTTGCTTCAAGAATTGAGAAAGGCCGAAAGTGGTGAAAAGACCAGCAGTGCCGCAGCATACAGACAACAAAGACAGCGTCGTCGACAATTACTGACGGTTGGCGAGGTTGACGTTTCCGTGGATTCGTCCACTAAACTGAGTCCCGAACCACCGAAGGAAGAAGACAAGGGCGAAAGCAAAGAAGAGACCTGAGACTTTACATTACATAGCATTACGATTTAACGAGATATCTATTATAGCGAGATGCTGGAGGAGGCTACTTTTTTGAGATCCTCCAAGTCGTAGTCTATGAGTTCTTTGGAAGAACTGTTTCCGAAAAAAGGCTTGTAGATTCCTTGGAACGCCTTTCCGGTTAATTTGTACAAGAATGGCCGCTCTAACCTTTCGTATAATACATCAAAGTTAGCTCCATGGGGTATTTTGTCTTCATCAGCGAGTTTCTGGCAAATTCGTTGCAATTCTGGCGATCCAGTAACGAACCTGTCAAAAGCTACAACATCTCCAGTAACGCCCACACTAAGCATATGAAGCCTATCAGATTCTGCCCAAGGTCCTTGAGCCAGTGTTTTGAATACTCTGGGAATCAGGTGCGTTTTGAAAAGACCGTCTCTTTTTCTGACGCCACTAGGTGTGAGTTCATGGATTGTCGAGAAAAGCTTGTCGGCGATGAAGATGGAATCATCGATTTTGACGTGATTGGCTAGCGACTTTGGCGCTTTATCGCTCATGACGAGCTTTAGCTCCTCGTTATGGTAGGAATCGCCAGCGTCGTAAGTGAATTCAAAAACAGAGTCCATTTTGGTGCTCACAATAAGCCGACCGTCTGGTTCTGAAGTCATCGAGGCAATGTCGCTCGAAAGCGTCTGGATCGTGTTAACAGGGCGTAATTTGCGATCAGCTAAAAGATACGATGTAGTGTAGATGCTGTTTCCTGATGCAAAGAAGATTGTCAGGCCAATTTGCTCAATACAAGTGACAGGTTCGTCACGAGGAATGGAGTATAATTCTGTCACCTTGATACCAACGGTGGAGCTGCTTAAGGGGAACTTCGAGTAATCGAGGATCTTGATGGAGCCCTTGCTAACATTTGTCGAACATCCCACAATGAGCTTTTTCGAAACTCTATCATTTCTCTCAACATGCCATTGGAAAGCACATATTGGGAATTCTGATGGATCGAAAATCGCAGTGTCTCTTTGCTCTCCCAGCTTCACATCAATTTCCACGCTAGCGAGGATTCGAAGAGTCTTCCTGTCACCAAAACGAAGCCGAGACTGGGGGTCCTTTGACTTGCACAAGAGAACAAACACATTGATGTTTTCGAGATAAAGAAGCTTTTTGGCTGCTTCTCCTATCGTAATCTGTCTCACCAACGGAGCCCTGCGACACGTAATTGAAGCTGTGGTGACACCGTCGTCTCTCACAAGTGCAAGCTTGTGAAGACCTGGCTTTTCTAGACTCACATGGACCACCAGGGTGATCGCATGGCTAATTTTTTCATCAAATGCTGCTTTCGTGGGAAGGTCCGAATCTTCAAAATCGAAAAGCCATATGTTACGAAGCGTCACAAGCACTTGATTTTCGTCGAGGTGAGTGAAGCTGATCGGGGTGGTGCCTAGCCGAAGATCTTGGACGAGAAGAAAAGCATCTTCTAGCTTGAAACGGAAGCAGTAGCCGGTGAAAGTTCCTACCATAAGCTCTCTTCTGTTCTTGAGCCACAAAAAGGCACTGGGAACAAGCAAGTCTCTCGGAAACCTGTCCTTATGAGTAGCCTGCTCTCCAAGGTCAATAATCTGCTTCTCAGAAGAAAAACCACCGCTTGCGGTGAATGGCCAGATAATGACTTTTTCTTCAAAGGTCCCCAAGAAAAGCACCCCGGTACCATTGCCATCTTCGGTAGCAAACATGGAACTTATGTCCACATCGATATCTAGGGAAAACACAGTCTCCAAACAAGCCTCTGGATTAACAGAACCATTCATGTCCGGTGCATTCACCTCCACGACTTCAAGATTAACTTTATTTGCCTGTTCCACAATCATGAAGAGAAAACCAGCCGCCTGTGAGACATGATGGATCATTTTGTCTTCAAGTCTGCTGGTGAAGCAATCCTCTAGACTCGAAAATGTCACGCTTGTGGCAGTAAATTGAAGGAGAAGGGGTTCTTTAAATGGAATCAAATCCACAAACAAAGTCGGCTCCTCAGTAAATATGGCAGGATCCTCGATTTCGGTGAACATATCTCCATAATCGGAGCCAGAATCATCGCTGGACTCGTCCTGCTCTAGTTCAAGAAGCCTGGTCTCAAAAGGTAGCGATGCAAACAAAAGCTTTCTTGAATCTGGAAGAAGAACAAAATGTATTTTTGTCGTCTTTCGAAGCGCATCATAGGACTTGCACTCCTTCTTCAACGGGTAAGCTATGCTGAGGTTTGCCAACTTACTTCTCTTTCCCGCTCCCGAAACAGCCCATAGCTCTTGAGAAGCGTAAGGAATCTGGGTTCTTGTCTTGTAAGCGTCGATGATACAAATGTCGACCAATGGGGCCCAATTCTTGTAATCCTGGATCTGCAGGGCATCCGAGTAGGGGATTTTATCTGCCGACTCTAGATCATGAAAAAGCTCGGGTATATGCAAATGTCTAGCACTGCCAGCATCGTTCGAGTAGCGTAGGTAATAGCCACTGGAAGCACGATGGAGTGTGAACGTGGTTATGGCGTCTGCGACACGCAAAATGGGTTTATAGGTCAAACTCGAGTTATCGCCGGATACAACAACTGAGTAGATGACGCCAGAGTCGGAAGCAAGGAAAATCTCGTCTTCGATGCCATCTGACTCTGGTAATGCAAAGGATGTAGGGAAGGAGCCGGCATAGTTGAATCTAGCAAACGTGTAGTCCGCCAGAATAACGTTATGGGCGGTGACCACGACGAATTCGGCTGGGAACATAAACAAAAAGCTGCTGTTTCTTGCCAAAGGTATCACAAATATGGGAAGGCCAAATTCGTGTGTAAGTGGGAGCGTCAGTCTTCTGGAACCGTCCGAAAAAGATTCGGAGACATACCACTGGAACAAGGTGATCTCCAAGCGGTTCATTGGGCTGTAGGAGAGGGTCAATAATTGTAGAAGATTCTCTTCGGTTGCGTCACCAGGAGATCGACCAAAACACACATGCAAGATGTTGCCTTCAAGGGGCACGTTGTGGTGGGGCAGAAGCTCCAAGCCCAATTCTGTGCTGTTGCACATGTAGATTCTGAAGACGTTGGCAGCCAGGGCTGAAACCACCGCTAGTCCATTATCGTGAGCAGCCAAAATGGAGCCAGAAGTCTCCATATCGAAGCCAGAGTCTGCAGTAGGAGAAGTCGTTTTCCACCACTGCACCACAAACGGTTTGTATATGAATGTTTGGTCGTCCGGCGGTTTTTGGTCGTGTAGACTTGTTTCTGAGGCGTATTTTGGCATGTAGTAGAGACGAATTAGTAGAAGAAAGCCCAGTTTGAGGGAGACCAAGAGTGAATCTTCCGCCTTTTCACCGCCTGGGATAAGAATGGCATCTCGAAGAGCCGAGGAGAACGGAAACTCAATCCCATTGATGCTGAGCGAGCCCAATTTCACGATAACGTTGACAGGCACAATCTGAGAAGCTCTCTGAGCCAGACCGCTTTCCTCTGCTTTCCACAAGATCTCTCCATCGTCGTCCTCGCTCATATCGTCTCCAAAAAAAGAGTCAGCTTCAGGAGGATGAAGCAGCTGTTCCCGTTCGTCGTTGATACTTCGAGACGGAAGGCCCGTCCACGGTTTGTGAATGTCGACTTTGAAATGTGGGAGAAACCGGAGAATAAGCGGGGAATGGAGGAGCGTCTCCTTGGTGAAGACGGTTTCTGGTTTTGGAGGTGGATCCTCCACGAGCCACGCTAGCGGGTCTGGCTCTGTGGCAGACGGTTCCAAGTCCATGGGAGGCTATAGGGATGTTTTGAACAACGTGGGTGGACGGGGAATTTAAGGATGTTTATCCAGGGTATTGGTGATCCAGGGTTCCAGTTCTGTGGATCCCAGTTCTGTGGATGTGGATTTGAATTATAGGGATATATAGTCTGATATTGAATAATAACAAAATCGTTTGTTTAAGGAGATTTGGACCTTCAGGAGGAGTGTCTGTCCAATTGGCGGTGTGGCACGTCTCTAGGGTATACGTGATCTGGATCGATATCTGTGGATATTGGACGAATTCAATTCCAGAAAGATGGGAATTCCTTCAATTTATAGGTAAATATGTCAACTTATATATGGAATCCTCCGCAGGCACGGTGCAGACTGTTATGACGTGGGGTTCTTGGAAATAGGATTGAGTGGGTAGTAGTTGATATCAGTGCGCATCAGGCCGATATCCAGAGAATGAGATGGAGTGGAGGTTTAGACAATTTAACAATTTCGTCAGAAAAGGGAATTTATTTAAAAAGAAGGAGGAAAGTGGATTTGTTGATTTGGGATTTTCGAAGAATTTGTGGGGTGGTTGTGTCAGGTACGGCTGATGGGCTAATTTGCACCCATTTCTCGGTCTCCATAGTGTTGAGATTCCAGTCAGCATTGAGGGTGTTTAGATAAGTTTCACAGTTGAAAGAGCGTGGTTGATTGATGTTTGGTAACATTGAGTGAATTTAAGGAGATTACGGAGAAATGTGTCAGAAAGTGCCAAACTGTTGATTTCAATGCTGGAGTCCATATGAATCATATTGAAGCCATGTCCAAGGTTTTATATCATTTACCTAACTTTCAATGGAAGTAACACAGAAGAATAGCCTATATATTTACTTTGAACCTAGGTTATCTCAATTGAAAGCATATCAGTGTATCAGCTCCTCTCCAGTCCACCATCTCTATTACTGCAAGGTTACGACAACCCAGCCCAAAGTAGCTAATATCAACCAATTGTACAACTTCCTCTCAAGCATACCGTTTACAGCGTCATTTTTAAAGCATCTGAAAATCATGTTTTTCGTCCAACTACCCCCACTTCACAGTCCTCATTCCACTCCACCTTTACTACTACCACACCATCACCAACCCGCCAGAAAGTCTTTCCATCATTTCTGTAGACTATTATAGTGATGATTTAAATCGCTATATGCTATATCAAGATTGCGCTTTTCCATACTCACAATATTTGAATAGTGATCCACCAGCTTTTAGATATCCATCTCTACCACAAGGCCATGGAAGCCAGTTAATATAAACCGGGAAACAACTCCCCTTAAGAAAAAGCAAAAGTCCTTTTTAAATCTGTTTCACCTAGAAATCATCTTTTATCCAAATTCCACCTTTCCTTCTACCAACTCCACCATCACCATCACCATCACCAACTCCACCACACAACTCCACCACCATCCCAATTCCAAAAACCCAATAAACCCCCTCAGAAACCACCACCTCCAAAACCCAATCCCAAAAATCTAAATCGTCCAAACCTCCCCACTATAAAACCCCCTTCGCGTGGCTGCAAAACTTTCTCAAACTCATACCACTTCTTTTCCTCATGCCCAAACTCACCCTGACTTGGGCGCTCCTTTTCTTCTACTTCCTTGCCGCCGCCCTCTACGGCATCGAGCTGCACGCGTTCGTGGCCTCCTTTGCCCTCCTTCCAGAGGCCCTTCCATGGCAATACGTCCTTCTTTGGAGCTCGGTGCCCCTTGGAGCCACCAGTATGTGAAGACCCGTAGAAAAACAGAAAAATTGGTACTAACCAGAGTCGCGTGCTTGGGAACTCCCTTTTTAGTGGATTTTGCCGGTTCTGTGGCCTCCGTCCAGCTTGGTTTTGTCGTTTGGACCGCTGCTTCGGTGGGTCTTGTTTTTGTCGAAAACATCTTCCTTTTGATGGTCGGCCGGGCCTTGGTGGGCGCCGGGGCCGGGATGGCGATGGCAGGAGGCCTTGTTTACACGTCTCAGATGGCCAAGTTCCGTGGTTTTGCCGTTCTGGCCGCTTTTGTGGGTGGTGTTTGTGGCAAAATGGTGGGACGCGTCGTTGAGGCGATTTTGGAGAGAAACGCTACGGAAAAGTGGCAAATAAAAGCACCGTTTGTGGTTCAGGCCGTCTGGGCGGCGCTTTTGGTGCTTTTGGGCTTCTTTTTCCTAGAGTACCCGCCCTGGCTTCAGTGGAGAGGGTTTCTTGAAAGCGCCAACGAAACACGCTACGCGTTGGCGCCACGGGCTTTTCCCGAAAACGGCCGTCCATGCTCGTGGAAACAGCTTTTGGAAAACCACAAATGGAGCCTTCTGAGGGCGGTTCTTTGCCAGATCTGGCTCCACTTGACCGGCGTGTCTGCGATGGTGTTTTGTCTTCCCGTGCTTCTTCCGCTGTTTCAGCGTGGAGGTTACGGTGACGTGGCGTTTTACGCCGTTCACGGCCTTATGGCGGGAGCAGCGGTGCTAGCGACTCCAGTAAGTCAGTGGGGTTCACGGCGGTTTTTCTTGATGTACGGCTACGGTCTTCTTGGGGGCTCGTTTGCGACGCTTTTCGGGCTATTTATGCATTTCGGGCAGCCCAGCAACGGGGAAATCTTGAATGTTGTTCTCCCTCCTGAAATAGCATCCTGGGGGTTGGCGGTGTTCTTTTTCGTCTTCACCGTGGATGCCCTCTACATCTCGCCGTTGGCTGCCCAGTACACCGTGGAGGTGCTTCCCAGGGAGGCATATTCCAAGGGCATCGGTATTTCTATGGCATTTTCGTGGCTTTTTTACGGAGCCTCTATGTTTGGCGTGCCGTTGGTATTCCGGGCTCTTCAGGAATGGGCGTTTCTCGTACTCGGATTGAGCTGCTTTGCGGGGGCACTTCTTTTGGCATTCTTCCCATGCAAGAAGGAGGAAGAGGTCTGGGAGACGGAAATCCCGACTCCTGTAGCTGCTCCTTTGAAGCCCAAGTCGTCGCTCCATGCCCTGGAAGTACTGGCAGATCCTCCGCTTGTCTTTACTAAACGCAGCTCAGAGTTTCCAACTTTTGGCAAGAACGTCGCCAAATTGCTCCCCGCTCACCAGAAGCTGCTGGAATCAAGCGACCCTGTTCCCTCCAAGGAATTACCGTTGGTGACTGCCAGACAGTTTTCAGAAAACGAGTCCTCTAGTGCCCAGTCCACGGTGATTCTTCAAACCGCCAAAGCCCACCAGAGCGTGAAGCTGCAGCTTGGCTCGCATTTGAACGGCTTGTGGTCGCCCAGTGAAGTCGAGTTTAAAAGACTGGAGGAGCCTGGCATGGATCGCGGTGGATTGAAGGAAGAGTTTGAAGCTCCAGGTCTCTTTGGCGAGGCCGAGCAGCCCGTAGCGCTTTTTGGAAGAAGGCTGGGGAAAAGAGGCCTCCTCAATGCCAATACGGCTTCCTCCTAGGAGGGCTGCTCTTGATGATTGATGTGATTGATGTGATTGATATGAATATATGATTTATGTGTGAGGTGTTGGGATGAATGTTTTAGTGAGGCTTTCGATAACTTAAAAGATTTGCTAAGGCATAAGAAGAGCTCTAGTACTTATTTGATCCAATTGGTGTTGCTCAATTGGCTTGATTGATATATGTCTTTTAGAGATACTCAATTGGTCTCACTTCCCAATACCAAAGGATCAAGCGCTTGAGACGAAAGAAATAGGCAATTGTTTCAAAAATTCCCGTAATTTCGATAAGAAGGAGAATTTGAATCAATTGCTCGAATAATACAGAAGATCAGGATTATCATCACCTCATTCAAATACAAGGTCTACCATAGACTTCCTTCTTCCACACGCAAAACCCCCACCAACATAAACAAAAACTTCAATTTATCCAACAATCAAGTTGAATTAAATTCAGAAAAATCAAAAACTAACAAATTTCTAAAATTCCAAAATTCAATAATCCAGATCGACTCACCCGAGCCCTCCATACCTGCACTCCTGCGACATCAACAACCACCTACTTCTTTATCAAAATGTCCCACAACTACTCCCAGGTGGGCCAGAACGACGTGCCTGACTTGATTGAACAGGACGGTATGTACCGCTAGAAAAATCCCGTTTCAACGGTGTTTTCGGATTCTCGCTAACCCCAGATTTCGCCCCTCCACCTCAAAATCAACAGACTCCTCTACAACCAGATGTTGTAAAGCCACAGGTGCCTGAAGCTGCCAGCAGCATGTTCCAGGTGAGGTTTTACAGTGGCTATTTTGACATAAATACCGAGGAATTCTTTGCTAAAATCAGACTTGCGTTGGATCCGTTCCAGAAAGCTTCCGTGTTGGCTAGTCAGAATGAGGATGAAACCACGGAATTGTACGGTGCCATTTGGGTCACCGCCACGCTTATTTTCCTTGTTTTCGTGTCGTCGACGGGCGCCAACATCGTGTCCCATTGGCTCTATTTGGGAGACGAAAACGGCGGAAAGTACGAATACGACTTTGACCGTTTGACCGTGTCCATGTCGCTTTTCTACGGCTACATTGCGCTTGTTCCGCTTGCGTTGTACGCTGTGACCACGTGGTGGTTGAAGTTTGCCGATAGACTCTCGTTGACCCGCTTGGTGTCCATTTACGGCTATGCTAACGTGCTCTGGGTGCCGCTTACGGTGATCAACTTTGTTCTTGTGGTATTCGTGAGCAGCAAGAACCACAAGGTGCTTTTGAACGTGTTTGAGTGGGTTTCTGTGTTGCTCAGCGGCGCTGTGACGGGCCTCAGTATCATCTTGAAGGTGAAACCGGTGATCCTCAAGAACTCCTTGGATCTTGCCGAGGGCAACGTCGAGCAAGGAACGAAAAATCACCACGTTTTGGTGCTTGCGCTCTGCCTTGTCCACTTGGCCTTTACGATTTTGGTCAAAATCTCGTTCTTTGGCATAAACTAAGCTACGTCAGTTGAGGTACCTATGGTGGAGAACACGACGGGGCCTCTTGCGCCGACCAGCAATGCAAATGTGGTACTGGATCCAGGGAATCTCGTCAACCTCGCTTAAATTGACTCGTAAGTACGGGTTGACATGGAGAAAACGGCTGATGAGATCGCCTGCAATCCCTTCCAAATGCCGTGAACTGGGATAAGCTCCGGCAAGGATCTTCTCGCTGTATGTGGCCCCGTCGGATGCAAGGAACGGCCGTTTGCCTGTGAGGAGTCTGTAACATACCACACCGAACGACCAGACATCCGTTTTGTACGTATATGGCTGTGACAGAATCATCTCAGGTGACATCCAGCCCCGAGTACCGCCATACCCTGTATTTGCTTCATGCGGGTTGATGGCTACGGCAATTCCGAAATCGCCGATCTTGACCACACCATTGGACAGCAAGAAAATGTTGCTTTCCTTGATGTCTCGGTGGATCACACCTTGGTTATGGATGTGGTTAAGCCCCAGGGCGATTTGGCTGATGTACCACGCTGCTAAGGACTGGTCAATCCGGTAGTGAGGCGCCAGCTTGATCTGATCCCGCAAAGTGCCGCCGCCATAGAACTGCTGGACAATGTTCAAATGCGTTGGCGTGCAATAGAGGCCCAAAACCACCGCTACGTTTTTGTGTGACATGAGCGATTGGAGCTCGGGCTCAGCAAGAAGCTTCAGGAGTTTCTTCTTGCCCAATGGTATCACCTTGATGGCACACACCCGACTGGTAACGAGATTGCGAGCCTTGTGGACCTGGCCATACCCGCCCAGGCCAATTTGGCAGATAAGCCTGTAATCTTCGGGAGACTCCGTATTAAGAAAACTTAGGCCCGGCTCAGGACTCGGAGGACGGCTGCGACTACAAGGAGCTGGAGGTGGAGAGACGGAGGAGGTTTGCGAGTTCAATTCTGCGTTTAAACCCTCGTGCAAGCCCATGATCAGGCTCTGGAGAATTCCTGTCGAAGGAAACAATGGAGAGATACCTCTTGCGCTGTCCATGGTGTGGCCAGAGAAAAGAAGTGTTGTAGAAGCCTGTCACAAAGACAAGCGCGGTTCCAATGGGGGGGTGTTCCAAGGTCAAAGATTGTGACAGCGGGGGTTCCTAATATTTCGGATGGAGAGAGATTTTGCTCGAGGGCCCTGGGTGTTTTGAGTATACTGTCTCTGTTGTTGTTCGTTTGCGTCGTTCTATACCAATTTTGCAGCCATTTCAGGTTGGGGGAAAATGAGCAAATTGAGGCCCTTTTTGAGCGATGTGGCATTTTTTGGCATTTAATCGTCAAAAAAAACCCGAATATACCCAAAATCCCTCCAAAGCTCCAACCCTTCTAAGGGCTCTTCCTTCCCACGCTCGTGGTGAAGCCCTAAGGACGTGCGCGGACCAGACCATCGCGACTATATAAAGCAAAGATTTCCATTTTTCTCACCACATTCAAACCACATCTGCAGATCTGTGGAAAGTGGCGAATCAAAAGTATGTTCCTCATATAAGGGCGAAGATTATTTGCATTTTACCAATTGTTCCAACTGAATGTTCCGGGTTGACAACCGCATTATCGTTAAGTTTCAGCCTTGTATGAGCCCACCAACATCCCAAGCTTGTTACTAATCATCAGTGTATGTTTTCACCTCAGTTGTTTTCATGACGAAACTTGTGACCGGGCGGACATAACGCTCCACTGGCCCCTCTTTGTACAATTAGGGAGGAGTCACGTTTCTGTGTACATTTTTTTGAAGCGTTGGTCAGTGGGAGTTGATGATAGGTCTTTTTCTGACTCGATTCCAATCTTGGGAAGGTACTAACCCGTAGAGGCATGCTCTGATTTGCCGCTTTTCACACGTCTGCCGATGTGTGGCTCATGCTAGCCAGAATGATGATGTTCATATATTCACACTGTACTAGGGGCTCTGCCTCGCTGACTACAAAAACACAAAACTGATTTAATGACTCTGACATGGCAGCTTGCAGCATACTCGACTTACTGGAGGTTTGTTCTTTTGATGGACGTCTCCAGGTTCTCTCACTTCACCTATTACCTTGTGCTTGATTCAAGCACGCTTGATTGGTTGGTTCGGATTGTTTTTCTGAATTGTCAGATCAACCGCCAGACCAACCAGCTAAACATCAAAAAGCCCACCCTTCTTCAACTACATCCATCCCATGCCCTTCCCACTAAGTGGTCTGACTTTGGCTGCGAAAAGAGTATACCACTTATTTCTCGCCACCGAGCTGCCACAAAACCAAAAACACCTCACCACAAACCTTTTAAGCTTCTCCTCCACCCCATCAACAAAAAACCCCAAATATCATCCTCTAAACCGCCGTTTCTGATACCTGGAAAACCGGCGCGCCTGCACACAAGCACATCAACCTCTGCTACCGCTTTTGTCATTTTCAAGAACCAAGCTACAATTCGTTCCTTCAAGCTACACACATCCAGGCGTTTTAGCAGCGTGTTTTCTGCATTTGCATTCCTCACATGCCACTAATACTTCGGCGGCTCGGCCCGCTAAGGCTCATGAGGCTCAATCTTCGACATTTTTCACTCCTACCGAATCTACGATGTACGCTACTATCCACTTCCAAGCCGCCCAGAGCACGCCAATTTGTCCGAAACGCGTCCTCCATGGCCAGAACGGCCACATCGTCCAAAAAAGAGCTCAAAATTCCGCAATCTGAGCGTGTAATCCAGGACCTAGATCTCCAGAACCGCTACATCGATCAACTACGAAATACGCTGTCTTTTACCAACGAGGATTTGACCGCAATCAGCGAATTGTTTACCCAGGCCGTGGAGCTAGCCTCCAGCGACTTATCGGAGGAAGCGTACCGCTTTGTGGTGCGTCTATGGCTTGCTGTTTTCAAAGAACGCAGAGGAGGGCCTAACCTCGAGAAAATCTTGCTCAGATCCAGGGGCAAGGTGGCAAATCTTTGCGTTAATAATCTAGACTACAAGCTGTACCTTGAATGCACCGGAGTGCTTCCAAAAACACCGTTGTGGGCAGATACGGTGGCTCAAACTCTCCAGTTTCTGCTTCTGAACAAAGGCGAGCTTCAGTTCAGCAGCTCCAGCATCACCGGGTACCTCCGGGGGCTTGAAAGCACGGAGAACAAAAGGAGGATGTTGGCGACTTTTCTCCGGAAAGCGCTTCTTTACTCCCCACTGAACCACGACTTCGCCAGAATCCTCACTGCATTTGTCAAATTCGCCAACGACGTCGGCGACGGCGATCTCCTTTTAATACAACCAGAGCACGCCGTCTACCGCAAGGCACTCAGCATCTTGAGCAGGCCCAGAGGCTCCTCCTCGGTGGGCAGCCATATCCATTTAATCGAGGGGGTGCTTTTAAGAAGCGAATACGGCAACAAAGCCGTTTTGTCCAATCTCCTCACGACGCTTCTGCTGGCTACAGTGACCAAAAGACCGTCGATCGCCTTGGAGTACTTCAAGTTCAAGGAAAACTTGAGTCTGGGCTCGTACAAGGTGAACGAGTACCTTACCGAAAACGACCTTCTGACGGCCATGTGGGCGCTTTTCCTCAGCAGCAAGTACCAGGAGTGCTTGGAGCTTTACCTGAAATACCCTACTCTCCATGGCGAGGAGCAAATCGACATTTTCCTTCGAATCAGCGAAAAAACGAAAGACTGGCTGCATTTGCAAAAACAGTTCGAAGACATGTACGGCCAGGGCGATCTCCCGTACGTCCAGCACTACGCCATTGTGATGAACGCCTTGGCTTCCATCAAGGTTGTCAAGGAGGTCGACGAGCTCTACGAACAGCTTCTCCAGAGAAACTTGACTCCAACCTGCGAAATCCACGCAGCAGTCATAAAAAGCCGTATGGCCGTCAAGGACTACGACGGGGCGCAGGCGAAGTTTGAGGATTTTCTTGAAAAATACGAGAACGGCGCTGTGGCAGAAGGAAGTGTGGCTAGAGTCCATGCGTTGATTTTCGATCTCCATCTCCACACAAGCAGTCTTCCTGATTTGATGAATGCGCTTCAGCAGGTGATAAAACGTCAGAAAACAAGCCTGGTGCCGTTGATCGACACGAAGCTTCTCTGCGATGTCATCAGTGCCGTTGGAGCCAATTACGGTGTTCGTGAGTTGGACCAGCTCTGGGAGATTGCTGAGCGATTTTCCATGAAAACAGAGGAGGTTTACGAAAAAACCATCAATGCACTTACGAGGTTTGGCGAGTACGAAAGAGCCGATGCGCTTACGTTTGAAGCCCAGTTGGATTCGCTTGTTCCGTTTACAAGCTCACTCATCGCTAAAGCTCAACTTAAAAACTTGAGAAGCTGGTACAATGCATCCACGGACCGGGATTTCAAGCCGTTTTTGGCTGCCAAAACAATGACGGTCTTGCGGCGTCTCGACCAGGGCAAAATGTCGTTGAAGAACAGGTCCAATTTACTCACCGAGGCCATCAAGTTTGAGTTGTCTTTGAACAGAAGAAAAACGGCCAGAACGTACTTGGACCAGGCGAAATCCTTGGAATCTGCCACCGAACAGCACTACCTCCCGTTTTTGAAGTACTACTGCCAGGCCGGATCCTACAAAGGTGCCAGTACTGTTTTGGAGCTCTACCGAGAAATGGCGGCTGAAAAGATCGAAATGACGTCCAAGACGTATGTCTACTTGATCAGAGCGTTGATTGAAATCGACAGAGCCAACTCCGACAACTACAACAATTCCTACAAGTTGTTGGAGTCTGTTTTTGAGCTTTACGGATTGTCGATGTTTGAGCATCTCAAGCCTTTGAGAGCCTCCAGTGGAGATATGCACCGTCACGCCGAGAATCTCTTGAAAATTGTTACGACGTATGTGACCGCCACCTCGAGCCTGATTCACCTGAACATGGATCTTGTGGTGCACTTTCTCAACCAAATGAGGGACAGACTTGGCGATCGAATCCCGCTTCGTTTCAGATTGGCGATTTTCAAGGAAATGGGTATTCTTTACCGTTTGGGCGGCGACAACACCACAGCGAAAAAGATGATCCTCAATGCTCTTGAAGAGCTCAACGACATTGCAGACAATTACAGAAAGAGTGTTTCAAATAACGCTTTTCCTGCTCAATTACCAAAGCTTCTCCAATTGGATTACAGACAGATTGTGGAGGTTTTGCTTCCGGTGTTCCGTGAGCTCAAAACTCCTCCAGACGAATACGAAAAGCTAGCCTTATCGTTGTTGGATCGCAATGTTCACCTAGCAGGTCCCTTATTCCGTCCAATTATCGAGCACATCATGAAAGGTGAACCCAGTGAAACCAAGGTCAGAGCAATTCTCGATATCTGTGAACGTTTCCTTGTTTCAGGAACCTGGGTCACCGCCAACATCGAAAAGAAGCAGCAGTATGTCTACAAATTGTTCATTCTCTTTCTCACCAGACGGATGCCCGAGAAGAGGATTCTCGAAAACTACAGCATATTCAACAAGTACTACAACGTCCAAAGCATAGACGAGTTGAGGAAGGAATTCAAAAACACCACTAATTACGCCGGGGAGTTGCAACAGGCTCTAGACGAATATGGCCGTCTCACCACCTTCAGATGGAAAATTCCCCAGCTTCTCAAGGACCCCCACAAGTTTTTCCTTCCTGGACGAAGCATCTCCTCCAAAAACGTCATGGACCCCAAAATGACCGCAAAGTTATACGCCTTTGTCGGGAAGTACAGTGAGGACGACCGGACCAAAGCATTCAAACTTTACGAGGACTTCCCAGACACCATGGAGTACCTCTTGTATTATGGACAGGCCAGAACACGGCTCCAAGCATTCAGAAACGAAATCGACGAGATCCAACCGCCTCTGGCATCGTCGGAAAACGAGGGAAGAAAGTACAGAAGGTTCCGGACGTACCGTGTATTGCGGAAGTCGATGAAGCTTCTCTCACGCTAAGCATCCCCAAGTGTTCCCCCACGTCGCTACAGTGACACCACCATTCGCATGCTGTGTCGGCTCGCTAGCTGCTGATGCAACCTCATGTATATAGACGCAATGCTAGTTACTCGGACTTTTTCTTGGGCTTCTTCACCTCGGGAAACGTGAAGGTCAGCTCCGTAGTGGTGCTTCCGTAGAGCAAGGGCCCGACCCAGGGCTGGATGTTCCACTCCAACCGAAGAGTAGCGTCTCTGCCTCTAAACGAACGCTCCACGTCCCAAACAGAGTACTTTGATCTCTGGTTCTTCAAGTGCAACACCGCGTCCTCGGGCGACGTGATGATCTTGTCCCAGTACGTGACCTTGTTGGAGGCCTTGTCGGTCTTTCCCTCGTATTCTGCTGTCAAGTAGACAAACACCTGTTTCGTGTTCCAGTTAAAAAGAGAGGTCAAGTCGGCGTCCAAGTCAAACTGGATCTTGGAGTTCTCCTTTGGTTTGCCGCCCACGGCGCCGTATGCAAACAGGTTCTTCAACGAAGCGTTGGCCTTGATGTTGGATATCAGGGACGTGTCGATTCTCCAGACATCGTCTTTGAAGAGCTGGAGAATTGAGAGGAACACGACCAAGGCAGCAGCAACAGCAGAAGCCGTCAACGACTGGTTGACCACGGCCTGGCCTCTTGAAAGTAGACTGAACATGTGGTTGATTAATTGAGTTGGTGAGGTGGTGAGTTTTCTGTTGAGGGAGGGTCTGTGTATGCAGGTCACCTTTTGCAGCCACCACCAACGTCACAAGTTCTCTTCAATTGAAGTGGGTTTGGAAATTGGTGATTGAAGTGTCGTTCAATTCTTCAAGGATTGTGTTTTGAAGGAGCTAGGAGCTTTCAGGGTGGCATAGAAAACCAGCCACAGGTATAGTAGTACCTCTAGATCCATCAACCAACGACATTAGAAGTATTGCAATGAAGAAATCACCACCAACAGCTCTATCATTCAGAATCACCTCATACCTTAATCACTTAATCAAAACCAGGCTGAATTGCCCAGCCCAGATCCCAATTCTTCCTCTAACTCCCCCATTGGTCACCTAATTTCCAACCTTCTGGAGGTACTCCTGGTGGAGCTTCTCCTGCTGCTGCTGCTGCTTCGTCAATTTCTTACGCATGCTCTTGGTCACCTCCTCGCCAGCAGCCGTCTTGGTAGGAAGTCCCTGCTCGTCCCACTCAGAGTACAAACTAGTATCCTTGAAAAGATCCTGTGGAGGCACCTTGGCCTTTTCGAGTCTCTCCTGCTCCTTTTTAGCGTTAGCGGCAGCCTGCTCCTGCTTCTTCTTCTCCTTTTGGAGCGCCTGCTCCTTCTTGAGTTCTTGCTGTTTGAGAAACTCGGCTCTTTCCTGCTCGTTGAGGAACTTCACCAAAGCTCCACCGTTGGGCCTGTCGTCGAGGGAAATGCCGAGGTTGATGAGGTCAGCACGCAAGGCGTCGGAGGCCTGCAAGATGGCGGACGATTCAGCCTTGTTCTTGGCCAATTCACGAACAGTGTCTCTGAACTGAGAAAGCGCCTTGACGTATGGCATAGCGATTTCCTCAGAAGAACCACCGGAACCGCTTTCGGCACCGTCTTCCCAGCCCAAACCGTCGGATCTGGCAGGGAAACCGAGGATATCGAGGATTTTCACGATCCACTTGGTGATCGCAAGCACAGGCTCAAGACGCAACTCGTTTTCGCCCGTCACCGTCGACTGGATGTAGGTGTTGGTTTTGGAAATCAATTCCTGGACCACTCTGAGCACAATGGGCGTGGAGAGGTTGTCACAGAAAGCAGCGTGAGCGTCGTTTTGGGCCTGAGCCAAATCAGCCAAAAGCGCCTTTTCCACGTCGCCAAGTCTCTTGGAAACATACTGGCCCAGCGAGACGGCGTGTCTATAATCGGAGTTCAACGCACGGACGTTGGTGAAGAACTTCAGCAAAGTCAGCTCGTAGGCCTTCACCTCGCTGATCAAGGCGTCCTTGAAGTCAATGGGCTTGTCCCAGTTGCCAAAGGCGAAAACAAGCCTGAGTTGTCTGGCAGAATGGGTCTCCAACGCCTCTTCTATGGTGATGAAGTTTTTCAACGATTTGGACATTTTCTGGCCCTGGATGTGCAAATGGCCATTGTGCATGAAGTAGTTGATCCACTGCTTGTTGTTGAAGCAGGCTTCCGACTGGGCAAGCTCGTTGTCGTGGTGGGGGAAGCACAAGTCGACTCCTCCGCTGTGAATATCGATAACTTCACCCAAAATGTCCGAAGCCATCACCGAACATTCAATGTGCCATCCTGGTCTGCCAGGACCCCATTTCGAATCCCAGGCAGGCTCACCAGGCTTGGAAGCTTTCCAAAGAGCAAAATCCGCAGGCAGTTTCTTGGAAGTGCCGTCTAGAGACAAGGAGCCTTCTCCATCGTTGATAAGCTCCAACAGGCCCTTGTTCCAGGGCTGCAACTTGGCGTAGTCGTGGTTGGGGTCGTTTTCAAAACGCACCGTGTCGAAATACACCGATCCGTCCTTGGTGGCGTACGCAAAACCGTTGCTGATAATCCTCTCCACAAATGCTATAATGTCAGGAACATACTCGCTGACACGCGTGGTGACGGTGGGCTGGAGCACATTGAGCCTGTCCATGTCCTGGTTGAACTTGTTTTCCCAGAAAGCGGGCAATTTTCTGAAAATCTCCGGGTCTGTGACGGTGGAACCGTGTTTTTTGTCCAAACTGGGCACCAGGACGTCTTTTACCGCCGCCAAAAAGCGCTTGATATCCGTTTCCGGCTTGAAAATCGCCTGGTGGGCATCACGGGCCGCCTTGGCGTACATGGGGAGCTTGGGCTGCTCGACAGCCAATTCCTGAAGATTCAAGGAATCAAGCCATGCCACCAAACCAGGCAACTCGGCATCAAAACCGGCAAGATTCTTCGCCACGTACTCCTTCAAGTACGTCTTGGCGTGTTCTAGAAGCACCTCGTCCACCTCCTTGTACTGGGCCTCCATCTGCTCAAACAAATACTCGTGACGTGCCGCCACAATGATCTTATCATCAATATCAGTCACATTCTGGACAAACTCCACGTTGTAGCCAAAGTAGTCCTGCAAAATACGACGACAAATGTCGCTGCACACGTAGTTCCTGGCGTGGCCCATGTGGGCGTGGTTGTACACGGTGGGACCACAGCAGTACCACGTTATCTGGTTGTGGTTCAAAGGCACAAAGGTCTCCTTGTTCCTGGTGAGGGAGTTGTAGAGCTTCAAGGCTGGCTTTTCGCCTGCAGGTACTTTGGGAGGGTACCAAGGCGGCTGGGTGACTTTTCTTGCTGCTGTGGTGGTACTCATGGCTAGACGAGAGAAGAGTTTTCTGACCATGGGTTGGAAAATCTCTTGATGGGGAGGATGTAGGCGGGGTCACGTGATGGCGAGACGAATATTGGGATTTTGACGGGGATGGGGAGAGATTTTTTCTTTGGAGGGGGTGGGGTGGAAGGGTTTGAGGGAAACGGGAGGATTGGGTTGGAGGAGGGGTGTGGTTTTGTGTGTTTTGGTGCTTCCATGGTGCATTCGCGAGGTGCTCAGTTAGTGGTGGGTTTGATATTCGGTTTGATATTTGGATTCGAGGGAGGGTTCTCGAGGAAAAGGGGTTTAATTAGAAGGGTTTTGTGGATTTGAGGTGATAGAGTGGATTTGAGCCAGTGGGGTGCCTTTTGTTTGAGGTTTGGTGGTCATGGTACGATGGTAGTATGGCTGCGAAACCATAGGTGGATGGACCATGGTAGGGTAATTGGGGGGTGGTAAGAGGAGGGGGTTGATAGCAGGAAACGGAGGGATAGGTCGATTCTTAAGAGAAAGGTACTGTTTCTGGGAAGCCAATTGAGATGACTAAAGGGGCACCTTCCTTTGTAACCACATAAGGAGAAGTGGAAATGGTACTTCGATCATCAAGAATGAAAGGAAAAAGTAGAAGACGAATATTCGTGGATCCAGTGTTTGAGAATTGGGCTGTGGTTTGGGAAGAGCAGGAAGCTTTTGTAAGATGTACATCTCCATCACAGTAGTTAATGTGAGATAAGGCACCTTTACCTTCAACAATTCAGTCAAAACCACCAACCAAAAGCAAGGACTGGCTCCTAGTCAATTCGATTCAACCGATTCAGCAAATCAGTGCATCAGTGATTTAGAAATTCTTCCTGGATAGAGGGTAATCGATAACAGTATACGGTATACCTCTACCTCTTCTAGACCAGTATACCGGGATCAGCAAGAGACGGCCAACCGAAAGCATCTTGTTGATACTCCCACCGAACAATTGGATACCTTGATCATATTATTCATCATCCTAATCATACAGATTAGAACCACTACGAGTGGATGCCTGGCATCACCAATCCTTCATGTTAATATCGCTGGAAAGTCAGAAAAAAAGGTTGTTTGCATGTCGAGACAGACCCATAATGAAACTAGGCGTGTTTCGGTGCCTGCCCCACTCAAACGCAAATTATATCATCATCCTCCAACATACTGTTGATTGTGGAGTTTTCGATGGATCAGCGCGTGCTTATATAGTGGCACTGGGTGCACGGGTTTTGGACCCTGCCACTACTATAGCCATTAGAGATATAATAGAGGGCAGAGTAACGTTGTTTTGAGAGTGAAAGGCTGATCTGGGGGCCCCTTCGTGTTCTATTAAGATTCTGGTGTCGAGGGCTTCAGCCCTAATGTGCCACGTGACCAGTACACCCCAGCTCAAGCGCTCACCACCGCGGCAGCTTAACTATGGTGAGCAGCCTATCTGCAGTACGGAAACCTCACACAGTGAGCAGCCTTCAGTACAGTGCAGCGAGAGATGGTGAGAAAAAGCGCATTATCTGCAGTACCATCCACAGGCAGTGAGGGTTGGAAAAAAAAAAATTTTATGCTGGAAAAGAAGCTTTCTTAGATTCTCCAACTTTTTCCACACACGAATCATGTCTACCACCGTGAAAACCGCCAACTGGAGATACGTCGAGTCCGGCCGTATTGTGTTGATTGACAACTCCAAATTGGCCACCATCGTTGAGATCATCGACCAGAAGAGAGTATGTAACCTCCGTCGAAAACGCCCATTTTCCCAGATATCGAGAAGCCAAGCACACCACCGTGTTCTCTGAACCAAGACGAACACAACGGTGCTATTCCCACGTCCAAACTCCCACTCCACGTCAAGATACCCCGAGATCCCGTAATCCATCAAATCCTGTTAAATCCCCCTTCCGATATCAACAACCCCCTTTTGTACATTATACTAACTGCCAGGTCTTGATTGACGGTCCCGCCATCGAGAGACAGGCCATCCCTTTGAACAAGGTTGTGTTGACCCCCCTTGTGTTGGAGAGATTGCCAAGAGGTTCCAGAACCGCCACCGTTAACAAGAAGTGGGCTGCTGCCGACATTGACGGCAAGTGGGCTGCCACCTCTTGGGCCAAGAAGTTGGCCGTCAGACAGAGAAGAGCCAACCTTTCTGACTTTGAGAGATTCCAGGTTATGGTGTTGAGAAAGCAGAAGAGATTGGCCGTCTCTAAGATCGCTGCCAAGGCTTAAACATATATAATACACGGTAATTGCAGAGGCCAGAGCACGGCTCTTGTGTAGTAGGTTGGAGGAGTTCCATGAGGTACTCAGTGATGAAGTCAATGAAGTCAATGAAGTTCATCTGAAAATTCAAAGTTTTGATGGGTTTTCAAAAGTACTAGGTTGATAATTTGATTAGTTCATCGTTTCATGTTCATTTGACTGTGTTCAAGTATTGTGGTGGAGCTTTAGTATGGAAAGGTATGGAGTGAAAAAGTCACCGTAAAACACCTCCACACAATGCTGTCCCGTAAATGCTTCAAGAACAATGGAATATGACATAAATGGCCCAAACATTCGATTTTTCTTCATATCTAATCTCATCACCACTCATTATCAGAATTAACTACGTTCTCATCCACCAAACTCACCAATATCACAACCTCATTTCTACAAAAAGCTTACCAAAAGTGCCCCACCAGCTCACTATCAACAACTCTAATGTTCTATTTACACGTTCTCACGAGCCGAAACGCACAGCACCCGCCGCTATGTTCATGTGATGGCGCAGTGTCTGGCAATTCAGTATCGTGGTGGGATCCAGAAAGTGAGATAACCAGCAATTAAGCCAATATCTCCAACAAAAAACCCCTTCTAATTTTTCAATCTCTTCACTGAAATTGGCGAACTGAAAAAATGGATCGAAATGTGCAAAAGCGATTTCAAAACCGACTTAAGCGATTTAAGCGATTAACCGCCATCTCAACATCCAAATCCACCACCAACCTCCAAAACTTCAAACTTCAAACCTCCCGCTTATTTCTTCTTTCTCTCCTTCTCGGCCTCCGCAATCAACTCCCTCTGCAACTGCGGCGACGTCTGGGCGTACTTCAAAAACTCCATCGTGAACTCACCCTTACCCTGGGTCATGGCTCTCAAACTCGAAGAAAAACCAAACATCGAGTGCAACGAACACTCCGCCGTCAAGGTCACCTCGTCCTGGGTATTAGCAGTTTCGGTGATAATACCACCCAACTTGTTGATCAAACCCACAACGGGACCCTGAGCCTCAATGGGAGCAGTCACCTCCACAGACATAATGGGCTCCATGATCACAGGGTTACAGTTGAGGAAGGCCTGCTTGAACGCACCGTAAGTGGCCAAACGGAAAGCCAACTCAGAAGAATCCACCACGTGAGTCTGACCATCGTTGATGTGCATTCCCACACCCATGACCCTGTGGCCGATCAAAGGACCCTTTTCCAAGCAGTCGTCGAAGGCCTTGACACAGGCAGCGAGGTACTTTTCGGAAATCTTGCCGCCCACAACGTGGTGAGTACATTCGTTCTTTTCCAAAGGCTTCATGTCTCCCATGATACGACCGTACTGACCAGCACCTCCAGACTGTTTTTTGTGGGTGTAGTCGTAGGTGGTAGGCGTGGTGATGGTCTCTCTGTAGGTGACCTGGGGCTTTCCGGTAACACAGTCGACGCCGTACTCTCTTCTCATTCTCTCAACGTAAATTTCAAGGTGGAGCTCGCCCATTCCGGAAATAATCGTCTCCTTGGAGTCGGCGTCAAAGTGCACACGGAACGTGGGGTCCTCCTTCTGGAACCTGTTGATGGCCTTGGAGAACTGGGCGGTTTCTTTACCCTTGGGCGTCAACGAAAGCGAAATCACCGCTTCAGGCACAAACATCGAGCTCATGGTGATGTGGCGGTCCAGATTCTGCCCAATAAAGGTGTCTCCAGAAGCACAGTCCACGCCGAAAGTAGCACAAATCTCACCAGCTCCAACTTCGTCCACATCCTCCATGTCGTTGGAGTGCATTCTTACCAAACGGGAAACCTTGACCCTCTTGCCGGACTTCAAGTGGTTGATAAAAGCGCCCTTCTTGAGACGGCCCTGGTACACACGAATATACGTAAGTTGTCCGTAACGGCCCTCCTCGAGCTTGAAAGCCAAACCGACAAAAGCCTCTGCAGAAGAAGGAACAAGGTTGATGGGCTGCTCCTCGCCGTCCACAAGCTCAAGGCCCGTGTTGAGCACCTCGTTGGGCTGCGGAAGGTAGTCTACAACAGCGTCCAAAACAGACTGGATGCCCTTATTGGCCAAAGCAGAGCCCATAAGCACTGGGGTGAATTTTCTCGCAATCGTCGCCCGGCGGATCGCCTGCTTGATCTGCTCCGTCAGCGGCTCCTCGCCTTCAAGGTACAAATCGGCGATTTCCTCGTCCACGTCCGCCAAGGTCTCGATCAAAGTGGCTCTCTTCTCCTCCACCAAATCCGCCAAATCCGCTGGAACCTCGGCCTCCCGGATAATTTCGCCCTGGGAGCCCTCGTAGTAGAGCGCCACCCTGTCGATGATGTTCACGGCGCCCTTGAGCTCCTCCTCGGCACCAATAGGCACCTGGATCGCCGCAGCTGGAGTCTTCAACTTGGCGTTGATCTGCTCAATCGCCCGCCACGGGTTGGCGCCCATTCTGTCCATTTTGTTGATGAAGGTGACACGTGGCACGTTGTAACGGCGCATCTGGCGGTCCACCGTGACCGTCTGGGACTGAACACCGGAAACAGCACAAACCACCAAAACCGCTCCGTCCAAAACACGCAACGCACGCTCCACCTCGATGGTGAAGTCGATGTGGCCCGGCGTGTCGATCAAGTTGAAGTGGTACGGCTTGTTGTCCTTGTCCCACGAGCAGTACGTGGCGGCTGACTGGATGGTGATGCCCTTTTCTCTCTCGAGGTCCATGTGGTCCATTTTCGCTCCCACGGCGTCTTTTCCCCGGACCTCGTGGATCGCCTTGATCCGGCCCGTGTAGAAAAGAACACGCTCCGTGAAGGTGGTTTTGCCCGAGTCGATGTGAGCGGAAATACCAATGTTTCTGAGTCTGGAGGCCGATGCGATGTCTCGCTCAGGAAGGTTCTTGTTGATTTCGTCGAGGACGACTTTTTCCTGTTCGTACGTTTGGGGAATCGTCTTGAGCTCGTTGAGACGCTGGGGCCACGTGCTGAAACGACACGCGGCCTGGCGGCGACAGGCGCTTCCGAGACTTCGAAGGAACATAATATTGTTGTTGGTGAAAAATTGTCGCGATAATTGTGATGGTGGGGTGGTGGGGGAGGGCAAGTGGGGCACGTCCAAAACAAAAATTAAAAATTAAGAGAGTAGAGATGAAGAGGTAAAAGTGTTTTTTTTTTATTTACTTAAGGGGTGGCTTGGTAGGGTGGTGGGGTGGTGGAGTGTGGTGATGGAGTGTACCTCATAGTTTTTCACTGGTGCGAGGGAGGCCAGTCTGATGGAGGGGTGGGATCAGTGATCTGGAGGATTTTTCTATTTTTGAAGTCGTAGGCGTGCCGTTTGCATTTTCTTGTTCTTTTTTATGTTTTTGGGTTTCTTTGCTTTTCTGTCTCTTTGGTCTCACATAGTGGACCTGACTGTGGGGGTGGTTTGGTGGTATGCCAAATGCCAACTGGGATGAGATTTTACAGAAAAGACAAATCAGCGCAATGTATTCTTATATTATGAAAGATTTGGGGAAAAGGGTGAAAAGCGGGCTGTTGATGAATGATACATCTGGTACGGTGCTCTAGGGGCCCGGGCTGGAACAGAGGTGTATGGAGCTCATGTTGGCCATACAAGAAAAATGGTCCCGTCATTAAAATCATGTCATTTCTTGTCTTCCTCAAATTCAACTGCTATGGTTAGTGCTTAATTGTGCTTTTCGGAAAAATGGATTTATAGTTCGGGTTTGATAAGCTCCAGAATTACATTGACTCAAAAGGAATTCACCATAAACAGATCGTCTTCTTTTAAAATTACCACCGTTTGGCCAAATTTTCGGAGCTTAAGTCGCTCGTTGATTGTTATTGTATGATTAAGGAAAGTGCCCCAGTTGATCTTCAAACAGAGGTGTAATGTCGCTTTCATTCTGATCATTTCTGATGCAGCCGTCCCGAAGGCAAGCTGATCAGCCGTTCACTAGATCAGTTTCAAGAAACCCGAATTTCCACTAAGATAGCTTGCATTCAAAGCGAATCGTTTATGAAAGCATTGCAGTTTAGTGGAAGCCAACCCACATTTCAAATATAAAGAGACGTTGATTACGAAGTGCTTATCATTCTGGTGATTCAATTTTTCTCCCCGGCTAATAAACTCAAAACTACATGTCCCTAGGAAATATTTACTGGTGTCTCTGCTCAGCATATTATACTCCAAAGCTCCATCCACTACTACAACCATTATGATCACCGCACTACCTTGAACTACCCCAGGATCCCCCAAACTACAGCCGTAAAATGTCGCTTGGTCCCTTCGACTTACGAGGGTGGTGCCGACCGGCTCCTCGCATGCTAGACCCGTAGGCCACCTGTTAAAGCCGCTTGTCGCAGGCGTCAGTGGTGGAATGTCGCGGTAGAAGGAGGTGTCACGTGGAAAGAACTACCGACTTTCCCAAGCAGAGCATTCCCCATTGGGCGATCAGACCTACCGATCGAGCCCTTCAAATGCAGAAGCAGACGCCGGCCTTTGACTATGCTGATCTACGTGCTGTGTGTCGCCGTGAGACACCAATGTCTCACTGGGGTCATGTGCTCCATGTCACGTGACCATGTCAACCCTTTTTTTGCTCGCGAGGCAGCATCTTCTCCGCATTCGATGGAAGCTTCGCTTAAAGGGGCACCTTTGTTATGCACCCACCGATGCACATGCATCACCATACATTCCCCGATTAGGCAAAGGCTCACACTGTACGCCTATTCGAGTCATCATCTCAAACCCGTCTAAGCGAAAAAGGATTCAATCCTACAGTCATGAGGTTAAGTGGGCAAATACCCCATTTCGACTCTGCAACATGTGTTTAACCGAGCTCGTAAAAACCTAGCAAACCCGCCCTAAGCCTCTGGTTCTCTGTTTCTTTTTTTGCAACCACAGTGTGGATAGACTTTCAGCAATTGGCCCATTGATCAAGAAATCATGTGTCGTATATTTCAAAAATAGTACATGTTTTTACCGAAACGAGAAATGGCCCCTATGTCACCCAAAAGCAGGCTGATCCACAATCAACGAACACAAAGATGAATGTTCAATAATTGCCGAAACACAGGGATTATTATTAAATTCCACTAATGCGTGTTTTGACGATATCGAGGTTGCTGGTGTTATTTTTTTCGTATTTGTGTCCCCCGATTTTTCGTAATGTCGTGCAACACCAAGCAGGCCATTCTAGAAATAAACTTCGAAATAAACTTCAGGCTGAAAATATCCCGTGAATTGATAAGAAGCCTCATTGGATAGATACCATTGATCAATTATTTATAGATACCAATTGATGAATTTACGATTGATATCAATTGATCAATACATATTGATATCATCGCTAGTCGATCTCTCGCTTATAACAATAGACTGGGTTACACAAAATCTACTCTTCGCTTTCGCTTGTCCATCTACAAGTCTCTTGTCCAATCATAAATTACTACCTAGGCCGAATTAACTGCGTTGAAGAAAACCAAAGGGTATGTGCTCACCAGGAGCCTAGTAGAGTCTTCTCTGCACCATGGTGGTGGGCACAGATCTCTTAGCATTGGCAGAAGCCGTCTCGGTACCGGAACCGCCAGAAGCATTGTCAATGTCAGAAACAGAGGCCTCGCCGTTCTGGATCTTGTTACCCAAGAAGTTGGCAATGTCTCTGGCAAAAGTTGGGCCGTGCTCGGAAATGAAGTTGAGGCCAGACTGCAAAAGACCGTTGTCCTTGGACCAGTTGTAGATGTCTCTGGCGACAACAACACCGTTTCTCAAGGCAGAGGTCAAGAAGGAGATGGAAGCCTGAGGGTCGGCAAGAGCCTTCTGCACCAAGCCCTGGACAATACCAGTCTGTCTGATGGCGTTGACAACGGTCTGGGCAACGGAAATAAGGTCACGCTTGTCGTAGTACACGTCAGGGTTGAAGTTGTGCACCTCTGGGAGCTCCTCTCTCTTGTTGTTGCCACCGCTGTTTCTGTTGGCAAGGAAGGATCTCAAAAGGTTCAAACCAGAAGAGAAAACGGCTCTGGCCACGTTGAACAAAGCAGATCTCAACTCCTCGCTGTTCCAGATGTCCGAGAACACCTGCTGGAGCAAACCAGATTGCCACACGGCTCTGATCAAAGCAGGGCCCTGGGCAATGGCGCCTCTGACGGCAGATCTGATCAAGTCGCCCAAAACACCCTTGAGCTGCTCGTCGGTGGTGATAATGTGCCACACGTTACCGATGATGCCCGAGTTGGAAAGAGCAGAAAGCAAGTCGCCGAGCAAGTTGTCGGCTCTCTTGGAGAGCTCGGTGATCTCGCCATCGTCCTCAGACAAGGAACGCTTGTGGTTCAAGGAGGCGATTTCGTCCAAAATCAGCAAAGCCTGACCGACATCCTCCTTCTTGACCAAAGAGTGGGTGAATTCGGTATTGTCGATGGCGGTAGGGGCGGCAGAAGCGAAGGAAGCCGAGGCCAAGATGGCCAAAAGAGTAGGGGTGGAGTATTTCATGATTGACGGGGGCGAGATGAGGTGAGGAAGGAAAACAGGAAAAAAAAAAGGGTGGGAACCTGCTGCTTAAGTACCTGTGGAAAGTGGGGACGATCTGCGGGCGGTTTCTGCCGGGTGTTTCAGAAAGAGGATAAAAGGGTATGGGCGGTTGGAGATTTTGCAGCACTTCCCGAAGCGGTAAAATGAGGTGCGTGGAGGTGCGCCGTGTACTGCACATAGTGCGGTGGACAATCCGCGCGTATGGGATTTTGGCACCGCTTGTGTGCAGGCCGCATTGTACCTTCCGCATCGGGCAAACATCAGCCGTGGCCAGGCACGATACAAGAATAGCCAAGCAGAAACAGGTGTCGAAACAGCACGAGGTGACGGCCCCCAAGGGTCTGTTGTGGTGCACGGGTCTAATTTCCACTTTTATTATGGGCATTGATAATAGGGGCCTCGCGAGCCCCTCCTTTTCTGGCCCCAAAGGTGCCAGTGCCAAGAGCCGCAGCATTGTTCGACTCCCACAATATGACGAAAATCTCGTCACAAAAGGCAAGCGAGTCGAGGCGAAACCTCCATAGTGATTTTGCTGGATCGAGAAGTCGCTCGTTTTGCGTGTTTCCCTTTTGGTCAGCCTCACCTTCTCAATGTCGTTTTTGCGGTGGTGTGGCTAATCGCCCAAAGAAGCAACGATCGTGAAAAAGGAATACCCGGCTTAGAAACGGCCGAAGGTTTAAGCTATAGATTAAAAGGGAAAAGCGAAAATGAAACTTCAAAAGTGAAGATTTAAGAATTGAAGAATTTACAGAATCAGGATTACCGCAAGTGCCAATTATGGAGAGGTGGCCGCACGGCACTATTGCCTTTTGCAGACGGACCAGATGCACGGTGGATAAGCGTGGACATGACAGAGATCAATTACGGTGAAATGTCGTTCTTTTTATAGAAGAGTCAGAGAATTTAGAGAGATTCTGGAGAATTTGAAATTTTACAAAATCTGCTTCAGCCACCGCAGATTCGGCCATCAGTGGCTTACGAGGCTTTCCCCGGATGAGCGCATTTGTTCCATTCCTAAAAAGTGTATGGTGAAAAGAGGGGCCTTGAATCGCTAATTCTAGGCGAAGTTGCGCTAATCATCAAAACCTCCTTTCGGTAAGTCCATGTGACGAGGAGGTGCCGAAGGGACAGTGCCTGTGGATCCGAAATTCACTAAGTCGATTTGGAGTTTTGCATTTATCGAATTGACTGTAGATTCTGGGATTGCTTTTGTGGAATGGACCCAAGGCTTGGTGGAGATTTTTCTGATTGGACGGTGTGTGCTCCTTTGGGTTGTCTTATGAAGTGCGTTGACGGTGAACCTTAACAGTGGCATGGAATTTACGATTGAAAAACTTCGATTGAAAACTTCGATTGAGAGAAATTAGAGAAAACGGGTCAATGGAATTGTGGCTTCTTTGGTGGAAAGCTTGATTAAAGGTATGGCCCAGACTAGGTGACTCGGTCCAAGCCCCGGTGTCAAGCCTCCCAAAGCCACTATAATATTGCTACTTTTTCCGGATTCGATGCCGGCGAAGATTCACTTGTTGGAGAGATCTAAAGGAAGAAATGAGATCTGGTTGTTATAGAGGGGAGATTTGGATTTTGTTAATCCTATGTTCTGATGGTCAATTGGTGATGGTGTATAAGTGGGCTTCTCACCAGGTATACTGGAGTTGAGTTAATCAGTGGATACACTATTCCAGCAATTGAAGCAATAGACCAACTACTCCTTCCCAAATTCAATGACTCCATAAATCCATCGAACTCCTGTTTCCCTCCTTCTCTTCAATGGACCCCACTTTTACCCTAACCAGTCACATTATTACCATCCACCTACTTCTAACCATCCCTTCTCTTCAAACCATCCAATCCTCATCCAATCCTCTAAAACCTCTTAACCTCTAAACCCTCTAGGTCTCCCCGACACCGTATCCATGACAACACCGCCGTTGTGTGCCCTTTCATCGGATCTTCATCCCCGATCGATACTCGTATTTGCACCCACAAAAACCTCCCCATTCGCCTAAACCTAACCGAAAACGACTAACCCAGACATCTGGGCTTCCAGAATCATAACCAAATTGCGTTCCTCTCGGTTATCCCAAAACGGAGATCCCATGGAACTCCTCATAACGTTTGCACCTCAATGCCTGCCATACCATCCCGCTTCCTTTTGGTTTCTTTTCCTTTCCCAGTTACCCAACCACCGTACCTGGAATGCTGCTTTCATATGGCATGGTACTCGAACAAAGCTGCTCTAGTCGAAAAAGGGCAATAATTCTGCTTGGCAAAAAGCGGAACAACCCACCTCTGTGACACTTCGGTCTTGGCTGTATTGTTCCGAGAGGCATGCACGCTGAGGGCTACTAATTCGATTTTTGTTGTAGACGATGGTGTTTTGGGAAATGGGCCTGGTTCTGAATTTGACCTAGTTCCGTTTTGGGTAGTTGTGTTGATACGATTAGTCTAAGCAATGCAGCCATCGAACGATGGTTTTGGAAAGCGGGACCAATGGAGCATATGGAGGAGACTTTTGGATTGCTGGGGGTGGTTCTGATGGCGTTGGTTTCAGAATTGGAGAGAGGTGTTTCAACTCCAGTAGTGAAGCGGTCGGATTTGTTTCAAAACAGCCGCCTTGTCATGAATGTCTCGTCAAATCTACGACAACATGTGAAACACCATTGTTGTTGACGGGCCAATAGCAGCGTGGTAGGTGTAGTGAATGTTCCATGTGGGATTCTGATAAAAGAGATGCTGGTGCCTTTAAAACAGGCTGATCCTAAAAAGCTCAAACAGCCTGCTAATTTGCATTAACATGATTAACTTCCACAAGAAAATGACCAAGGTGGACTCGAAGATCGACGATATCCACAACAGCTTGAGTGTGCGGTACAAGACGCTCTGGTTCAAGACGCTATTGAGGTCTGGGATACTTAAGGCTTTTGACGATGGATTAGCGGCAACAGGGAAGCCAGCAAAGTAGGGAAGTCTGCAAAAGAATACAATGGCAAAAAGGGATATTTGATCATGACGGGTTGGTTTCTGCTGGAATCTGTCAAAGTTGGTTCACTATCTTCCAGATCTCCTTTGGCTCGTGATAGACGCTCATTCCGGGTGAATAGAATTATTTGCTATTTCCAAAAAGAGCTATTATCCAGAAGTCCAGCAATTGAGGGAACCGTTTGTACGGCTCGCTCTCTATGTACTGATAATTGAGTCACTGGCACCTTTATTCATCTCCACAGGCAATATCACATAAACAATTGAACAAAACGTTTTAAAGGACCACAAAAACCATATCCTGCTACTTCAAAGTCCTCCAGTAGGGCACCGCTTCACTTAACTACAGTGGTGTCTGCACCAGACAACAGAGGCTTGGACACCATTCCAACCGCAACTACTCAAACAGCAAGGGTTCTTGAGAGGGGCTTGCTGAAAATACCTACTTTTCAGAATGCTTCGTTTGCATGAATGGCGGATCTGGGTCCACATTCCACGGTACGTTCTCGGCATGTTCTATGGCATCCACGGCACATTCCATGAGTGACTGAGCCGGGAGAATGGCCGAAGCCGAGGATGTGGATGTATGAGGATTTAATTCTTTTTAGGGAAAAGACGCAGTGGTGGGTTCTGCTTTAGGAAAGAAATGTGAAAGCTTTGAGACTGAGGTTCTACAAAAGGCTCACTGGCCTGATCCTTCAGACCATTCAATACCTGGATACTTTTTGGTTCCTTTTCATCAAAAACATGAAATGTACTATTACAGCCCAATTAGTGAATATCAGGATGCGTGGCAGCTTATTCTGCCTACGCCGTGTGAACTAGGTATGTGAGCCAAGTATGGAACCAGGTACGTGGCATGCACTAGATCTGGACTTCCGATGCTGTGTATCGGGCTCGGAGCGGGCCGCCTTGGTATTTATAGTAGAATTTGAAAACACAGAAAATGAAGGATCAGGTCCCCGAAGCCCATTCTGTCCATATAGGCTGAGTCGAATGGAATGCAGATGTGACTTAGTGCCATTCCATTCTTTCAGACTAATAAGAAAACTCATCTAAACTTCATAATTTAACTTACCACCCTACAATGCTGAATCGGCTATATCCAGTTATCCCGTACAAAAAACCCTTCTCCCTCTGGATGCACATGAACACTGGCACGATAGCCGATCCACATGAACCTCCACAAAACAGCCCTTCGAAACTTTCAATCACAAAACGTCAAAAAGCGTCTAACCCTCCAAAAGCTTTCACCTGAAATCCTTATCCCTCTTCTTTTGCTCCCTTTCTCTCCTGGTCACTTCAATGCACAAGGCGTAAAACGGGCTTTTGGCCGTGGCCTGAAAAACGGGCAACATGGGCAGGGCGTGAACAGCTAAATAACTCAAAATTTAGGGGTTGAAGATTCAAATCACCTAAATCACCAATTCACCAGAGTCACCAGAATCACCTCTCCAGATTCACGCTTTTTCAAACAAAGACGCCCACGTTGGGCGTGTTTACGACAAGACAAAGCAAAACAGAGAAGCAAAACAGAAAAACAGAAAAACAAAAAAATCAAAATCCCTTAACCCTCCCAAAAAGAAAACAAAAAGAAAACAAAGCGTTTCCAGGTTGCCCGCCAAGCGCCATGTGCTTATTTTTGAGCTTTTTTTAGTGGCTGCAAGGCCGGACCATATGGCGCCTTGACGTGCTTTTTCTGCGATGCGCTGCACCCTTCTTATCCGGAAATTGCAGCCACGCCAGGGCCCAGCAATCTCGCCCCACGTAGCTCCCCGTCAAAAACTAGTAGTTTCATGGAAGTCTCCCAACTGAGAGCTCCCCGTAGACACCAATATCGCCGGGGGCCGCCGCCGCTGCGCCTCAGCCCCGTAGCCCATCCGGATAAGAGAGGTGCACACCCACATAAACCCACAGGCCGTTTTTTCATCAACACCATGTCTTCTACTACAACCACCCAGAAGGCCCCCACGGCCGGAATCGTCACAAAAGACACCCACGGCAACGACTTCCGTGTGCCGGACTACACCATCAAGGACATTCTCCAGGCGATCCCCAAGGACTGCTACAACCGTTCCTTGGTGCGTTCTCTAGGCTATGTTGCCAGAGATATCGCCATGATGGTTTTCATTGGCTGGGCTGGAAACTCGATGATTCCTATGGTGGCCCTGCCGCTCGTCCGAGGCTGTCTCTGGGCGCTCCAGCTGTACCTCATTGGTCTTTTTGGCTTTGGACTCTGGATCCTAGCCCACGAGTGTGGACATGGTGCTTTTTCTGATTACCAGAACATCAACGATTTTGTTGGATGGGTCCTCCACTCGTACCTCGGCGTGCCCTACTTTTCCTGGAAATTCTCCCATGCCAAACACCACAAGGCCACAGGCCATTTGTCCAGAGATATGGTTTTTGTGCCTCACACCCAGGAGGAGTTTGTGGAGGGCCATGGAGCCAATAAGATCGGAGAAGTTATGGAGGACCTGCCTATCTGGACTTTGGCGGTGCTTCTTTTCCAGCAGCTTGGCGGTTTGCAGTTTTATTTAGCCACCAACGCTACGGGTCAGAGCATTCCTGGAGTTTCATGGTGGGCCAAGTCCCATTACGCTCCGAAATCGCCCATTTTCGAAAAAAACCAGTTTTGGTACATCATCCTCAGCGACATTGGCATCTTGGCGACCGTTTTCGGCGTCTACACTGCTACCCAGGCTTTTGGCGCTTTCCCTGTGCTTGTGAATTGGTTTTTTCCCTGGCTCTGGGTCAACCACTGGCTCGTTTTCGTCACTTTCCTCCAGCACACCGACCCTTCGATGCCCCATTATTCTGAAAAAGAATGGACTTTTGCCAGAGGCGCTGCAGCCACCATCGACCGTGATTTCGGGTTTGTGGGCCAGCACATTTTCCACGATATTATTGAAACCCACGTTCTCCACCACTACGTGCTGAGAATTCCCTTCTACAACGCCAGAAAGGCCACCAAGGCCATCAAGGAGGTCATGGGCGAGCACTACCGGTACGAGGGCGAGTCGATGTGGAAGTCGTTGTGGAAGGTGCTTCGTTCGTGCCAGTTTGTTGCCGATGAGGACAAGAACGGCGTCTACATGTTCAGGAATGTGAACGGCATCGGCGTGAGGCCCCAGTGAGTGGGTGGAATGCTTTTTGATCCGGTGCAAGTCGCTCGGGTCGTTGTTTTAGATCAGGTTTAGTGGATAGAGATTTAGACAGACGGGTGTAGGGAGTGGTGGTGGTTGATGGAGGGTGTGGCTGAAGGGTGGTTTGTCGTTTCCCCATATCTCGTCATGTGTGGAGGGATTCGAAGGTAGCAATGAACTAGCGAAGGTGCTACTGGACAGTACTTCAATCCTATCAGGAATCATCATTGTCCAAAGTGGATGGTTGACCTCTTGATGCAACTCGACTTGCAGTGCTCTAAATTCACCGGTCAACTTGAGATTGTTCAATGGAAGCACAACAACTAGGGATTGAATATCCTTCCTTCAATTGCATCCTTTAAACCAAAAGCTCACACTAGCGGAAGACGAAAGCGTGCCTGCTAAATCACCTTCAATTCCTAGAAGCTTATCTGACCAGGGATCAAGGTTTGTCATTATCGGAGGAAACAAAAGGGGAAAATGTCATTTGTGTCATAAGCCTCATGGATTTTTGATCCAGTAGATGGACTCAAGGGAAGGTGACTTATGAGAGGTAGAGAGTCCACGCCATTGATTCACATCACGATCGTTCTGGCCAGGTACTCAGTTGAGGTGTTTGCTAAGGTTTTCAGACTTCAACTCTTGATTCACTTTAAGGTTTGAGATCAAATGATGTGATAGGGCAGTAGTAGCTGAAGATCGTCAAGATCAGCAGCTCAGCTTTGGCTTTCCAAGGGCCCGCTACCCGATTGATGAAAAATCTATTGTGGCGATTTCTGACGTCTTTTGACCTCTTTGAGCAGTATTTGAATCTGTGGTGTTCCTTTGGGGCCCTCTTAGAAGCTGAGCTTGAAACAAGGACATGACTTCGGCCAGGATACGGAGAACATCACCTGGAATAGTACTGCCCTAGTTTCTCAGCTCACGTTCCATAGAAACCACAATTTTCTGAATTTCCGTCCGTCTCGAGGCTTACCCTTTCTTCCAGTGCGCTAGTCGTAGATCATGTAACCTGACGATGCATTCGATCTGAAGGGCCTGAAAATACCAATTGCTCGATACCATGACTCCACTCTTGTTCTTCTATCTGGACAGGTCTTTCATCTTGAAGTCCATCACTGGTTCATTGCGCTTTTCATATAGCACACATGCTTCAAGTTGCACCAGGATATCATGCTCCACGTTCCCCCAAATTACCATGCTCCAAGTTCCACAAAATCACGATTCTTCAAGTTCCACCAGAACAGCATCCAGCAACTCCCTCCCCTCCAACTCACCCACCTCCTCTTCATCCTCTTCATCCTGACTTCAATTCCACAACCCTAAAACGCACCCTACCAGTCCCCAGGCAACCTTAACCGAACAAGCTTCTGGAAACAGGGCCCTGTGGTGGCGTCCGTGGGGAAGGGGCCCCCTGTGCCACAAAACAAAGACGACCCCTTCGGCCCAAAATCCATATTGACGTTTGCATCTCCAGCGATTTCCCGATTCGAACCCTCAAGCTTTAGCGTTTAGAGGATGCGCCGAAGATCCCCCTGATCCACGAAAGCGTCATTCTACGGGACCGGAACCGCCGACGGGCGAACAAATCAGGGCCTCCTCCGCTGCACAGAAGCGTTCTACAGAAACACAAAGGCGTCTTGCCGAGGTGCCTGGTGTAGTTTAAGAATCACTAAGGTTGGCAGGAGGGTTTTAAAGTAGAGTTGGTGGATTTGCCAATCTTTATTATTTTTTGTTAAAACTCTTAATTACGTCAAAATAATGGAAGACTTAAGGCGTTTTCCCTGGGTTCCTCGCCTTCTAGTATCGGCACGGCGGGTATTTCTGCGAGTGGTTTGACGAGCAAAGCCGCCTTTAGACGAGAGAAGGTTTGAACCAATTTAACAAAATCAGAAAACTCCAAAATCAGAAAACACCAAAATCTAAAAACAAAAAAGCACCTTAAATTCTCCGATGCCGCCGGTGCCGCCGATCCCGGGCCGCTCCGAAACCCAAAGCCTGGTGGTGAAGAACCTCCAGACGTATGCTCTTTTCGGTAAGCGACGCAGCATCGAGCAATGAGGCTTGGGAACGGCATTTGGGAGGAAAAGTGAAGGAAAGAAAAAAAGAAGAAGAAAAAGAAGAAAAAAGAACCAATGGTTTTTTTTGGATTTTGTCGACACGTAATGCCGGGGGGTTGCCCCTGGAGCCAAAATGCTAAAGACTAAGCTTCACTGGCATGTAGGCTGGCTGCGAATCGAAGCAAGAAACGGAGAATGTTCGGAGCCGGCCTGGCAAGGGTCGAGGGAAACTCGAATTTGAAAAAAATCGCCAAAACAGCACCCGGCCCAGATTCGAAAAATCACATAAAAATCCAAAAATTCCTCCATCTTCCCCTTCGTGCATACCCCTTCTCTCTTAACGGTGCTTCTCGCTTAGGCGGCTGCCGCATTCTCATGTGCGGCGCTTCAGACGCTTATTGCGTTATGCCCTCCAGGTATAAAAGGGCACCGAAATCCCCTTTTGTCTTTTTTTCTCAACAATGCTTATCGCTTTAGAAACAAAGGGTTCCGCCTTCAAGCCGCTGCTCAACAAACCGCCCATCACGTGGCGCTTGAAGAAGTTCAAGGAGCACCACCAGGGCAGAAGACCGTCCAGGACTGAATCCGAGACGACTTTGGTGGACGCCAGGGCCTCCAAGGTTCCGGAGACAAAGGAGGTTTTGAAGGAGGAGACCGTGGAATCCCGGTCCAGTGGTCTTTTCAAGTTTGTCTGATTGACACCCCTGATTTGTTCTGATTGACCAGTTGATTTGATTGAATTGATGATTTACATTTTGGGGGCATCGTGGAGACACCTTGGGGCTCGAGATTTGGCGTTTTGCAGAATCAGGACCGTCGACCTGGGGTGGTCAGATCGGTGTATGTGCCTGAACGAGACGCTCGGTTAGTTGCCCTAAGTGGGCCGATTTAGGAGCCCAACAGATTCAGCAGACAATGTTGTACACATTGGAAAAGCAGACGATTAGAGATTTTATTGAATTCTTAAGTCCTTCAAGTTTAGTCATTTGAAGTTTTTCGTTTCGAAAACTCATTTTGTTCAATCGACTCTGCCTATTCTCAGAAATGGCTGCAAAATGGGAACATGAAACTCCTTAGGCACCCAAACCTCCAAAACAGCCCACCCCACTAATCGCATATATTCACGAATCCAGGATTCTCGGCTTCGATATCTCGCCATACTCCCCGCTGGTTCGGGTTTTGGCGCACTAGCATAGTCTCTCAAATCAGGCCACCCTCATAGGCTCAATGCACGAAAATGATCCAACTTTACTCAACAAATTCAGCAGGTAGAAAGTAGAACTCATGGTAACATTTCACGCCATTAAACGATAAGTCGTTCACGTCTACAGCTTCCTCAAATATACATGCAATAATATAAGTCTAGGTCGACGGCTCTATGGCGATCCCAGCGACCCTTCTGAGTACTCCAACTCCTTCTCTGGGTTGGGGTCCCATGCTAATTGTGGAGCTGCCAACTCATCCCGTCTGGCGCCTTCCCACTCTCTCCATCTCTTCATGACAATGCTCGACGAGTCAAACACACCGTCTCCGTTGTGGCCACTCTTACCTGCTCCTGCTGTCTCGCCGGCCACGGTTCTAGTGTTACCCCAACTGAAGTCATCGAACTTCCAGTAAGCGTACGTGGGGAACACAAAGTTCCAGATGGGCAAGGCAATAAGGTAGATGAAGAAGTACACCACATAACTCCACGAAGACACGGTGATGACAATCAACAATCCCGGTAATCCAAAAATGACAGCCAAAAGAATCAACGACATGACTGGTGTAGGCGTCGACACAATGGCAAAGATAATCACGTAAATGGTGATGGCAATGGCACAAGGCAACACCAACGTACCGACCAACTCAATGAAAATGACAAACTGCATCGAGAAACAGAAGGTACCGCACAAATCATTCACCAAAACCAACTCAAACAAGTTATGCACCGTCGAGTTAATCCAACGACGACGCTGCGACAACAACACCTTGAACTTGTCTGGCACAATAGTCTTACAGGCAGCCTTGGGAACGAAAATCTGGTGTCTCTTGGGGAAAGTCTTCAACATCAAACTCGAAAGGAAACGATCCTCACCCAACAACAACAAGTTCTTCTTGTGCAAAGTATCGGTAACATTGTCCGAGTATCTTTCCACGATATCTGGGTTGGCCAAGATTGGCACCCAGTAACCGTTGTCACCCTTAGGCGCCTTGATTCTGTACATGGAGAAACAACCGGGCAAACAAGTAACACCACCAAAGACAGATTCGAAGGCCTTGGCCTGGTGATGCGAAATGTAGTACTCGAAAACTTGAATAGCAGTGACCCAACTGTCTCTCTTGTTGGCAATCTTCGTCTCACCACACAAACCCATAATGGCTGGGTCTTTGATCATTTCAGCACACATGTGGGTCAAACAGTCAGGGTAAACCTTGGTATCGGCATCCACCATCAATGTCATTTCGTAGAATTCGGCCATGAGTCCAGTCACACGAAAGATAGATTCAAGCAAAGCATATTCCAATTGGGTCATTCTCTCGTCAAACATCACCTTCTGCAAGAAAGACATCATGATGATCTGAGAATCACGCTTACCTCTGTTACCTGGTTTAGCAGTACCAGCCTCATCAGGAGTACCGGTCTTGACAATGGTGATGATTGGCACTCTTTGTTGCTTTTCTGGTGGCACAGTAGAGTCGTCATACTTGTAGAAACCAGCGTAAACCTTGGCCATGTTATGACGCTTGGTACCCTGAGCAACAGCAACGTATGAGTATGCCTGGACATCCTCAGGTGGAATAGCAAAGTCAGTCATCAAGCCCAAAGCAATGTCAGGAGTGGTGATGTCGGAACCTGAACCCTTGATCATACCGTCACAAACCATCAAAATCAACTTGTGGGAGTTAGGGTAATCAGTTGTAGCCACAGAGTCCAAGGTGGTACGCAAACCCTCCTCATCTTCGGAGTAACAAGTAACTAATGCAAGAAGGTGAGCCAATGGGTAGCCATATGGCTGGTACTCAACTGGTGGCTGAGGAACAACGTCAGGGTGGATAATTTCAGGACTCAATCCGTTGATAGGATCGTTTTGAACCAGGAAAGGATCAAGCATGGAGGCTGGACGTGAAAGCAAGTCCATGGAAGATGCTCTGGAGTGAGAAAACACCATCGAACGGCTCTGGTGCTCTCTGCCAAGTTGCTTTTTGTTGCGACCGAGCAAAGCGGCTTGCGTAGACATGGTGGTGTACTTGAAAGTCTTGGAGAGCTTCTTGTCGCCGTCTTCGTAGTACTTGCCAATGTCGGCTGCTGGAATCAACTTCTGAGCATGGGAGTTCTTGATGAACACACTCTGTCTGTTGGTCTTCTGTGTTTGGTAGTCAGCTCTGGCTTTAGCAGGAACGGTAGTAAGAGGTGCGGCAGCTGTTGGGTTGTCGACCCAGTCTTCAATTTCTCTCTCTCTTTCGTAAGTTGACTTGTTGTCAAAATCGGAAGCACCCTGTCTCAGAGCGATCCACCAACGGAAGTAACAGGCCATGAGGAACTTGACAACCACCACAGACAAAATAAATACAAGCGAGACATACAAGACGATCTTCGAGCAAATGCATCCGACAGTTTCGGATTCAATGACACCGACCTTGATGATCTCACTCAAACAACGAGCAGCCTGACGCTGTTCTCCGCTGGACAACACCATGGAAATATCGTGACCCTTGAAAAGTGGGTCGTCACGCAACTCATTGAAAAGCGCAGGATAAGTGACATCGTCTGTGGAGATCCAGTTGATCAAGTCCAAGTCCAAGACACTTCCAGAGAAAACGACCAAGTTTCTCGAGCTGTTACGGATGTCATCCCAAGTGAAGTAGACATCACCGTTGACTTCCATATTGTAATAGACATCTCTGGCATCCAGCGACGTGTGACAAGCCCAGCCATCGTAGTAAACATCGGTATTGTTGACCTCACTAGATCCATCCTGAGCAAAAAGACGACAAGGCATGTACCAGGCGAGCTCTTCGCCTTCGTATGGAATCGAGCAGTTGTCTCTCGGACGAATCAAACCCTTACAGTTACCGTTGACGTTCTGAAATAAGAAAGAGGCATCCATACCACCGGCATTGACTGGCGGATACAAAATGTTAGAGCCAGCAGGAATACCCGCTGCTTTGGGGTGTTGCGAGGACGTCAAGTCGTAAGAGCGACCGTTGATGATCAAGTATCCGTTGGAAACCTCATTGCTCCTTGTTTTCACGGTAGAGTTGGTGCAGACCGTTCTGGTGAACCCGAAGGTGATGTAGGCCACGAAAGCACCGATGTATAAAATGCACGAAATGAGACCAATCTTCTCTCTCCACGCGTACTGTCTATCCTTGGTTTTGAGACCGAAGAGCTTGAGAATTGGTGCTGGGGCCCAGAATGTGATGACGTAACAGTAGATCTTCCAGAACGAAAGATCGTTGTTCTTTGGAACGACCGCCGCCCGCTGGGCTAGTTGGCTCCGTGGCTTCTGCTTCTTGGGCAGCACCTCGTCATTCAAACCAATGATTTCTCTTCCAGCCTTGGGTGAATCGTCCATATCCATAAGCGGAATTCCCTCATCTTCCTCTGCAACCTGAGGGTACTGAAAACTAGGTCTTCCGGACCTCTCGTGGCTTGCTGTGGGGTCCAAACCCGTCAGCGAGGGCTGGATACGAAGGTGGCTTTGCTGCTGGTTGGCAACTTGTGTGTAGTGGTATCTGGGGTTGTTTTCGTCCATTCTTTGACGGTCTCTTCTGACAAGCGACCGCTTTTTCTGTAGATCGCCCAGCTCGGGGTCGAACTCGGCGTAATGCAGCGACGAGCTTTTCTTCATGCTGAAACGGTGTCTCCTTTTTTCTTGTTGATCTGGAGCGTGCCTCCTTTCTTGTTGATCTGAAACGAATGGATTCAGGGACTTGTCTTTTCAAGACGAAAATGGAAAAACGACAGTCGAAGGTTTCAAAAGCAGGTTTTCAAATCCAAGGCTTGAAACGCCGAGATTTCGTGCTTTTTGTTCAAACCTGAGGCCCTTCTATGTAGCCTCTCCTCTTTTGAAACTCCTAGGCAGTGGATTACTCCGAAATTCCAGGATTTTTTTAATTCGACACGAGCCGTGGTTTGAAAATGACACGTGACTTTCGGTTTCTTGCCTTTCCAGCGGTTTTGCGCTTGCTGGTGGTAGGTCTATATAAATACGTGGTGTGGTTTCGATGTGTTTTCCTTTTCGTGAAAATGAGGTGCTGCAATTACCTAAAAATATGTGCCGCCTTCCCGATTCGACTAATTTCGCGCCTGGGCAATAACGGTCTGAGACGCCCCGTGGGCGAGGAAAGTTTGGGTTTCTGATGGTGGCGATTTTCAAAATTAGTTTTTTGGCGGCTTTTGGCAGAGCAATTTTGATTTCTCCAAAAAGGGCCCCGTCCCGAAGTAGACGTGTTTGCCCTTTTTAAGGTTATCTGCAGGATGGAAGACGTCTGGACTTTTGCAACCATTCTGCGCTGCAAAGCCTCCTAATCTTGTAAACAAACAGGCTGCGCTTTGCAACACGATGAACCTTAGAGAAATTTTTCACAAAAGCTTATTAATAGCCTTTTTCTCGCCGGAGTCTTGGACCCCTTGACTTTTCTTAAATTCCTGACTCCTCAATTTCTCGGTTTTGTCCCTAGTCTGCATGAGACCGCAAGAGAATTCTCTCCACTCTTGCTCCCATGCCTTCGATGTTTGAAACAAAAGGCACCAATTTCGAAAGAAGTATGCTGATGCCGCCCATTCTCTCTTTTCTAGCCATTTGAACTTTTTTCAATCCTTCAAGCACAACCTTAAGTTCCTCTTCAAGAATTCTCGCCATGGGCTTCTTGTTCAAAAGACGTTGTTCTGCAATAACACGACGAAGCGTGAAAGAGGCACGGGCCAAGGCAAACTTGAAAGCAACAGCCAGGCTGCGGTCGCTGTTCAGAGCGAAATTGAACAAATCCTTAAGACAGCGAAGTCTGATGTCTCTGTTCTTGTACGGAACAAGCTGTGCCGTGGTTCCGAAACAGTCATTGAACGCAAAGTTGGCCAACGACGATATCGTGTGTTCCAAGCTGCCCTCGCAAAGCTCACGTTCAACGTTGTTCATTTCGTAAAGGTACGAGTGGCTGTAGATCCGGCCAATCGTCTGCTGCAATGCCTCTTCTTGCTTGATATTACCCAGAAACAAGACCGGCAAAACGATCTCCTCGAGAGTATCGATTTGTCTAAAAGTTTCCTTCTCTTCTTCAGGCTTCACGTCCTCGAAACAAACAGTAAGCGCATCCACCAAAAGGTGCCATACCTCATTTCTGTTCTTCACTTCACTCAAGTTCTCATTTAAGAGCCTTTGAGCAAGGTGTGTGATGAGCTCGTTGCACTTGACCCACTGTGGCTTTTCATTGCCCTGGCAGCCTTGCGCTTTGTAGCTCACGGCCTCGATCAACGATGATACGAGTTTCTCGAAACCTTGCTCTGGAAGAAGCACATTGAGATTTCCCAAGCCGTGGATCTTCTCCGTCATCAACTCTAGGGAAGCTTCACTGATAGCAGTAAATGTAGGGATTTTGAGCCTGCCCTCGAACTTGCTCTTGAGCTTTCTTTCAATCCGGGTCCTTGTCTGGTATGGATAGCAAAGGATAATGCATAGGTGTTGAATAATGACCGAATTGAACTCGTCCTTCAGCTCATTCTTGCAGAGCAACTTGAGATTTTCAATCACGGCCTTTTGAATGTCCGTGAGCTTCTCAGAATCGTTCAGACTCGACTTGAGAACAGGGTATCTTGCACACTGGTTCAAAAGGCTCAACACCTTGCTCAAGTCTGCCAATGAAAGTCTGTGTTCAACAACGGGATATACTGAAGTAAAGGACCTGTTGAACACCGCAAGTGAGTCCTGGTATTCTGGATTGACAAAGTCGTATTCCACAGGGACATTCACCCAGAAGTCGAACACAGAATTGACAACCTCGCTAGGAACATCCTTCACTTTGGGCAAGGGCAAGATGAGGTCCTGGAAAGACTGGAAGATCTTGAGGTTGAGATCTTTCCAGTTCAAGGCAAGGAGGTTGTTGAAGTAGTTCAATATCTGCAGCCAGAACTGGAGCTTCACAGCCAAAGTGGCTTTGTCGGTGAAATCAATCATGTACTTGTTGAGCACCGCAACAAGTCCCGACAACACAAGGTTGAAGGTACTGATTATATCGTTGTGTGGCGAAGTCGATTTCTCCTTCCATCTAGAGACATCAATGACACCAGGAAGCACGACATCGTATATCATTTGCCAGGAAGGCAAGTATCTTCCATGAGCGTCCAAAATCTGGAATAATGTCTGGATAGCCCCCTCTCTTACCTGAGTTCTTGAGTCTGACGATAAGTCCGACAACCTGGCAAGAAGGTACACATTCAAGCCCTGGTTGAATGCAATCGTGTCAGTGGAGCACTTTTCCAATGCAAGCTCGAGTTTCTGGATAGTATCCGCCTCCTCGACGGAGATATCGGAACTTGTTGCAGATGCACCATCCATATGAGAGCGTATGGCATCACTGATAGACCAGAAGTAGCTGACAGAGGAAAACGAGATGTTGAGGTCGTGCTCTTGAGAGCAGAAATTGACAAGTGTGTCGATGAGCGTTTTCAAGTGCTCCTCGGGAAGGGAGTTCAAGAATTCATCCAAAATCAACTTCAAGGTGTCGAATGATGTTGCGATCAAAAGTCTCGTCTTCTCGTCAAGCTTCTTATCTTGGACATTTGAACCAGCATGCTTGTGGAACACAGATCTCAAAATAGTAAATACTAGACCCCAGCAATTCTGGAAACGATCATCAAACTCGTCAATGAGGCTCCTGAGCGTAGTGAGTACGGTCAAATGCATCTCAGTCTCACAATTGGACACAAGCAACTCTTCTGAGTCTGGAAGCCCAAAAAGCTTGTCAATGAATGTTATAAAGGCTTTAAGGGACATTGCAGCCAAGCCATCAGTATCTTTCGAATTATGGAATCCCTCCTTGGTGACGCTGACCACCACATCATTCATGCAAGTGACATAGAAGTTTCTTCTGTGGTGTGGGATGGATCTGTCAGTGGCCAAGTCAGTGAAGTAGTTGATAAGATGGTCCCAAACGGGCTGGTTTTCAAGCAATAGCGATGGGCTGTTGGTGACAAGAAGTACCAACAGGCGTATGAAGAAGCTTCGGTTAAAAGGACAAGTCTGGATGGTCTTGATGGTGGCCAGATCCTCGTTGTACAACAGTGTCAAGACCTTCACGAGCTCCTCAAAAGACTGAGGCTGATAAGCACTGATACTCTCCAACAACTTCGCTCTTGCGTTGCGGATTATTGTGGAGTCTTGTGAACTGACCTGAGGTTCGGCAAACTTCTTGAGCTCTTTGTTATTGGCAAAGCCACTGTACTCATCAGCACCACTAAGGAAGTAGTCCACCCATTGAAAAGTAATCCACATGATTCTCCAGGAGTCCTGCAATGTGAGGCCGAGCGAAATGGCCAAGTTAGTCAAGGCCCTGTAGCAGATTATTTGACGGGAGGTGAACACCCTGGATCCAAAGGCGAGCAGCTCGTCATCAGAGGTACTCTTTTTAGAGCTACTCTCAAATTGACTAGCCTGAGAATTTTGAGGGGATGCTGGAGCCTGAATCGTAGAGCTGATGGTGTCAACAATAGATTCACCCAAGGCAAGCAAGTTGGAGTTATTCTGCTTCCGTGGTTCCAAAGGAGCTGGTCCCTTGATCACACAGTCAGAAAGAAGCACAAGCAAATCGTCCCGCAACAGCGTCATGCCCAAAAGCCCCACAGCGTGAGTGTACCTCTGAACTGCCCTGACTACGTTGTGGAAGTACTCATTGTCTGTGGCGCAATGAAGGTACTTCTTGAGTAGCTTGAACACCTCTGGGGATATTGTCTCGTTAAAGCTGGTGATGAAGTCCACATTGGCCTCGATATCGTTAGTGTTGGAGTTGGCTGAAATGCGAGAAACAAACTCAGATACACCATCTGCCACGCTTATGAGGATCTTGAACACCAAGTGAGCAGGGTAGAGCGGAGGCACCGATGCTGGAGGGTCGGTTTTGTCCAAATGATCGAGAAGGGAAACCTTCAATGCGGCATTCTGTTTACTAAGACGGGAGGTGTTTTTCTCAGCGTTAGGAAAAGTCTCTTCAGCAAAGAACTGGGGCAAGCTAGACTCGAGATAGTGGTTAAGCACGCTGAAGAGCTCGCGGATCACGTTTTTCTTCTTTTCGTCTCTATCGTGGGTTTCGTAGATGACACGAACCACGTCGAAGTTGTTAAAGAGAGTCTTGTACATCTCCAAAACCAAGACCTTCACCCAGAAAGGCAAGGTGGTTGATGGCTGTACGTTTTCAGCTGATACAGCAGTGACAGACAGCGAACGGGAAGATGAGTCTTCTGCATCGAGTAGTAGGTGGTTGGTTGAGGAAAGCACGATTTCAGTCTCCATGCCCAAAAGGTCAGCCTGGGTTGCCACAAGCAAGTGAATTATTCTCAAGGCCCTAAGGACTGTGGGGAAGTTGTGGGTGGTTGACGTGACCAATTTGAGTAAGGCAGGAAACGTCTTAACTCGGCACAAGGCGATAAGCTCCTCGTGGTTTCTAAACGTAGCCTTGTTGAGCGAAAGCACGTTTTCCACAATCTCAAGCACAACCACACGGCGGATCTGGATATCGGGGTCGAAGTACTCCACCTCGTCATTAGCTACCAAGGCGCTGAGATCGTAAAACACCTTGTAACATTCTAACTCCAAGCTGTCCAAGTGGAACACCTCTGGTTTTTCCGAGCCAGCCGACGCCAATTCCACCGTCTGGAGCTGGTCGCCTTTAGCGTGTTTGCCCAACTTATCATACAATCCCGAAAACACCTGCTGCATTGTAGCCGAGGCCGTATTCGATAAAGCAGGACTACCGGAGCCCATAAGCAGACACAAGACCGCCACAAGCAACAAGAAGCTCTTTCCATGAATCTCGTAGTTCTGCATAAGCCCCGGAATCGTCTGAAGTATCTTCAACTGGGAGTCAAGCGGCAGCAGGTGGACATCGTTCTTGTAGAAGCTTTGAAGAAGATCGTCGGCAAAATCCGCCGGAAGCGCCGAAGCAGCAATGAGTTTCGGCAAAACGGAAAGCGCCTGTGTTTGCGGCTTCAGCCCGCCCGCCACGGCCATCATAAACGGAACACATAGCGTGTGTTGGAGCTGGACGTTGTCGTTTATATTCGTCCTTGGATCGACCTTTTTGGCAGCATTGAGCGCTGTTTCTGTGGCGGTACGCACGTCGGCGTGTTTTCGCCTGCACTCAGCGAGCAAAGCCTCCAAGTCGTGCTTCAATTGGCCCACTGTGGTCATGATCGGGTAGTAGGTTGGAGTTTCGAGAAGTTGGTGATGTCACGTGGACGAGGTGGGTGGTTACCGAAGGAGGTGAAGGGTGGAGCCTTGGGGGTTTTGGGCTGGAAATGGGGTTTTGGATTTTGGGATTCTGGGATTTTGGCTGGAAATGGTTTTTTGTTGGTGCTAGGGTGAGTTGACTGGTGGTTGTGGGTGTGGTTTCTAGTGTATCAATAGGGGAAGCTATGCAAAGTGGCGAATAACTAAATAAGAATTATTTCGATCACTTGAAGTTTTCAAATTCATTAAAGAATCAAAAATGCCTGCTTTGCAATGCTTGAAAGATTCTGGTGTTATGAGGAACAGCATGAGTGCATTTCGCAGCCATTACACTGTACCACCTAGACGTCTGTCTGAAGGCTTGAATTCCACAAATCAGTCCATATATAAATCAAGACTTGTCAATATCTGGATTCTGCTCACCTCCTCATCCCGTCAATGCTGCGCTTATCTAACGGTTGTGAACCTTGCCGTTCCGTATTGTGTAAGAAAGGTACATATGCACCAAAAAGCCTATAGTTAGTCTATCGGGTCTACAAAATTGCCGTATTACCAATGCCAATTACCAAGTGCCAAGTGCCAATTTATTCAAAATTAAATTCGTGAACACTCAAAGTTGCAAACACCTAAATTTGTTAACACTTAAATTCACATAGATTCATACAAACGCCTATAGTTGAGTCCATCTGGTCTACAACCTTCCCCTATCAAAAATACCCACTACCAATTAATAACTTAAATTCACATAAAATCATATAAACTCATCTACCTGACCTAGTTCACATAAACCGTGGGGTCCAGCCCAAACCAGGTGAACACCTGGTGAGACTCCGGCTTGTCCAAAGCCTTGACGATATCCTCGTCCAACAGAATGCTCCCACTTTCAGGCAAAACCTCCAAATTCTGCTTGATCCGCTCCACCTTGGCCGTTTTGGCCAACACAATGAAGCCCTGGAGGAAAGACCACTTCAACAAGATCTCCACCTTGTTGATCTTGTGCTTTTCTGCCAACTGAAGAAGCTCCAGGTCGTCCAAATTCTCGCCCTGCGTGAGTGGAGAGTACGCCTCGGCGGCAATATCGTGCTTCACCAAAAAGTCTCTGATCTTGTGGTGAGGCAACCATGGGTGCAACTCCAACTGGTTCACCACAGGCTTGACCTTGAAGCCGTCCCAGGCGAAAAGCTCCTCGAGGTGCTTGACGCCAAAGTTGGAAACACCAATGGACCTGATTTCAAGCGACCCGTTCTTGGGGTCCTGCTGGAGCTCCTGAAGCGCCTTCCATGTGCCCAAACGCTTCTCCTTGTTGGACTTGGGCAGGTGCACCAATACCAAATCCACATAGCCAATGTGCTCCTTGACCTGGGCGGCGATCTTGTCCACAGCGGCTTTCGTCTCGTTGTAGCCGTGGTCACTGTTCCAGATCTTGGTGGTGAACCAGATATCCTCTCTTTTCACCTTGCCCTCGTTGTCCTTCAAAAACTTCGCCACCCCTTGGGCGGACTCCCTCTCGTTTCCATACAACACAGCAGTGTCGATGTGGCGGTAGCCCTGCTTCAATGCCTCGTAGACCAAGTCCACTGTTTCCTTCTGGGTGAGTGTGTAGACGCCATAGCCCGCAACGGGGATTTCCTGGCCGTTGTTGAGTTTCCGCTTTGTGTGGCGGTCCACTTTGAGAGTAGAAGGTGCCATTAGGGGTGAGAGTTGCTCCCGGGGCTCTTATATAGTCGATTCCACGTGATGGCCGTCTTTGTTCGCAGCCAGGGTTATCTGAGTAGCTGTTTTGCAGCCGGTGCAGGGCTCGCAACGTGTGGCTCAAGCCCTTTGCCATTTGTGAAGGCAATTTGGGATGTGTAGTTTTGGATGGAGTGGGTGGATTGGGTGGATTGGGTGGTGACGTCGAGGTTTGCTGGTCATGACGTTTGGGTGTTGTTGATTTGAGAGTATGGGGTATGGGACATGGGTACTGGTGTGGTGAGGTAGAGACAGACAGGGTAGATGGAGTTGATGGAGGTTGGGGAATTGATGGAAAGTTCGGTGGCATTAGTAAGCAAGTGAAGGAACCATGGAGGATCGTTCAATGAAGTTGAATGGAATTGCGCTTTGGATCTTGAAGGTGTCTATGGAGCTGTGGCTCAATGGGATGTCGCACTGAGAGTAGGGTCCAGGTTTCCAGGCTAGAGGACCCTGGAAGTGGTGATTTTGGGTGTACGGTAGCTTTGGACGGTGGAGGGGAGGGTAGAAGAAGATTGGCGTTTATGAAGAAGTTTCTGATTTTTGGGGGGCAAGTTCTTGTTTTCAATATTCATGGGTATCTCATTTTCGGTAAGCATTGCATATTTCGCAGCCAACTTGAGGACTAGACCTAGATAAGGTGAGGACTGTAAAAATCGACCACTAATAAAAAAGTGCAATATGATGCCCATTTAGCTTTCAATTCGCTTCAAGCTACATCAAAGATGGAAAAATCTGCCTTCTGGAACGTCACTTTCCAGAAGTACCTTCTCAACGTCTACTGCCTACTGCACCACGGGAACAATGCCAGATCATGACAGCCAAGGCTCCAGGTAGTCTACCTTAACTTCTGAAGCGATCCACTCATATTCTGCTCTCTTTCTTTTTAAAGATTATTAGCATTTGCCAAGCGTTCCGATTCCCACGCCTTATCGGAAAAAACCACCCAACAATCAAAAGCCTATCTTTCGAGGAGGCACCTCGCTAATACCTTAAACACCCAAATCGCTCCATTCAATGAAAAAAGGTGTGTATCCGATCGGCGCCTTTGCCTCTGGTTTGCAGCCATTCAGGCCGCCCATACTGCAATGCGCATACAGAGACCAAGGAATACACCTCCTCATTGTCGCCATCAATTGGGTATTTAGACAAAATGAAGAAGAAATTAATTTAAGCATTTATCGGGAAGAAACACCTTTTGCCTTCAGTTCAAAAGATACCCTCAACGGCAAATACCTATATCGCTTTACGACGTTGCATTGCCGTTTCCACCAATCCCGGAGGCCAACATTATCCACACATGATACCAAAAAGCCTAAAATAGCCGCCGTCAAACCTCCACACACCACCTGGCTGTTCCATCTCCACGCTTCTCTTAACTACATCCAATGAAAGACCCTACCCCACCGGACCTAAACCGTCTAGATCTACTAAACCTTCCACTTACCACTTACCACTTACCGAGAGGCACCAAAAGTAGCACAATCAATTCTCCCCAATTTCTATTTTTTTTTTTCTTTTGATTAACCCCTTCAATTTCGTCCCTTTGTCCCAATCACACTCTCCTAGGTCATCCTCGGTTGGGACCCTTTCTCGCTTAACACCGGAACTGTAGACCAGGGCAGCTACTCATGGCTCCAGAACCGGGGGGCACCCAATGGCTTTAATTATGGGGTGTACGGGTTTTTCAAATTGCGGACATCGGTGATGGCCCATGTCTGGGTCGCGTCTACATGCAGTACGGCGTTTTTTGGTCCCAAAGGCCCAGGGTCCAGCCGTATCTTCCATGGCGTTCTCCGATATCTGCTTAACGTTCGCTTAAGTAAAACAGCCCACAACGTATGTCCAAGAGTCAGCCGCGCGTGCAGGGTGGTATGCACCGATATGGCCGAGGCGCGTTATGCGCGGACTTATCGGCACCACTATATAAGCAGCCAAGCGCCCACGCTACAGATTGTAATTCAACTTTTTAAACACCTCCCACCATGAGCAAGTTGACTGAGGAAGAAACCATCCCACACAAGACCGACGTTGGCGCCCTTGCCAACAGAATCAACCTGGAGACCAGAGCCCTTCACAACAAAATCGACAAGCTTGTCACCTTGAAGTTCGCTTTGGCCCTTAGAGACTACAAGATCTACAGACAGGGTTTGCAGAGTTTCTACCACGTTTTCGCCACCGTCGAGAGACAGCTCCACGCTCAGTTGGAGAAGGGCGACGAGTGGAGCGAGATGTTGCAGAAGGTGTGGAAGCCTGTCATTGCCAGAAGCGCTCCAGCCCAACAGGACTTGTTGTTCTACTACAACGACCACAAGGAGAAGTTCATGAGCCCCATCATGCCTGCCCAGATCGAGTTTGTCGAGCACATCCGCGAGGTGACGCTGGAGAAGCCATGGCTCTTGTTTGCATACTTGCACGTTATGTATTTGGCTCTTTTCGCCGGAGGCAGAGTGATGAGACTGTCGATCCTGAGAGCCACGGGGCTCTTCCCACAGAAGGACGGCTTGAAGCACGACGACATTGTCAAGCTCGGCACGAACTTCTTCCAGTTTGACGTTGCCGACGAGAACGCCTTCAGACTTCTCTACAAGAGAGACTACGAGTTGGCCACCCGTAACGACTTGACCGAGGAACAGAAGCTCGACATCATCGAGGAGTCCAAGTACATTTTCCAGCAGAACGCCAAGTGTGTCATTGAGTTGGAGCACCACAACTTGACCCGGATCAAGAAGAAGTGGTCCTACTTCTTCGCCACCAGAGGCTACTACGTGGTGCTTGCGCTTTTCGCCATCGCCGCCTTGTTGATTCTTTCCAAGCTCGCTCACTCGCTTTACTAGCTTATTCATTAATCGGCCCTGCGCCGCTGTACATTAGATCTCATGGGATATCAATACATGACCGCTGCATGGAGCAGCCGCATTGGTTAACAAATAGGAACGTGTAGATTTCTGAGATGAGCGTGATGGTGCGGCTATCTAGAAAATCAGTCGGCATTTGGACATCGGTATGTCCGAGCCCAGCATGAGGCTCAGATCTTGTAACGTTGCAGTGGATTATTTTAAAGAGGGAGGGTCGATGAGCATCCATATCAGTTTGATCAGATTGCTGAAAGAAATGAATCAATCGTTGAAAAAATATACTTTTTCATGTACATCTATTCCTTCCAGTTGGTGGTATTTTCCCCACACTATTATACACTTGAGATGAGCCTCAGTTATTCTTTCTCTTTTTGGGAGCTGGCTCATCCTCGTCCTCCTCATCCTCATACTCGTCAGGGGACTCCTCTTCACTCTCCAGAGCAGAAGCTTCCTCTTCATCATCGTCATTTTCTTCAGAATCCTCAGAATCCTCCTCTCCTTCAACTTCACTTTCATCGGCATAAAACTCACTAATTTCGTTGGTGGCGCCGTCCTTGTGGTCCTTCTTCCAGGCCTCGATCCAGGCTTCGATTCTGGCCTGGTTATCCTTGATCTCCTCCTCGTTATTGGACTTCAACTCAATGACAATCTCCTTGTTGTAGGCCAGATTGGCGTCGTTCAAAATAACTTCCATGATTTCACAGTCGATGTTCTCGTCAATTTTCTTGTCACTGTACTCTCTGGCCTTCAAACGGTCATACAACAAGGAGTTGTCGGTTCGAAGAACAACCACAAGATCAATCAACCTTTTGGGGAAAATGTCGCAACAGTGCCAGTCCACAATGGCTCCTCCTTCTCTGAGATCGTTTTCCAAGCTGTCTAGAAGTTTGTCTTCATCCACAACCCCGGTATCTCTCTCCTTATCGTAACTTTCAATACAATCTCTCTCCTTTGCAAGCTCACTGATGTTGTAGTGCTTGTAGTCGCTTCCGGAGAGACCTTCGGCGAGACTCTTGGAAAGACTCGTCTTTCCGCAGCCGGGGGTTCCCGTAATGATGATATTAGGGTGGAATCTGGAGGGTTTGGGTGTCATTGATGGTGATGGAGGTTGATTAGAGATTTTATGGCGATGCCGCGCACGTGACACAGGTCACGTGCACAGACGATGCCATCTACACATGGATTGGACCCGATTCCAAACCCATTTCTTCTAGAGCTCGTTTATGTTCCGTTTATTAAGTCGTGAGTATGCTAATTGTGGTCGCATGGGGCTCAATTGGTGGGCGCAGCCCGATAGATGCTAGACTGAGCCTCCAGCACAGTTAGGGGAAGGGTCGTATTAGGGGGAATGAAGTAAAATGTGAGCAGCGAGCAGCGCTTCGAAAAGCGAATCGTGAAGTCGTAGCGGGAATAGGGGATAGGGGAGCCTGGGGCGGTGGATAGGGGAAGATTGGCTGATGGTGTATCCGCGGTAGGAAGCCTCATCAAGACCAGGCGCAGTAGCCGAGGCATCATCACCACGAGGCGTAGCGTGTTGATTCGAGTCGAGGACTTGGGATTGAGGCTTAACTGTCATGAAGTGGGGAGCAGGGTCTCTGTAGTTTGATGACGGTTCGGCAATGGTGTCTGGTATAAGGGCACCGACAGATCAACGTGGAACTGGAAGGCCAATCAAACAATCGATTGAATACCTTCCTCCCGCAGCACATCGGCACCAGCCATGCCAGCGGTCATCTCTATCATAACCGATTTGCGTGAACACGGCGTTGCCAAGAATCCTCATCCACCCTATGACGTCTACCTGGATTTCCGCTTTCCAGCCATCAGCGGGAGCAAAGCGTAAAAAACGTATTAAATTAACACCAGGCCACCCGGATCAGTGCTCCTCTCGCAAATGCGCCTGGTACGGCGGTGGAGGAGGCTCGTACTTGGGAGGAGGTGTATGGACAGTGTGGAGCTCCGTATTCTGAGTCGTCTGGACGGGCCGGGGGTTGTAGGTGGCCACGGGCTGTGGCGGGCGGGGTTCTCGAGAAAAAGGCCGTGCCTTCTTTCGTGACAAGAACTTACGGAGTGTTTTCTGGCTCACAAAGGCAAAGGCAACGATTCCCAAGATGATACAGAGCAGCACGACGATGCCGACGACGGACTCGGCAGTCGCTCGTTTGGCGAGGCGCTCTGGCGGGATGAACATGGGAATTTGGAGGATATGTGATTTTTCTGAAGAAAAAGAAGTTGTTGGTGGTTAAAGAAATGTGGTAGCCTGGGGTAGGAGTACATATGGGGCGTATTGCTTGGACCTTGGCGTCACGTGACCGACATGATTGGCATCTTGAGATACCACCGAAGACTTGTATGCAGGGTCCAGGTATGAAAGAAAGTAGTTCATAGTGTGAGCGTAGTTAAATTATAGTGTTAAAGTATATTAAGAAGAAACGTAGTTCTCTCCGATACTGCCTGTAAAGGGCAAGGAGTGAGTCTTATATAATAAGCCAATTAAAGAGGAACCACGTGGGTTCACTAACGGGAATGATATGACATTGTAGCATATAATGGGACAGCGAGGACCTTGTCTACAGGACATTCAACACCCTCTCTTCATCGCTGTGCCGTTTATGTGCTAGTTCAACTTGAGAATGAAAACCATCTGTAGTGAGAGGTTTAGTGAACAAGTCTGCACGATTGAGCGCGGATGCGACATGCTTGATGATAAAATTCTCATACTTCACTCCTTCTCTGATCGCAGCTAAGTCGACGCGCAAATGTTTTGTTCTAGCAGAAACATAATAATCTGTTCTGGCGAGAGCCTTAATCAAGGACTCATTGTCTGAATAGATGGTCGTCTCGTGTTGTTGATTCCAATCTCCTGAGTTGACAAGAAGATCTTTCATCCAAATAGCTTCTTTATTTGTGTCACTCAAGGCAATAGCTTCAGCTTCATGAGTTGATTGCGAGACACTCTTTTGACCTCGAGCACGCCAGTAGATCGGCGAGTCATTGATGCGCGCGATGAATCCAGAAATGGATTTGCTGTCACTAGGGCAACCTCCCCAGTCTGCGTCAGTAAAGAATTCTAAATTGATATCATTGGTCTCAGTTTGTTTGTGATAAGTTAGGCAAAAATCTTCGGTACTTTTCAAGTATTGCACAACCCGAACACAGGCGGCATATTGTCGTTTGGTTGGTTTAGCCATGTACCGAGATAAGACAGCTACTGCAAAGGCAATGTCATAACGGACTGTAGTGCTAGCAAATAGCAATTTTCCGACCAACAGTCTGTACTCTCCAGGATCTTCAATTAGTTCGTCATCTGGCGTAGGAAGTAGGTGGTCCTTCCACGCTGTGGAGCAGGGCGTTTTGACTTTCTCATTTGGCTTGATGTCGTTGAACGATTCTGAGATGTAGTCTTTGAGTGAGACATTGATTTTGTCTTTGAGGATATCGATGGACATACCAAGAAACCGTTTCACATTAGTTTGAAATGTAATTTCCACTTCTTTGCTTAGCATATCCTTGGTTTTAACAACCTCGCTTTCACTCGTGCCCATGATAAGCATATCATCCACGTATAACACAATAATAATATAGATATCTTGCTGTCTTTTATGATAGAAACATGGTTCTTTATCATTTGCCTCGAATCCTAACTTCTGTCTTAATATCTGGTCAATTCTTTCATTCCATAATTTGGGCGCTTGTTTTAGACCATATACTGAGCCATTAATCTTTAACACTTTGTCTTTATTCTCTGAGGTCCTCATCCCCTCAGGAATCTGAAGATATAATTCTTTATCAATTTGTCCGTTTAGGAAAGCAGTTTTAACATCAACTTGTAAGATACTCATATTGTAGGCTGCTGCTATGGCAAAACCTATTTTCACTGAGTGAAAGTTTGCAACTGGGGCGTAAGTATCTGAATAATCTCGTCCGAATAGTTGATTGAATCCTCGTACTACAAGTCTGGCCTTCGCTAGACCAGTTGACTTGTTGAGAAAGAGCCATCTGGAGTCCATGACTTCCATTCCCTTGGGTAAATTGCAAATTTCGAACGTGTTGTGTTCTTCAAATGAGTTTAATTCACGTTCAATGGCCTCTTTCCATCCTTCTTCAGTAGGACGGTTAACTGCCTCACGAAATGTTTCAGGAGCTGGTTTACGCACAGGTTGAAGAATTCCATCTTTATACCTCAACTCTACCGTATCTTCTTGTTCTTCTGGTAAAAGATGTCGGAAATCGTAGTTTTCTGATTCTTCAATTCCCTCGCTAATGACATGCACTGTAAGTACGTATACGGAGGAAGGAGCAATGCAAAGCACAGGTATATCGATAGCGTCGTCACAGGTTGACTGATCGAGAGATCTCGCCGAACTGTAACAAGGTTGCACATCGTAGGTTGACCGATCGAGAGATCTTGCCGAATTACCATATGCTTGCGTTGATACTTCTGTACTCTGTATTTCTCCCCCCTTACTTTCAGGCAGGGGATTAGCTAAGAGTATCCTGTAAAATCCCGGATCTTTCACTGCTTGAGATCGGGTTATTCTGCGTGGAGCGGTCGCCTTGTCGTGATTGTCGTTCATTGTGCTGGGTGCTACCTCAGCTGGCGATGGCAGGGAAGTCTGTAGTTGCAATCTGTCGCTTCTACCTGCTGCAGAAAGAGACAGTTGCGAGCTGTCCCTCTCTGGTCCTGATACCGCTTGTAGAGTTGGTTTCTTAAGAGGAGGCTGTCCCTCGTCTTCTTCTGTAACACCGTGAGGAATAGGTGCCAGGTATCTTGCGCCTTGTAATTCTTTGATTTGGTCGGAGACTGTTGTTGACGATTTCCGTAATACTGTGTTCAGTCTGTCAAATAAACTAGCAGGTACACTCAGTTGTGACTGCTCGTGATACTCATTCTCGATTGTTTTTCGAAGTGCTTTGTTTCTTTCCGCAGCTTCTTTTGCTCTTTGCTCTTGAATTAATTCAGCCTCTTTCAATTTTAAATATGGTTGCAAATGTGGATCATCGACTTTAGTTAGCTCTGGAGGCTCTTTGGTTTTCTTTGTACCTGATTGATATCTGGATGGGTACTCGTACGGACGATTCTGAATATGAATAAGTGTTCGAGCTGGATCGCAGTGACGCTCGATGAGCTGATTAACAAATGGTTTGGTCGATGTCTGGAATGAGGTATCATGGGACTCCACTATAGGGCCAAATTGTAACCCTTCTGATGTTGGAATGAGAGGTAAGCACCGCAGTGCCCCCCTTGTTGTCAGTGGTCCCAAATAAACACACGATTGTGCTTTCTCGTCGAATTTCGAGCTTCTGGCAGGAGATTTAGCCAACATATATTCTCCCAAACATCCGAATTGAGGTAAATCTATCACTGGCTGGTAATGATGACCGGTTGCAAACAGATTTGGTGCCTTCCATTTAAGGTTGGGTCTTGGTAAATTGTTCAAATAAAGTGTTGCAACTCGTATAGCGTCTGGCCAAAATTCTAACTGTAGTCCGCTGTCATCAAATAGAATACCTGTTCGTTCCACTAATGTTCGAATTGCACGCTCAGCGCGGCCGTTTTGATGAGAACTGTAAGGTACAGTTGTGTGGATAGGGATGTTATCTCTGACGATAATGTCAGTTTCACCAGTCTCGTCTCTCAAGCTTTGGAATTCATTTCCATTATCTGCTCGTATTTCAAGTACTTTGTGCGCTGGAAAGTCGATTTGCATCCTCTGCATGATTTGGAGGAGTCCTTTGCGAGCATAACGTTTATGGATAATGACTTCAACATAGATCATTCCTGAATATCTGTCGACGGCAACAACGAAGTACTCTTCACCATTGTGACCTTTCGGCTCAATTGGTCCAGCCAAGTCCACATGAATAACTTGAAGTGGTTGTGTCACATTTGCTCTGCCGATACCTTTACCTTTCCTAGGTGCTTGAGATTTGGTCATTGTTCGAATGCGGCAGGAGCGACAATATTTTCTGATATCCAGGGCTATGGTTGGTAACGGATCTTTTGGTGGTGGATCAGAATTATTGTGAAGGTCTCTGATTTTGTTGTACTGTTGATAAGAAGGATGCCCCAACATGAGGTGAATTGCTAAGTCTTTCGCATTGTAATCCAGCTTTGATAGCCAGTCATAACCTCTAAGGTTCACTTGATATGTTCTGAAGGCCTGCCTCATGTCGGATTCTGAGATCATAATCAAATGTCTCAAATCAGTTTGGTCCTGGGATTGAATTTTGCACTTGAGTGCGACATAGATGTGATGCGGTTTATCTGGAATTCGAGATGATAGGACTCTCAGCTTTCGGTCAAATAGCATCTGGATATCTTGGTCATAGATCCAAGGTAACGAACGTTGTCCTGATATGATGTTGGTAGAGTTCGGGAGGTAATATACCTCATCAAGTGTAGTACTCTTACCATAAATAGTCCTAACGTCCATCTTTCCAAATCCAGGGGAGATCTCAGTTCCTCCCCCTAAACCAGATACTGTCGTTGATCGTTTCTCAAAGTCATAGAGCAACGTCAAGTCTGAGATGATATGTATAGGACTTCCAGAATCCCACACAAATTCAATAATCTTTTCTTCGTTCGTCAAATGATAGTTTGCCCTATCATTATCATCATCATCTATGTCAATTGCATCCTATTCAGTACTTTTATTTTCCGTTGAAGAGCTAGAGGAATCCTGATTGTTTTGATTTCCGTCTTGTCTTCCACCGCGGTATCCACCTCTGAAGTTTCCTCTGAAACTTCCTCTGTTTCCGCGATAGTTACCTCTACCTCTGCCTCGATAGTTGCCTCTACCTCTGAAGCGTTTTCCAGGAAAACGTCCACCTCTCCTTGAGTGTTGACCTGTAGAGGTATCAACTTTGAGGACTTCTCTCTGATCAATTGAGGTCACCAAGGAGCCAGCAGTTGGGAGTTCATACTCCTTTTCACGGTAATGGAAGCAATTATTGAATACGTCGAGTACTTCATCTTTTCTGAGTTTCAATTGGCCATTAATCACTTCCTGTTTCTTATTTGCACCTAAGTTGCCTTCTCTAAGCAAAAGTATTGTGATGTCATTGTCGAAGGTATGAGAGGCAATAAACAGTGAGATATCCGCCACACTGTGGTACAGTTTTGGGTCTTTGCACTTTTCATATTGACTGCTCCATCTGGTGATGGCTTCACGTAAGTCGCCATTGTTAAACTTCGTTCCTTTCTCGACAAGCCATTTTCTGAATAAGGGTAAAGTTTTCACTGGTTCCTTTTCGGTGATGACATTCTTCAGGATAAAGTTCTCCGTAGTGATGATTGCAATGAACTTTTGTGCGTTGTTCTTAATAGCTTTCTTAGTACGTGAGTCATGTCTGGCAAATATTGCTCCAGCAGTCTCTGGGTCCTTGAAGTATTCCCAGATGTAATTCTTTGTATCCACATCGAGAGCATGATTCGCAGCAGTCTCGAGTTTGACAATCCACCAGATGATATCACACTTATACTCTAACTTGAACGGAACCCGAACCTCATACTTAGTTCTTTCAGCCGACTCGGTGTCCTCTCTTAAGAGATCTTGAGATACCACCGAAGACTTGTATGCAGGGTCCAGGTATGAAAGAAAGTAGTTCATAGTGTGAGCGTAGTTAAATTATAGTGTTAAAGTATATTAAGAAGAAACGTAGTTCTCTCCGATACTGCCTGTAAAGGGCAAGGAGTGAGTCTTATATAATAAGCCAATTAAAGAGGAACCACGTGGGTTCACTAACGGGAATGATATGACATTGTAGCATATAATGGGACAGCGAGGACCTTGTCTACAGGACATTCAACATGGCAAGATCGGCTGTTCCATTTGGTGGTGTTCCATAATTGATATTTATGTATATAGATATCCATATATTGAAAGTGAAGAGAAGAAGAATTGTTTGTTTGATGATCTTTGTTGTTTTTGACGAGGGGTGGGGGGATAAGTGTGGATGCTGTGCGGCGGCAGCAAGGCTGAGATATGGACATCGGCTATAGTAAGTTCCGACATTTGTGGTTTTGGGTTTTTGGGTGGAGGAGTTTTTTGAATGTAGTCGTGGGTTACTTAAGCAAGCTGAAAAGCCAAATCGATGGAAAAGTTTGTGAATATTCGATGAATTTTGATCTGCACAATTTTTGCATTTTGCAACCATTGCGATGCACCTAAAGAAGGTAGGTATGATGTGGTGAAGTGAAATAGGATCGAGTAGATAATGGACAGTAATGAAAGATGGGTTGTTTTGAAAATCGCCTCTATTCGTCTTTATGATGCTAAGTCCAAGATTGAATGTTGTGCATCTGTACTTTGACGCAAGATAAGCTTCCTCACCTCGAGTTGAGATAGTACCATGTTCTGCATTTTCAGGCACAATTTCGTTTTAAAAAAATTGGTTTAAGAAATTCGAATCAGAAACAAGAAGAAAGAGGGAACAGCATTTTGGAAGATTTCTACTACAAGGGTTTCTGTCCTACCCACTGGTTGCAAATTTGGCACCTAGCTCACATTACACCTAACTCACATAATATGACAAAAGAGCGTTCTGCTCAACATTTTCGTAATATAACGAATTAGCAGGACAGTTTTACCAAAGCATTTCCCTTCTGGAGCCAAAACTACATCGCCATAGAAACACAACCCACTAGTAAAGCACCCAAATATCTTCCTCTTACCAGAAAGGGCAACAGACTTTATCCTGAACTTCAGGCCCTGATCCATCTAGGGAAGGAATAATGGGCGCTTCAAGAGCTAGGAGCCTCATTTACCCAGCATTGCTCTAAGAAATTGAAAAGCAAAGTTAGCAAGTCTAAGCAATACTTGCACCAACGGGAGTCATGGTATTGACCGGTTAGGAAACCCCAAAGATTGGTCATTTGAAAACTTCCTCTTGGTCATTTGAGAAAGCTCCCCATGAATCGAATAAATAAATAGTTTAATGGAGCCCTTCTCCTCCCTCAATCACCAAACCATGACTCCATTCTACCTTATCGACGACCACTGCAACGAAAGCAAATTCCAGAAATGGGTGGCCGACCAAATCGAAAATGACTCTTTAAACTACAGTTCCCACGACACCCACACATACTGGTTGAACGGAAAGAACTGGAAGTTGACCACCATTGAATTGCGTGAACTTCCACTAATTGACGACAATTCTGCAATTGAAAAAGCCAGACAGGCAGAAGGAACCATGGATTTGGGACAAGGCCCGAACTTGGAGGATGGAAAAATCCGGGTCCTTTATTCGACCCTTCGTTTCAAGCAGCTTCTCATGGAACCTTGTCCAGATAAATATGAGAACACCAATGTGTGGGAAATGAAGTGTCTTCATACGGTGGACGAAAGGGTTCCTCTTGAATTCGGCGTAACAAAGCCAAAAGATGGTTATGTGCTTTGGCTGGAACCATATGGTGAAGATACTGAGCCTGTGTTTCTAAAAGTAGCAGCCGAGTACTACACCCCAAATGAGTTCCGCTCTTCAAGTAACGCCAATGTTGTTTCAGCCGGTGCATCGCTATCCACCTTTCTTAATGTTCGATTAAAACAGAGCAATGCCTTTTTGTGCCGTTGCCAGGGAAAAGTTTCAATCACCAACGTGGTTGTCAAATTGCATGAGACCACAAGGTGTATTGTACCACACAATGGAGGTTTTGGGATTCAGGAGGATACTCGATCAGCGACGCTAAAAGACACCAAAATCACAAACTGTTGTTTGGACCATTCGACCTTTACCAATAAGGGAGCCTCGTTTTTCAAGTACATGGATTTGGACCACTACAACTGCAACCTTCCAAACCTCGGACCAACGTTTCATTCGCAAAACTGCTCCAGAACATATACTCTCGAGATTCAGGTCACATTCAGATGCAATTCTGAAAAACGCTGCTCGCTGACTTCTGCACTGAAAATCGATCTTGATGTTGCACTCAAGGACCACAATACCGACTTGAAAGCGCTAGAACAGGTTCAAAAAAGGCAGGACTACCTTTCAGTGAAAGTTTTAAAATTATCCTCAAACATCATGAATGACGTTGCAGGCATCATGGCAAGGCAGCTTCAAAGCATGGAATCCTGGTGCTTGGGGTACCATGCATGCACCATAGCCATGGGAGAATATGCTCTAGTCGTTACTACAATTTTTCTTCCGGATAAACTCAAAAAGCAACTTTTCAACGGATCCTGGCCCTGCAAGCAAGTGGCATTTTCTAACGAGCCTCGTCTAGTGCTCTCAAATGGCGAATGGAGATTTGAGGGACCAGTCCAAGGAAACATTGACCAGTTGATTCTGTCGCCGTTTTTGGCAATTTCAAGAGTTACCAAGCTCGGTTGTGGAATTTCTATGGGGGCGTACTGGCCGTCATGTACAAGAATTCCGGATGGACGAGCCGTTCCTGGAGAAGATCTCTACAACTTGATCGAGGTCTATATTAACGGAACCAGATTAACTAAATCCATCACTTTGGAGACAATCAAAGTCGATCTTATTCAGCACACAACACAAAGGACTGCCAACGGATCCCAGGCTCAAAAGAAGAAGACCTTCAGTTTATGCAAAAAACACATCAACATTCATAGGGTTTTGCAATGGAAGCTGGAGCTGGACATGTCATTGGGGAAATTCTGGAGACTCGACAACAATTTGCTCAATTGCAAAATCCCCAATGTTCCTCCTTCGTTGCTATCCAGTTCTGTCCATCGAACCTACAGCGTGAAAATCCGTATCCTGTTTTATGGTTTGCGTCCCGACAAATATCACTTGACACGTTATGTGGAGCTTCCTATCAACCAGAAGGAGAAATGATGTCTGGGGTGGAATTTAATTGAGTGGATGAAAGGTGCTTCAGGGTGATACTTGAAGTGAAATAAAATGATAATACAAAATGCCGGGGAGAAGTACCGCATGTAGTTTTTTCTTGATTTGCAGCCTGTTGCAGCTATGAAATAGAGAAGCTATGCTAGAAATTAGAATCCAAACCACTCGTTTGATGAAGGAACGACATGAAGCATGTTTAGATTCCACAAATACAGTATAAGAGCAATACGACCTGTGCCAAAGTAACCGATTCATATTATGTACATCTTCAAACGGCATTTGACAAGGTTACTGAAATATCGCCTTGAACCGGTAATTAATATAACCCGTCTGACTTGTGCCAAAGGGGCACATTATTATTAAATAGTATTTTCCATTTAATCAGATGAATTTAAAAAAAAAAAATTAAAAAGACTTTTTTCTGGAAACCAGTCATAAATTGCTCTCTGGACTCCCGCTTTCTCACCATTCCACAGAATGAGTCTCATCTACCACCTTGGCGAGCTCCAAGACAGCTTCCACGATTTTGTTTCTCTACAAATCCAAAAGGATCCTTCAAACTACGTATCTCACGATTCTCATACGTTTTGGGTGAACGACAAGGCGTGGAAAGCTACCATTGTGCGTTTGAAGAAGCTACCCATATCCACAAAAAAAGACACTTCTGCCATTGAAAAAGCCAGAAAAATCGAAGGAATAGCGGATTTTGGACAGGGTCCGAACTTCAAAGATGGGAGGATCCGCCTTTTATCGTCTATCATTGTTCCAAGGCAACCTCTAGTGATGCCTAATTGTGATTTGGATGCGGAGTGTGAATGGGAAATGCAGTGTTTCCATTGCAAGGACGATAGAGTTCCTCTTGAGTTTGGTGTGACACACAGAGTTGTAAAAAGACAGTATGAATTCGAAAAGAAATCCAGTGATGATCGGGCCGTTAATCTAAAGGTGAGTGCACGCTACAAGACCAAAAAGTTTGTGAAATCTGGTCTCCTCAATGTAGTGTCACCAGGTACCAAAATATCGAAATTTCTCTCTTTCAAGTTGGAACAAACTAGCCCTTTTTTGTGTCGCTGTCAAGGAGAGGTTTCGTTAAACCATATTATCGTCAATTTGAAGGAGACCACAAGGTGTTTAATGCCACTGTCAAAAGGATTTGACGTCCAGGAGGACACCAGAACAACCACTTTGAGAGATACAAAAAACAACGGTGTGCTTGATGTTTCAAAATTCAAATTGGAAGGTGCTTTTTTCACCCGTCTGTTGCCTAAACACATGTACAACTTTAGACTCCCCAATATCGGGCCCACTTTCCATTCCGAGAACTGTTCCCGAACCTATGCTCTCGAGGTGAAAATGGTATTTGAGTGTGATTCAAACAAAAGTTGCCGTTCGGAATATTCCACGCTTATAGATATCGATGTTGCAATTGACGACGTTAATTCGGATCTATTTCCCCCACAACAGGCTGAAAAAGGTCAGGAGTTTTTGTCGTTTCAAACGGCAAAACTATCGCCATCCATCTTGAGTGACGTTGAGAGCTTAATGGCAAGATGGCTTCTTCAAGTGAGTCACGAAAGCATTGGCCATCATGCAAGTGCCACAGCCATAGGCGATTCTGTTCTTGTCACTACTACAGTTTTCATTCCAGACGATTATATTGAAGAAAAGACCTTTTCCGGTTGGCGTCCTGGAACGAAAAACAACGACCCTCCTGAGCTCCTTCTAATACCCTCAAAAGAAGGCTGGAAAATGGAGGGAGAAGGCACTTGTGAAAAAGCTTTCTTTCCATCGGAGTTTCTCGCAGTTTTTGACTATCCTCTTTTTCTGGTCGAGGACGTAACGTACGACCCCACTTTCAATTTGGAACGCCGTCTAATTCCAGGAAGACTAGCTTGTCCTGCGATGTACCTTAGCGAAGTGATTTCCATCAGACTTTGGAAGGATACTGTGTTGCATGAGAACGTTGAGATAGTCCATGTTAATGTCGAGCTTCAAACGCAAGAAGTACACAGAACCGCCGAAGGAAAACAGGTAATGAAGACTCATAAAAGATATATACAAAAGATGAAGTCCGGGTTACGACTTCACATGAAAAGAAAAGGCGGAAAAAGGCAATTAACAATTCCCGATGACTTATTGGATTGCTTAATCCCCATTGTTCCTCCCTCCTTACTCTCGAATACCATGAGTCGAGCTTATTTTGTTTGTGTTGAGGTAAAGGTGAAGAGTTTGGAGCAGAATACCTGCCATGAATTAAGCACTCGATTTGACTTGCCCATTGGAAAACCAAGGGACCTACTTTCCAAGGGCCAACCACCGCCATATCAAGCCATAGAAAGCGAGACCGAAGGGGGCACTAGTTTTGAGTCTGCAGAAGAGTCTCTCTAATTCCATGGACACGATGTTTCTAATTCAGATGTGGAGTTTGAAGAATTGTTTTAACAGCTGTTTTGGCCTCAATGAAGATGAACCCAGAGGCATAATGATATGGGACACATTAGTGGCTTTTTGTCGAGAACCAACAGCATAATTGGAAGTTGTATGGTTTTAATGAGCATTGAATTTTCTATTATTTTTATTTTGTTTGTTAATTTCTGGGTATTCTGGATTCCACAATGGCTTTTGATACCTTCAATATGTGCTTGAACCTTCTTGGTTGATTACCCCGATTTATACCCATTCAATTTATTCCCCTTTTTCCAGCTATACGGTCCAGGGCTCTTTTACAATCTCTTCATTTTTAGCAATTTCAGACAACATTCAAAATTAAGAAAGCCAATGGATTGTTTGTGGGCCTCTCTGCTTGACTTACACAATTTGCAGCCATTCAATGGGCTTCTGCAGCATTGATGATCTTATAATCAAGCACCTCCAAAGACATACTCATATAATCAGATTGATGAATTTTTGTGCTATCTCTCTCAATATAGCTATCATGGGTAGCTTCGTGAGTTTGCAATAAAGCATCGTCAGATATTTCCTCCCAAATCTTTACCCCAAACCCTCAAACCAATAGAATCATTACTCATAGAAAGGAAGCAATCTTCGGGAAGATCGCCGTAAAAAACTGGTCATTGCAATGCAGCTTCTCTTCTTTGCCGAGGCAGACACAATTATTTTTAGGTGACGGTAATCCACCGCTTAAAAGCACCCTCTTCTCCATTTCTCTCACATTGCAAAATGAATACCATCTACTACATTGGCGAAAACACGGGCAACGACTTTGTTGCTCTGGAAATAGAAAAAGATCCGTCGAACTATGTATCCCACGATTCTTACACCACATGGTTGAAAGGCAAGCAGTGGAAAGCCACCATCCTCCGTTTGAGAGATTTGCCCAAAGTCAAAACAGACAATTTATCTGCCATTGAAAACGCCAGAGAAATCGAAGGAATCCAGGATTTTGGACAAGGCCCGAACATGAAAGACGGAAAAATTCGTCTCTTGTCCTCGGTCATCCATCTAAAGCAGCTTCTAATGATTCCCAGTACTAATCGGAAAAGAACGCATGAGTGGGGAGTTCAATGTTTCCAGTCCATGGACAACAGGGTTCCTCTTGCGTGTGGCGTGACACATAATGTCGAGAAGAGAGATTTCGAGTTTAACAATGAAGGTGCCGTTTATCTAAAGATGATTGCATCGTACCAAACGAGCCGCTTTTTTAAATCAGGACTCCTCAACGTCGTGTCTCCAGGAGCCAAACTTTCTGAATTTTTCGAAATCCGATTGAACCTAACCAAAACTTATTTCTGTCGCTGCCAAGCCAGAGTTTCACTTAAGCGAGTAGTGTTTAATTTGAAAGAAACCACCAGGTGCATCGTACCGCAATTGAAAGGCTTTGGAATCCAGGAGGACACACGAACAAGCACTCTAAGAGATGTAGAGTTGAACAATCTTCTCGAACTGTCCGCTTTTACACACAAAGGCACCGTCTTTGTCGCTAATTTGGAAAAATCCATATACGACTGTAACCTTCCCAACATTGGACCCACGTTCCATTCAGAGACTTGCTCCAGAAGCTACGCTCTCGAGATTAAAATAACTTGTGAATGTGATTCAAAAAACAGCTGTCGTTCAGAATTTTCCACGCTTATAGATGTCGATGTTGCAATCAACGATAGCACATCGGACATGCAGCCACAAGACCAAGTCCTCAAGAAACAGGATGTTTTGTCACTTGAAAAAGTGGATTTATCGCCGTTCATAGTGAAGGATGTTGAAGCTATAATGGCAAAACGGCTTAAACAGGTGCATTCCCACAGCTTCGGTTATCATGTGAGTGCCACTGCTATGGATGATTCTGTCATGGTGATAAGCAGTGTTTATCTTCAAGCTGACTTTTTGGAGGAAAAGAGGTCTTTTTTTGGCTCGAGCTCGGAAAGTGAAAGGCGTGAAGTAAAGGAGAATCTGGCGCTTCTGCTCGTTCCTTCTGAAACAGCTTGGATAGTCGAGGACGCTAGTCTGGGGAATACTAGCAAAGAAAAGTTCCATTTCTCCGTATTTTCATCAGCACTTGAGGCTCCCTGTTTCACGAAAATGTACTTCCTGGGAGATTCGAGTTTCACCTTCAATCATTGCAAATTCCATGAAAATCCAGTATCTCCCGGGACGCTTCTCGACGAGATAGCCTCTCTCGAACTTTACCAAAGAACCCTGTTGACCGACACCATCTCCATAACATGGTTAACGGTTGAGTTTTTACAACAAACAACTACAAGAACTGCCGACGGGTTTCAGGAAGTGAGTAGGGAACACACCAGGCTCAAACTGTGGCAACCCGATCAACGATTCCAAATGGGTCCACATAATGACAAGTGGCGGTTTTTGAACCTTTCCCGCTACTTTCGCCGCTGCAGAATCCCCGAAGTTCCTCCTTCGGTTCTCTCGAATACCGTTCATCGAACGTATAGTTTGTGCGTTAGTATTATAGTGCACCAAAAGCAAGAAGAGACTGATCACTATTTGTCGACTAATTTTAGCATTCCCGTTGGAAGGAAAGTGGATCTTGTTGGAAGCCCGCCGCCGGCGTATATAGATAGCCGAGGAGCTAGGGGTTCTGGAAAAGGAGGGTGACTGGAGGATTTGATGTAGTTTTGGATTCAGGAAGCCACCAGGTGATGCGTTCTGGATATGAAGAGGCAGTGTACCAATTGCAGTAAGGTTTATTTTTGGCAATTTTTGAAAAAGAGGTTGAATGAGTGCCCTGGTTGTAGGCAAATGACGTAAGAAACATGGGGTTATAGTGTTGAGAACTTTTCAGCTTCCTACCCACGAGAAGCATAACTTTATGTCATTTCTTCCCCTTTGATACCTCAGTCAACCCGGATGCCGGTTTTCGGATTTCTTAACGATAGTCGTAAACGATAGTCGTATACGTAAGTGAAGTATGTATGTGAAGATAGAAGGACGATTGTCCAATTTGCAGCCACTAGACTTTTCTTTCACACCCTGTCAATCTCAAGCGTGCCACCACCTTCGAATCACGAGAACGCCATATCTCCATAAAACGCATAGAACCGGCTTTTCACAAACTACACAAGATTGGTCTAGGTACCTGGAAGCCGATAAGCGTATCACCGAACCAGCACCCCATAGATGTCAATTACGTAAGCACAGAAGCCAAAAACCCCAAACGAGCCCGAGGCCGCTTCTCCATCTTTTTTTAAAATCTAACCTTAATTGGATATTTGGAACTGAATTGAGGCTCTGGATAGGGGACCCACTTTAAGGTTCTGGTGCCCCGCTGCCCCCACCATCGATGACGTCACAGCGGCATCGATAACACCACCAACAGACACGACAAACGACAGAAGAAAAAAGGCAAGGCGGGCCGTCGGAACGGGCGATTCCGAAAAAAGGTCAGGGTCCCGACGACGAAAAAGAAAGAAAAAAAGAAAACTTCCAAAACCACAAAACCTTAAAGGTTCACCATCCTCGGCTCATCTCAATCCATTCTTCAAATCTCCAGGCTCCAAATCTCCAGGCTCCAAATCTTCAATTTCCAAAAAGCACCCCTCGCAACTTTCCACACTTTTTCCACGCCCAGGGCACAAAAACACAGCTTTGTTCGTCGAGCGCCGAATGCCCGAAACAATGCTCCATTAATTAATTGCTACGCCCAGATGCACGGCGGGTCCAGACCAAAACAGCCGTGTTGCCACGGGCGGGAGGCGGTTTTGTGGGAATGGCGATACGAGAAATCAGGTGAAAGGGGAAAATTTCAAAAGATTAATTAAAAAAAGGTTTTCTGTGATTCAGCCGTTTTGTGGAATTGATAGCTGAGCAAGTCGCCGAGAGTCGCGCCGAGCGAAGAAAAAGCAAGCTGACATTGACAGGCCAAGCCAAGGCGAAGACGTCAATCGACAATGTTCAAGGCGAAGTAGTCAAGACGAAGAAGTCAAGACGTTGATTTTTTGACTTTTCGAAATATTCAAATTTCCTTGACGAAATTCGTTGATTTGCTGTCTCTGCTTAATCGTCACTGGCCCCCCACTGGCTGCGAAAACGCAATCGAGCCACAATATGGCCACCGTTGGCGCAAGATGAGATGCTTTTTTGGACGCTCTGCGTAGCAAGCACCAACGGCGAAACAAGACCGGCGTTTTTGGCGAACTCGACAAGAAAAAAAAAAGAAAGCTGCAGTGTGGCAGGAAATTCTCCAGGAATGTGATTGCAGCAAAGCTCCAGCCGCAGTCTGTATTCCAGAAGGCTGCCACTGCCTCATGGACGGACTTTCAACTTTCGAATCTCCACATTTCCAAACACCAATCACCAAAACCCATCAAAATAAAAATAATCAAATTCTCCAAAACCTCAAAACTTCGGAATTTCCCAAACTGTAATTCTCCAGAATACTAATATTCATCAAAACGGTTCGGCACCCGCCCCACTGTCCAGGCACAGAAGAGGTGCAGACCATGCAGCAGATATAAAGAGAGCCATTCCCACCTCAAAAAATCGCCATGCTGCTGCTGCTCGATAAAAAAGAAGAAGACTGGGAAAGGCTCTCCGAGGAGGAGGCACCGGTCATCAACTACCAGAACTGCCTGTGGCAGAAAACAGCAGGCTTGCTTTTTTCAGAGTACATCTGCCTTGCCATCATGTCGTTTCCATGGAGTTACTCGGTGTTGGGTCTTGTTCCTGGTTTGATCATCACCGCTGGCATTTCCCTTATTTGCCTTTACACCGGTTGCATCATCACAGACTACTGCATCACGTACCCGGGAATCACGTCTGTGTGTGACGTGGGTCAGCATATCTTCTGGAACTCCAGAACAGTGTGGTACCTTACCGCCGTGGCGTTCATTTTGAACAACACCTTGATTCTGGCGCTCCACGTGCTTGTCGGTGCCAAGTACTTCAGCACCATCTCCGACAATTACGCCGGCCAGAGCGGCACCATCTGCCAGATTGTGTTTGCCGTGGTGAGTGCGGTCATCTGCTTCTTGTTTTCGCTTCCACGGACGTTTTCGTCCATGCTGGGCGTGGCGTACGTCTCCGCCATCACCATGTTTGTGTCGGTGGTGCTCTCCATGGCTTTTGCCGGCGTCCAGGAGCATCCAGCCGGTTTTGACGGCACCCCAGTGGAATGGAACCTCTGGCCCGCCAAGGGCACCACCTACGTCCAGGGCATGTCCGCCATGTTGAACATTGTGTACACTTTTGTGGGCCAGATCACGTACCCTTCGTTTATCTCGCAGATGAAGCAGCCCAGGGACTTTAAGAAGGCCTTGTGGGTGGTGACGGCGTGCGAGTTGGTGACGTTTGCGCTTGCCGGTCTGATTGTCTACGTTTACGTCGGCAACAAGTACATGACGTCGCCTGCGTTCGGCTCGCTTGTGGGCAATTACAAGAAAATCGCCTACTCGTTTGCGCTCCCCACCATTCTCTTCTTGGGCTCCTTGTACTCGAACGTCACCTCCCAGTGGCTCTTCCTTATTATCTTCAAGGAGGGCGACAAGAACAGAGAGGACCACACCGTGCTCGGCTGGTCGGTGTGGATCGGCCTCAACGGCTTGATCTGGGTTGTGGCTTTTATCATTGCCGAAGTCATTCCGTTCTTTTCCGACTTGCTTTCGCTTATGTCTTCGCTTTTCGACTGCTGGTTCGGCTTTGTCTTTTGGGGCGTGGCGTACTTCCGTCTTAAAAACCACCACAATCCTGGCGTGAGCTTTGTCGAGCTCTTCAAGACGTCGGTGTGGTGGGTCAAGCTCGAGTTCATTGCCAACGTCATTTTGATCTTCATGGGTCTTTACATTCTCGGCCCGGGTCTTTATGCCACCATCAAGAGTATTGTCTTGTCGTACCAGTCGGGGTTGTACGGCCTGGTGTTTGAGTGCACCCCCAGCACAGTCTAGATATGTATATTAGAGGCGGATTGCGCCGTATTAGAAGGATTCTTTGTGAGCGGGCCGGTCCCGCCTTGTAATAATAGGTTATGCAGTGGAGCGGTGTAGGAGCAACAGATTTTGTGAATTGTCATCAAAGGGTTTCGAGTCGATGGAAGTATATGTTACTTGCACTAACACAAGGCAAGCAAATTGTCACCAATGTCATGGGAACTTGAAATTCCCAGATTCTGTAAATAGTCTTCAGATTTCCAGGGTACGTTAAGGGATAATCTTTAGATTCCCAGAATATGTTGAAGGGAAAGTTTTCAGATTCCAAGAATAGGTAGGTCTTCAGCTTCTCAGAATCTGTTAAAAAGGATAGTCCTCAGATTCCGAAATTCTGTAAAAAAGGATATTCCTCAGATTCCCAGATTTTTTCAAAAGAGGACAGTCTTCAGATACGCAGAGTCAGCTAGAATGGACAGTAGCATGGTCCTCGTTCTTATCAACGCCTGCTGCTTTTGACCATCGTACCTCAGCCTATGAACATCCCACATGCACTTACAGAACCAACCCCAATTTAAGGAATTGGGCTGTATTATAGTGAACTAGCGAATTCTGTTCTCATCCCTTTTTCTCTCTCCCTCTCTCTAATCAGCTCCATCGAAGGTCAACGTAACAGGCCCGTCGTTGACCAACTCCACGTCCATCATGGCGCCAAAAACACCGTCCTTGACGCGCTCCTTGCCCAAAAGGTCCCGACACGTCTCCACAAAACGGTCATACGTGGCCCTGGCCTCGTCTGCTTTCGCCGAAAGGTGCAAATCAGGCCTGGTGCCCTTTCTCATGTCGCCGTAGAGCGTAAACTGGGACACGAGGAGCAATTCGTGGTCCGTGAGCTGGCGGAGACTGCGGGCCCACATCTTGCCGTTTTCGTCGTCGAAAATACGGAGATTCTCGATCTTCAGCGAGAACTTCTTGAACTCGTCCCACACATCGCCTTTCTTGACGGCGACGAAAACCACCAAGCCTTTGCCGATCGAGGATACCACTTCACCGTCGACCGTCACAGAGGCTCTTTTGACGCGCTGGATGACCGCTCTCATGGGATATGTGGTGTTTTTGGAAAAAGAGTGTAGTTGAAGATGGTTTTGATAGCGCGAAATGGAGGGTGGTGAAGTAGGGGAGGGGGTCGTTTTGAAGGATTTTGATTTTTGGTTCCAGGGTTATTTTTAGGTGGGTTTTGGGGATGTTTGGTTTTTTAGAGATTTACGGCTCTGGTGGTGGAATTGTATGGACCTTCTGTGGTACTAATGGCTGCGAAATTCCAGTATAGATAGTGAGGAAGGCATCTCTACTGATTTATATATTTATCATAAAACAGAGAACTTTTTGAATTGGCTTTTTTTGTTCAAGCGGAAATGCATGGTTTTATAAGCATTATAGGGAATTATTTCTCTTTGTATGCCACTGCTTTGCATTACGGTAGGTACCTTATCTATACTGTGGAGTGAAAAAGTCAGTACTGATGAGTGAAAAACTCAGTAGGTGAAAATCTCATAAACCACCTCCTGGTAATAATACACACCTCAATTACTTAGGCTGCTTTTTCAATAATGATGGGGCCTGGCCACCTACACTCACGTCGTTGCTATTTTATTAATACGAGTCTCTGTCTATCGAAAGCCAGCCTGCTCACTGGTAGGAAGCAATGGCGTTGACAAGCTGGGAGTTGGAGCCGCCGCCCTGCTGGAACTCCATCATGAAGTCCTCCAAAACGGCAAAAGCAGAGCAGATTCCCACCACAACAGCCACGGTCTTGCCCGAGGAACCGAGCAACTCACCGGTAAGAGCCACAGCGCTCAAAAGAACAGCACCGGTGGTGGCGGCACTGGAGACGGTTTTGGTCAACTCCTTGGCCACAGAGGCGTCTCTCTTACCGGCAATGACGATGCTCTGGTCCTTGAACTGTCTGGCGATATCCTTTGGAGAAGAGCCAGAGGAGAAAGCCCAGGTTCTGGCAAAAGAAACAGACAAAACCACCACGAGGGTGGAGAAAACCACAGCTCTGATGGGCGAGAAAGCGGACTCCACCACGGAAGAAGGAGCAGTCAAGTAGAAGGCGATTCCGCCCTGGACCTTGCCGGACTCAGCGTAGGAACCAACAATGGAGGCCACAAGAGGGTTCACGGGAGCCACAAACACGGAAATGAAGTAGAGGGTGATCTGGGCAGCGGCAAGCACGGAAAAGGCAAACAACACAGGCAAGGCACCGGTGTAGAACAAACGGAGAGGGTACACGTTAGCAGCACCTCTGGCTCTGTTGGATCTGACGGGGATCTCCAAACGGAAGTTCTGCAAGTAGATGGTGGCGAGAGCAGCGGCCAAAACAAGCAAAACAGAGCCGATGGTGGGGAAGTTGGGTCTGAAGAACAAGCCCACCAAGGAGGACTTGATGGCACCAAAGTCCAAGGTCACGAGGGTCTTGCCCAAGGAGGTGACCACACCGTAGGTCTGGGGAGCCTCACCGGGAGAAGCAGACACCATTTCCAAACCGGCCACGTCTCTGACAAGGCCCGAGGCAGCGTGCAAGGCAATAAAGCACAACACACCGGAACCAAAGCCGTAGCCCTTGTCGATAACCTCGGAGATCAAGGTCAAAAAGAACGTGGTGCCGACGGTCTGCAAGAAAATCAACACGTAGGCGCCGTAAGGCGAGTTTTCGCCGCCTGGAGTGTAGTTCTTGATGACATGGTCGTAGTAGCCCAGAAAGAGCAAAGCCAAGGCAAAAACAGCACCAAAGAAAAGCGCCGTGACCTTCTGCGCCGTCTGGAACAACTCTCTGTCGTAAGCATAGTTGAAGTTGACCTTAAGCAACTTGCCAGCAGCAGCCAACTGCCAGATAAATCCAGAAAGCACCACAGGCAAAAGACCCAATTCCAACAAGGTGCCCTGCTCCATGGCGAAAAGCGGCCTCAAGGTGGAAAAAGGATCGGCCATGGCCTGCGAGGCGTCCTTGACAAGCAGGTACGTGGGCAATTGGGCCAACACGAAGATGATGCCTGCTCCAATGGTGTAGATGACTTTTTCATCTAGGGAAATGGCTTCATCGGGGAATTCGATTTCCGGCACAAACGCCGTGAAGAACTTGGCCACGTCAAGAAGGCGGACTGTCGGTTAGCGGCTGGCGGGGAGATCGGAAGAGCAC